>NC_141537.1:50392500-50765625 GCF_021556685.1 Rattus norvegicus | reverse complement strand
ACTTATAATTTGGTGGTAATGTCCACAGACATACAACAACAGTTAAGTCATTAACATAAAACGCATAGTGATGTGAAATAGATAAATAAGTAATCTTCGCATCCATAAGTACACAAATACATACGCGCACATGCGCAAGCGTGCACACACACACACACACACACACACACACACACACACACTGATGTGACTTTGAGCACATGTTTCATTTTCTGATACACTTACCCCTTATAACAAAATCATTTGAAGCCAGTTTCCATATATATCCACTTTCTGAATTCCCTCAGTAGTTATACATTGTATATGTGGAAAATTATACTTTTAAGTAAATTATCTGTTCAGTAAAATAGGATTTTTCTTCTGTCTCATTCTCCATAGGATACCCATTAGGATGCCATTTGTTTTATAAAGCATGTGTTATTTTACAGAATGCTGTAAGGGTTATATTCATTATTTATATAATAAAAATGAAATATCTAGTTTACACATCATTGACAGCATTAAAGCAATCCCTGACTTTGATTAATCAAAGAGCTACCTCCTAGAAAAGAAAATAAATGGGACTGAACTAAATTATTTAAGAAATATGAAAACAGATGTGCATGTGATATTATTTTAAGTCAAAATATTTTTTAAAGATTTGTATTTTACTCTCAGTCACATGGTTAGATACCTCCTAAATTCTATTATAATTTAATTTTCCAACTAACTCTAGGCATATTTTTGTAACATGATTGAGCAAGTTGTATGACCAAATTTGGGTAAAAGTAAAAGTAAGTTTCAAAATTTCTTGAGTATAAGAAAGCATCAGGGTTGATTGACACATCTCTGGTTCTTCAGAGCTCTGCTTATTTTTAATATTTCTGTAAGATTATCCATATTCTCATGAAAAGACTTAGCTTTTCTGAACCAATTAAATTGGTGTGATTTACCTTGTCTTCATGTGATTGGCAGCTGTATTGCAATGCAAGCTGTCCTCATGCCATTCTACTTCCCTATTAGAGTTGGCGTACAGGCTAGAAGATGATAACAGCCAAAGAAGACGGATTGCTTACTGATCAAGTGTCAACTGAAGGATTACTACAGAAACGAAACATTAAATGTTAAAATTAAACGCTAAAAGTTACCCAAAAATTATTACGGTAACTTGCTTATTAAAAAGTAGTCCTTGGTCCTGCCAAAGCTCGACTCCCCCACCCCACCCCCGCCAGTGTAAGGGAATGTCAGGAAGGGGTGGGGGAGCACCCTCATAGAAGAAGGGGGAGGGGCACGGGATTGGGGGTTTATGGATGGGAAACAGGGAAAGAGGGTAACATTTGAAATGTAAATAAAAAAATCCAATAAAAAATAGTAGCCCTTCTTATCGAATATCTTCTTTTGAAGGAATAATCATAGCTTTAATTAAAGAATGTATGGAGAGATGTAATGTCAGGATCACAAGAGAGTCTGGCATTCGTAAACAGGTATGTTCCATTTCAGAAAGGAGCACACGTAAGCATAGTTCTGTATGACAGTGTCAGGTGATTGATGCATGGAGTTATACAGGTGTTTCTCTCAAGGGGATATATAAGAATGATTGACATGTAGGCATTCTTAGTGCATGATAATCCCAGTTCTCTCCTTTAAAAAGGTTTTGCTAGTATCTCATTGTTCTTTTCATGGTCTCATGCACTCTCTGCACAACAAAGTAAATTAAGTAACAAATGAAGTTAAAGAAAACAATTTCCTCCATACAAAAATTATAATCAATTCTTACATTTTACAACATTTCATTTCCCTTCATATGAAAACTCTAGATTTTTTTTCAATTCTGATAACAGTATCATCTAGAAAACAAATTATATCAGAGTCCTCTTATTTTCTATCCTTGAAACAGGAATATAATACTTGTTTTTAATAATTCTTTAAAGAATTGCTTTATGAAAGTCAGAAAGCCAGCTAAATTAATTTTCTATACTAGGTCCTGATTAAAATAATTTCACAGTATCGGAGACATAATTCATCCTATCTCAGAACTGAGTTGCAATTAAGGATGGCTAATTTGACTAGACAGACACTGGGACTCTGTGCTGCCTCTCAGTTTATCAATAGGATACTGACATGTTTTAGTCTTGAACACATGGCTGTACTATCATCTGTGGAATTGGAACTGCCCAGGACTGAAATATATTGAAACAATATTGGAGTCGTGAACACTATCCGTAGCCTTCTTGTTCCTGATTTTAGTACAGTCCAGTAAGTAGGTAAAAGTCTGTATTGCACAAACTCTATTTTGGCAAGACCACCAGTGAGAAGACAAAACAATAACTTAGGACATTAGTACATCTAAACCTGACCACAGAGTATGTAAGTCCTCTACTTGGCTATAGTATAATAGACATCAGAGAAATCAATGATCAATGTCATATTTATGGAAGAGTTTCTCATTAAGAGAGTTAGTTTAATGAATATGCTATCCACAATTAGTCCGAGATACAGGTTTGGGAAAGTGGTATCTGTTCCGATGTCCTTGGCATACTATTTTGTAAAATTCCCAACACGGTTAGCATTTGGAATTTAGAAAACTGAGGAAACTGGCCAAACTGGTATTGAAGAAGATTCATGTGTGTCTCTGTCTTTCTGAAAACTATATATCCTTTTCCAGAACTAAGATACCTTTGTCTTGAGGTCATTATTTCTCCCCACATCACTATTTGATTAAATTTTTCAAAACAGAACACAAGGTGCCGATATTTTTTACTCACAAGTAATTTAAATTCTAGTTAAACTAAATGAACATTTTAGCAATATCTAGAGCCTACATACAGTATTTTCTTACACATGTTCCCAAGATACATATTTAAAACACTCTAACTTATCCTAACACTTAATATAAAGTTCAATCTTTTTCACAGTATGGTTATTTTCTTAGTAAAGTATTAAAATGAATATGCAGAAGAGCAATGTATGGCTGTTACACTGTTGATCATCCTAAAACAAGTCCTGTTTTTTGCTGAGCAGTTCCTGTTAGATGTGTCTGACTTAGCAAAGACAGTTGACACATGTTTGTGAATTGAGTAACTCAACAATGTTAGGAAAATGTTACTCAAAACAATGTACCACTATTCATAATATTCTAACTGTATGAAAGTAAATTGGCAATTACTAACAAATGGTAAATCAGGACAAATGAGCACCATTAGATCTGGTTTTTAATACCATAAGATTCAAGGCAGAGAATATTATAACCTGGCACACAACTTCCTCCCTTCCCCCTCTAACAATATACATTTTAAGATACAATTTTATTATTTTAAGCCTCTTTAGATTTAATTAACATACAGGAATATTTGTCATGCACTTCACATGGTTTTATTACTACTAAGACCACAAAGCAATCTAATTTTTATGAATAAAAAATTAGATTTAGTGTCTGTCTGATTCATTCCAGAAAGTATAAACACTTTATCTATAACCATTTACACAGCCATTCCTCTATCCATCGATCTCCCTACATACTTATATCTCTAGTATTACTATTCGACATATTCCCTTTATATTTTAGAAATATGATTAAAACTGGCCTATATGAAATAAGTAGATTTAAGGTGTAATAAAGTGGATCCATAATTGAAAATTGGATGTACAAAGAATATTGCCAATGAGCGCTAGATATTCCAGGAGAGCTTCAGTAGAGTGCTCCATCACTATGGCCAACTACTAATAATATCAGGATCAATTTCATCTCAGTGACTCCTATTATTTATGATGTGTGACTCTAGGGATCAAATACTTGTCATCCCACACCAAAAATATCTCCGTGGAAATGATGAGACTGCATACAGATGTGTACGTTTGCAGGTAGGTGGCTCCAAGAATTCTGCTGCTCACCGACATCCCCAAGTGTTTAAGTTCCATGATTAAACTACAGCCAAGAGCTGTATACCCACATACTGCCGTGCGTCCCCAATCTGTGCTCTTAAGTTTCCAGTTACTAAAGGGAACTTTCAGGAAGCATTATCTAAGCATCCTGCATTCCCAGAGGTCCCCCCCAAAAGCTCATCAATTGATAAAATCACATCATGATTGTTTAATCATTTGAAATTTGTCTAAGCAGTTTCACATTCAAATGTGATGTTATGAATTGTTTGCAATGCTTATTACAAGGAAGAAACAACACCTATAAATCAAGGAGAATTTTTTTTTTTGCTGCGTTATTTGGTATTCAATACAAAGAGAATGGAATATCTTGGTAATTTTCAGTATCACATGTGCACACACATTAATGTAAAATTAAATGTAATTACTTGAAAATTATTTCCAGTGGATTATTGTATTTTAAATTAGATGTATCAACTCTTGAAATATTCTTCTATTTTTCATCATTTCTCTACTTAGAGTTAGGATGTCTGATGCTTAATGCTTCAAGTTAGTGCTTTCACATTAGAATTCAAATGAAATAGGGATTTTTAAAATTACATTTCAAGTCTTGTAGTTCTAAATACTACAAGAAGATACAACACATGTAAGAAAGTCTTTTTTCTTCTGTGTGTCCCTTCTCCAGGACAAAATTTCATAGCCTAGAATCAATAAAGGAGTGAGAAGGGAGAGTTTTAGGCATTTGTCACATCTCACATCACTGAGAAAGGGCTTAATGCCCACAGATGAGTCCACGTGTTCAAAGAGAGTGGCAAAACCTGAGATTAATTTGCGCTTGTAAAGGAAAGCCTGACTGGGCATGAGGACTGAGAGGAGATCATAGAGTTTCGATAGCCTGGAACTGTATAGAGAAGCAAATAGGCGCCAGCAAAAAATACACAGAGAGCCAGTAAGATTAATGTGTCCTTGGGAGGACAAAGGGTTGAAGTGGCATCTGCAAGGACCAGTGACCACAGACAAACCCAGAGCATGTAAGTCCCAGTGGGTGTCAGCAGGGATAGTTGATATTTGCTGAAGGCCAGATGGCCCCTCACCTGGCATTCTGTAGACAAACATTCTGAAGGACGTTCAGTCAGTGATGCTTGGAACTGACAGTCTGCCACCTGATGGAACCAAGACCTAGAATATATATTGTGTCCCAGAAGACAAAACAATGCAGGAAGTTGTGGTTCTTGAATACTAGAAACCTGGATTTATGCACTGAGATTCTCTCTCTCTGCTTCTGTCTATGAACGACATATAAAACAATAGGTTTTCCTTTTTTTGGATATAAAGAATATTATATTCTAATTCTTGAGTTTCTATAAATGATTACCATGGTGGTTTGAATAGGTTTGGCCCCCATAGACTCATGTGTTTGAATGCTTGATCCACAGGGAATGGTACTATTAGAAGGCACAACCTTGTTGGAGTAGCTGTGGCCTTGTAGAAGGAAATGTGTCACTGTGGGGGGAGATTTTGAGGTCTCCTCTGCCCAGGCTCTGCTCATTGTTTTATCAGAGTCCCCTTCTGCTGCTTGCTGATCAAGATGTAGAACTCGCAGCTCTATCTCCAGAACCATGGTGGCCTCTATGCTGCTGTACTTCCTGCCATGATGATAATGGACAGATAAACCTCTGAAATTGTAAGCCAGCCACAGTTAAATGTTGTTCTTTGAAAAAATTGCCTTTGTCTTGGTGGTTCTTCACAGGATTGAAACTATAATGAACACACCCCTACTTACTTAGTACTTTTTATAAGGCATGTTATACCTAATATTTATTCTTTCTCACAGTTTATTCTTAATTTCTTAGCCTGTGTCACATTCTGCTATGGGAGTGCCCGTCTACTCCACCCTAAAGTGGCTCTCTACTTTTGCTTAGCAAGGGCAGATTTCCCTTTTGGAACTTGTGACGGTAACTATAGTTAGTCATTCTAAAGAGCAGAACCAAAGATTTCTAGGCTTGCCTTTATTACTACTAGGATATGCCCCCTGTTTTCTAGCACTGTAATTTCTGATCTTTATTTTTTATTGTGGCTATGTTCAGCATCTAGGTACTAACATTTTAATCTTAAGTCACTTCCTAAATGTTTCAACTGATGAGGTGAGGTATTAATGACCACTGATTATACATTCTATGTCATCATTTCCATATGGGAAAACACATCCAGTGCCTACATAGTCCAAAACACATGCTCACCTCATTACATCTGCATGTAGTAAATAGCAAGGAGGGCAGGCCTCAGTGAGGCCGATTGTAAACATCTATTTGTTGCAGAAGGAACTGTGGTAGAGTCAAGTGGCTTAGATCACATTCTGTTGTCTTTGTTTCTCATTATTACTTGTGTCAAGTCTAAGTGCTTATGGGTTCTAAGGTGTACTAATGCCCACTTAACTTTTTAATAGAGTTAATCATTTGCTTGAACCATCATTACTTTTTATACTTGACTATGTGAAATTAGTGATGTTTAAAACTCCATACCTGGTTATTTGTAAATATTAAGAACTGCTGGCTGTTTTAAAAACATAATGTTGACAGGAGTGATTGGAGAGTCATTAATACCAAATGTGTTGCTCAGTTATTCAATAGGCTAATTTAATCCTTGCAAGATAAATTATTAATATTCTCTCCCCTAAAGATGAAATGAGAGTATTTTCTGACCACACAAATATATCACAATGGTTATGTTCGTTTTCTTTTATTATTTTTTTAAGTCTGTGAGTCCCAAGAGTCCTGGATAGAAGACAGGGTGTCCTCTGACTTCTACTAATGGACTATGATCACAGACAAGTGCAGGTGGGAAATGCTATTTCAGGGTAATAGCTCACACCTGGAAAGGTCTATTTTTTCCCTCTAGGATCTTTTTACACAGTGGTGAAAATAAACTAATTAGGTCAAAGCATCACATTGGGACTCATGAGCTATGAAGGTCTCTCTTGCTTGTGTCCCCACAAGAGGCCACTGTCCAAAGGCAAACAAGCAATAGACTCCTGCCAGAAGAGGAAACACTTAGCCATTTTTCCTATTGGTGTCATTTCCCATTGTCTCTCATTGCACTTGAACTCAAGAAATGTCCACAGGGAGAAAATATGGAGTGATGGGGCAGAAAAAAATAGAAACAAGGAAGAAATCAAATTTTCTAGAAGCATATACCATTCTCAGACCCAAGTACTATTATATTTAGAAAACAAAAGAATCACAAATTGGGGCCACAAGCTGGATTCTATAGCACCTCCAGACACTCATAAAGTTCTTCAGGGGAAGCACCGAAAGGAATGGAAATTTCAAGCATGTGCATATCTGTTTTTATTCATTTACTATTACTATTAAGAAGAACAAAAATAAAAACCATTGGTAATGATAATGGTAATAATAATAATAATGATAATAATGATAATAATAATAATACATTCACCAAAACTAGATAAGATCGATGAAGCTAAGAAGTGTATGCTGACAGGAACCAGATACAGATCTAGCCTGAGAGACAGCCAGAGCATGTAAAATACAGAGGCTAATGCTAGCAGCAAACCATTGAACTGAGAACGGGATCCCCATTGGAGGAATCAGAGAAAGGACTGAAAGAGCTGAAGGGGCTTGCAATACCATAAGAACAATTCCAACCAACCAGAGCTCCCAGGGACTAAACCACTACCCAAAGACTATACATGGACTGACCCATGGATCCAACTGCATATATAGCAGAGGATGGCATTGTTGGGCACCAGTGGAAGGAGAAGCCCTTGGTCCTGCAAAGGTTGGACCCCCAGTGTAAGGGAATGTCAGGGGGGTGGGGAGGAGGGGTGGATGGGGAAGGGAACACCCTTATAGAAGAAGGGGAAGGGGAGAGGGAGTGGAGCTTATGGTCAGGAAACCAGGAAAGGAAATAACATTTGAAATGTAAATAAAGAAACATATAATAATAATAATAATAATAATAACAACAATAATAATAACAATAGCAACAATCATCATCATCATCATCATCATCATCATCATCATCTCTCAGGGCTGGGGATCTGGCTCAGCAGTTCAGATGCCTTCTTGCTCAATCAAAGGACAAGCTGATTCCCTTCCTTGCACCCATATTGGGTGGATCGCAGCCATGTTAACTTAGCTTCAGATGATCCTATGTTCTCTTTTGATAACATAAGTACATACACTCACCAAACCTGCAAACATACACATACAGTTAAACACACTGATCCTTAAACTCAAAACTCCTCTCATTCCTCTACCACTAATGAGAGCTCCTCCAACCTTTTCTACTTTGCATGATCCTTTTCTACTTCCTAGCTTCTGTGGTGACTTCCCATGACATAGTCAAATCCAAATATTCTGAGCTAGGATCCACAAATATAGAGGGTATTAGCATTTATGTTTCTGGGTTTGTTTGTTTGTTTGTTTGTTTTGTTTTGCCTCATTCAGTACAAGGTTTTGCACCTCTGATCATTTACCTGCACATCCCATGACACGATCTTTCTTTGTATCTTTACAAGTAGGTCTTCAGGGTACACAGACCATACCATAGAAGAGAACCTAATATTGTTGTTTTTCTAAACTGTTTTCTGAACTGCCTAGTGACTTTTCTATTACTTTCTAACTGTATTCTAAAGAATTACTCCCTCATGAAGAAACTTCTGTTTTCAGCAGACAAAAACAGAGAAATCCGAGACTGGTAGAAATGCAGAAAACAAGTGACTTGACAACAATTCTTGTAGAAATTATAATATTTAATACTGTATACAGGTAAATATTAATATTTTAATACATTCTTTGAATTTTTATATAAAATATCCTTCTGTTATTTTTTAAAGTCAGAGTTTCTCTGTATAACCCTCTCTGACTGTCCTGTCATTTACAGTGCAGACCTTGAACACAAAGATCCACCTGCCTTTGCTTCCTGAGTGCTAGGACTAAAGATGTGTCCCACCAACAACAACTGGTTTTACCAAATTTATTTTTAAAGGCTGTAAAATATCATTATTCTACCATTGGTGAATACTAAAATTTAATATTTTTAAGTGAAACATCATTACATCTTTTTTATATACTTTTTATACATTTAGATGATATTAAGGTTTCTGTACTCTTAAGGTAAGATGGCTGAGATACACTGAGATCTATTTAGATCATTAGTAGATTGATGTCCATTGAGTTTCTTGCAATCTCCCCTCCAAAATGGCTAAATAATGTGCTACAGAGCCTGAATATAGGAGACTTGTACTGTAGGGGACAGAAAGATCATAATCAAGCACATCTTTAAGGCTTGGTTTTTATGCAGCACACATACATAGGGGAAGCAATGCTGCTCCATATTTAATCTATGCAAACAACTAAAAAACATGAACTCAATCATGGTTAATACTGTAGTTATGCCCCACAGGGGCACCAGTCCTGGGACGGTAAAAGTCTGAGGGAAGGGGAAAAAAACAGATTCCTTTGAAGTGTTCTCTAGAAAATATGGACTGCTAAATTCTCTTACTGTCTCCTAATTACCTCCTAGATGCATAAAGTCCAGTCATTCTGAGTGACTGAAGCATGGTTCAAGGTGGCCAGCAGTGTTTAGACTTGGCCTTGGACATGTCCAAGAACAATAACGCTTTTGGAAGAAGTCCTGAGACATGTATCCATTCGTACTTAGCCTAATATTTTCAAGAACTACATGCTAGAAAGACTGAAAGGGCATAGACTTGAGAAGAGAATAAGAATTCTCCAGTGGTGAGTCAATGATGCCCAAGCTTAGGTAATGACTGAACATCTTTCCTTCATTAAAAATGAAGCTATCCAATAGCTACCAAGTGGAGTTTTTACAAAAGGGATTATAGGTAATTATCATGTTATTTTTATGTTGCTTTCTTTTAAGATTTATTTTGATTTTACGTGCATTGTTGTTTTGCCTGTATGTATGTTAGAAAGTGGCATATCTGCTGATATGGAGCTACAGAGAGAAATATATGGATACACAGATATAAAATGTGGATCTCTCTCCTTCCTAGTGTCATTCAGCAACAGCCTAAGAAGATGAAGTGTGCAGTCAAGGAACAGGGTTTCAGGTTCCCAGTGAGTATGAAAGATAATAAATATATATTGGGACCAGCTTCAGGGAGACAGATAAACTTTACTCAATGTGAATGAAGGCTAATATAGTGTTGGCATTAGGAGGTAGGATTATTCAGTGTGGGCAAAGGTTGTTGGCTGAGGGCAAAGATTCTGAGATGCCTCGTTAGCATGAGAAGGCATTCCGGGAATTTCGGTTGCTTGCTGATAAGTTTATTATCAGGAGAAAGAAAAATGAATCTGCAGTCTAACCAAGGCAACAGGACATTCCCCAGGTAAAGGTGTGTGTATGTTGGGGGGGAGCTGAATTCCCAAGAAAATGTCAGAGAAGGAGCACCCCTGCTGACAAAGGGAGTCTGCCATTTTGTCCTGAGCTCAGAAGGCTATGAGGACAGTTAGTTAGCAGGACAACATAAAAGGTATTCTCCCATTAGCCATATTCTTCTTTGAAAACGAACACTTTCTAGGCAAACTGATGTGCACTCATTGATGTTTTCTTAGGTTTTTAAAAAGCAATATCATATCTGTGTCAAGAAGAACAAAGGTCCCAATGTACATATACTCTTGCAAACACACCTGAAGACATAGTAAGTCATCCGGAAACAAACTTCATAAAGATATTACTATTCTGGGATGTGTCCTTGAGAAGAACCGCCAGGAGGATTGAAGTAATGAAAATCTTTATAATCTGAGAATTGCTTGAAAAACTTGGTGGTATTTACATTGAGGAACAAACTATTCAATGGCACATAATGGCAGTCTTTAAATATTTGAAGATCTGTCATACTGAACATGTTCATATTTTGAATGAGCCAGAAGGCATATTGAGGATAAATAAGCACACATCTAATGGTGTCAAGTACAAATTCATCCCGAAGCCATATGTTTTAAGAATGAGAAGTAATAAAGGGTAGCCAGGCTTGGAGGCATACGCCTGTAACTCAGCTGCTAAGGAGGCTGAGAAACGGAGGAAAGCAAGTTGAATTCATGCCTTAGTGACACAGCAGTTCAATGTCAACCATAGCAACTTAGGGAGAGCTAGTTTAAAAGAAAAAATTAAAGGGGTAGCAATATAGGACAGTAGTATAATGCTTGCTTGACATGGGCTAGCCCCCAATATGGGAATCAAAAGGAAGGAAGGGAAGAAGAAAAGAGTTGGAGAATGAGGGAAGGCAGCTTGAAAGAAGGGAGGAAGGGATGAACAGTGATTAATGTTGTTGCAAATGAAATGGCCGTTTTCTAACCATGGCACAGACTGAGTTCTCATGATCAACTCCATGTGTTTGTAGGGTAGTATTGGTGTGTTTGTTGGGTGGTATAAGGAGGTAGACCTAAAGGTAAATTGAGAGGGAAAGAGAATTTTGACATCTGTTAACATTTCATACTTCACAAACAGTGTTGACAACATCAAAGTAGTCCTGGTTATTCATCACTGTATGAATTTTAGGCTCAGTAGCAAATGAGCCAACCAACCTAGTAGTTTTCCATTCTCCAAATGCACTGACTACTTCCTTTCCCAACAGACAAGATGGAAAGATATTCTTTACTCTTGGATGCTTTAAAAGGTGCAATTATGTCTACACATGGCCAAGACAGGACACTATAGTCTTTGACATTGCCTTTAAGGTGTCTTTCAACCAACTAGCACGTCTCTACAGAATATTATCATTTGTTCTAACCAATTTGATTAGAGTCTCTGCTGTAACTGATGGATGTGTGCGTCTGTGTGTGTGTGTGTGTGTGTTGAAAGATAATTTTTTTCCTTGCAAATATAAACCAAATGACAGAAGTCATGCATATTTACTTATTTCTGTGTACAGAGGATTCAGTATAATATCACAAACATTCAGTTCTTCCTTGTTTTTTATTGGAAGTTTGTTCCTCTTCTGGATTTTAATGAAGTCATTCCTCCAGCTTCCATATCAATTTTGATGAAAAAAAAAAAAACCTCAAGGATATCACAATCTCTAAAACGTATATGTCCAATAAATTTCCAAGCCAATGTCTCAAACATGAAGACATTCCCATTTCACTAAGCTTTGAATATTTGTGAATAACTATGGTCCCTTAGAAGATTTTGCTTATGTGATACAATTTTTGATACTGTGAATATTAAAAATTAACCAAAAATGCATTGCTTTATTTTTTATGGATAACAATAATATTAAAACAAGAAGAATGTTTTCATAAAAACTTACTTCTAAAAACAAAGATACAGAATGAGAGAAGATGAATATCATTTCCAACAGTTTTTCAAGACCCTGTGGATATGGTTCTTTGATAGACAAGCAGAACTCATTAAGCAGTCATAGCTTCAAGTTCACAGCAATGTGGCATCTGCAATCAGATCATTATGCAGTAAATTGTGCTCACTGTTGAAGCCCTAGACCCTTAAATATGACTGTGTTTCCAATAAAAAGTAAACCTCTTTGAAGTAGAGAATTGTGGTAAAATGAGGATGTAATGATGGTGACTTCATCTAGTAGGGTGGGTGTCCTTATAAAAGGAGGAAGGGATACCAGGGAGCAACATGTATAGAGAGACTAGGCCAAACGAGGATAAGATGGTTATCTGCCTTCCCAAGAGAAAAGCTAGTCCTTCTGTCTACCAAATCTAGCCTAAAGAACTGGGAACATCTACCATACATCAGCAATTCTGGGTTATTATGTGATGTGAAATTTCTTAAATTATTGACATGTTAGTTTATGATCACAATAGTAAAATGAAACTAACATAAGAAAAAGATGTGAAAGAACCATGTCTTACTTGAAAGCAAATCTGAGAAGAGCTGTAAAAACACTAGCTTGATATTCTTCCACATGAATGCTCTGCTCTTGACAATGGAGTCCCTTCCCTTAGAGATCCTTCTACTGGCCAGAGCTGACAGTAAAATTGCAGTGAAAACCTACAGATGTATCACCATGAACTACATCCTTTACAGAGAACACCGAGAAAACAGCAAAAACACAGTAACAAAATTTTAACATTGTCATTTAAACTGTAAGAGCAAAACCAGAAGATATATCCACCATCAACATCATGGAAGCTTCCTGAATCACAAAGAAAACTTAAATTCCTTACGATTTTAATTTGAAATTCTTATCTTTGAAATGGGAGAAACATTTCGGCAGCATTATGTACCTTGTGAGGTTACTTTCCAAATACGTTTAAGAAAACTATATGCATGAAAATGGTGATTAAATATCTTGGTTTTCCTTTTTGTCTGTGAAACATAAATGTAAAATTTTTTTCTTAGGATCTCTTCCCATTTCAAACCTGAAATGTATATTCTTATTCATTTTTAAACATAATTATTTACTGATAAACCATAATAGCTTTCATTTAGATAAAGCAAATCACAGGGTTGTTTTAAGGGCATTTAAAAATAAAATAAACAAATATTGAAATATATCATGAATATAATAAAAGGAGAAGACAGGTTAAAATAAGATTAAAGAGGGTGAGTGAAATGAAAACTAGAATAAAAAATTAGAATGTAGATGGATGAAGAAGGTCCATTTGTTCATTTCCACAGGGCAAGAGGAAACTTCACCTATGCCAGAACAGACCAAGAAAATGTGCTGGCACCCATACAAGGAGAGCCATGGTGATTTGGTGAATTGTGATGTCTCGAACCAGAGAATGAACTGGCTTCCCATGCTCAACAAAACATCGCTTTGTTAACCAGAGAAAGGGAGGGTTTTAGTAGAACTGAGTTACATGGGAAATTCTTTTTTTTATTAACTTGAGTATTTCTTATTTACATTTCGAGTGTTATTCCCTTTCCCGGTTTCCAGGCCAACATCCCCCTAATCCCTCCCCCTCCCCTTCCTTATGGGTGTTCCCCTCCCCATCCTCCCCCCATTACCGCCCTCCCCCCAACAATCATGTTTACTGGGGGTTCAGTCTTAGCAGGACCCAGGGCTTCCCCTTCCACTGGTGCTCTTACTAGGATATTCATTGCTACCTATGAGGTTGGAGCCCAGGGTCAGTCCACTTTGGGTAGTGGCTTAGTCCCTGGAAGCTCTGGTTGCTTGGCATTGTTGTTCATATGGGGTCTCAAGCCCCTTCAAGCTCTTCCAGTCCTTTCTCTGATTCCTTCAATGGGGGGATCTTATGACCAAGCTTTGGAATGGAAAAGCTGTAAGCAATAAAGTAGCCAGAATTTTCAGCAACGGTAGCTGCCAATCTTCTGTGATTTGGAAGATCATAGTACCCAAGGAAGGAGAAATCATATTTATTTTAACAGGCTCATCATTGCTTATCACACTGCTTTAACAGAGCAATCGTAGCAAACAGTTGTTAACTGAATGAATGCTGAGAAACTTTGCAGGAAGAATCATGGTTTATTCATAGCGTTGGGTACCTATGTGGGGGCAAATGTTTGTATGTGCATACATGTACAGTGTCTTTCATATATTCCTGTCACTGTACCTTTTCTAGGTAGTAAATTATTTTGTGTAAGTGGAATGCATAGTGAAGAAGAAAATTTTAGTAACTTTGACGGGGAGAATGAGCCAGAAATTACTGTTTATTTTTGTATTTTCATTCTATTATATGCTCCGTTTCCACCTGCTACATGTAAATATAAATACAGCAGAGAAGAACGTGAAGAAGAACACATACATAATACACAGGAAGTTAGCCATGAATGCCAATGAAAAACAGCAGGGCAAGAAAAATGATTCTGAAGTGTCACTATGAAGACAAAATCAATTTGATGCCCATTTTGGCCAATCCTGTCTTATAAAACACTTCAGGGCAAATCTGTGATTGGAAGGTTATTGACTGTGAAAACACTAGAAAAAAAGAGCATTGTAAAAAGTTCCAAATCGCTAACATTGAATCCAAAGTGTAGAGAAGAAAGGGAGAGGAAAGAGTGGAGGAGACCTTTTCCTCGAGATTAATGAGTCAGTTAAACCTGACTGCATTCATATCTACTGTTGAGTTGACTGGAAACTTATTTGCAATTCCATTTACTTCTATGTTTCTGATTATTTTCTTCAGTGGAGAGGCTCAGATTTCTGATCCAGTCTAGTCTACTGTTGTCATACGTAGAAGACTAGGTCAGAGTCATGTCTTGGAAGGCATTGTTTATTAGGTAGGGGGGAAGGTTCAAGAGAAACTAAAAAAAAAAACACACACACTGGCCTAGGACAAATAGATTTTTCTTTACGTGCAATTAGTTCTTCACTTCCAGAGCTTGGCTTGCCGCCATCCACAGACATGATTGTGACCAAAATATCTTGCCATTTTAATTTGCTGTGATTGATTTACATGGTAATGCTGATAACACCATCTTAATTACTTGCTGCAAATTGCATTTGACAAACAATTAGATAATGTATCCCTCTGTCCATAGAGACCTTATGCTAAACCAGATTCTTTAAATACATCATCTTAGACGGTCATCATTCACTTCTGCCCAGTGGTAATATGACTGACAATCTGAACATAAGGATCTCAGAGGCATTGCCAGTGTGGCTAGGGTCACAGCCCCATAGCATTGGTTTGAGGATGTGAATCCCAGTGGAATGTCTCCAAGGTGTCTCTTCCTAGTCCCTGAACTACCACTCATTTTATAGACAAGCTTCTGTGTAAAAAGAACATCAAGCTCGTTCTCAATAGAAGAGGAAGCTATAACACTTTTGTCATTTACAAAGAATTGAGATTTAGAAGAAACACAAAGTAATTTTCATTTTTGTTAACCTGATAGGCGTATAAGATATCCTCCTGTTTGCACAGTTTTATTAAGAGAGCAAAGAAAATGCGTGATAGCCGATGTGATGTAAGGACATTTGTCTTATAAGAGTAGAGAAACCACAGGTCCCAAATCATATTTATCTCATGCAAGCTGGAAATAAAAACAAACAACACATAGATAGTAAAAAAAAAACTAGTTATTGGTTCTCTTTTTATAAATGACACTGAATATGGCCGAAATATCTGAATGTAGGAAGGATTTATTTTGGTCCACAGTTTCTGAGCATTCAGACCCTGCTTGCTTGGTTTCATGAGTTTGAGCAGAACATCTTGACAGCATAGACTCTAAGCAGAGGTTTTTCTTACTTTTTGCAAACACAATGCAGACAGTGAGACAGGTAATGATAATAAACTGTCAAGGGCTTAGTCAGGTAACTTTCTTTCTCTGGATAGGCTACACTTCCTCAAGTTTCCAAAACATCCAAAAATGTCTGGGGAATCAAATGTTCTAATCAAGAGATTATAAGGGGCATTTCATATCTAAACCTTAATAACCAACAAAGGCGAAAGGTTGCTTTTGAGAGTACTCCAGCTCTAATAAAGTTAGCTGAACGGGAAGAATTAGGAAACAAGGTGATAATATTGCTTTTTTATAACTCCCAGCAATACAGTGAGCGTAATGAATTTTTCCAGATAAAAAATACTTCCTGTCTGACATAGACAGTAAAAGAAGACGCATTAGCCCATGTTCATTTAAAGTGGGATTCTTTTCAGTCACTATAAAAGAGATTCTGATGGAAAAACAAAATCATAGACACCAACTCAGATATAATCTGTGAGACTGAATTTTAAGAAGACAGTATCTTCAGAGGAATGTGTTAAGTGTTTTGGAAAATGGCAGATGATTCCTAAAGGAGCTACTTTTTCTACATGTTTAAAGGTTTTTTTTTATATATTTACATGTATGAGTGTTTTGTCTGAGTGTAAGGATGTACAGTACATGTTTGCCTAATGGCTAACCAATTCAAAAGAGGGTGTCAGGTACCATGGAAGTAGAGTTCTTGATGACTGTGGGCCACCACGTGGGTTGCTGGGAATTCAGCCTGTGTCCTCTGCAAGAACAGAAAATGCTCTTTACTGCAGAACCATGTATCCAAACCTTGCTTTCTACATTCCATGAAATGGGTTGTGAAAGGAAAAACTTTTAAATAACATTGAACAAATGAATAAATAAGACATCAACATTATAAGCCACAAGCTAAGAAGAAGGGATAGACACTAATTCTGGAGGAAGAATGTAACTGGACATTTTTAACTAGGAGATGTAAATTCTTGTCATCTGATTAGGAAATGTACCTGGGAGATAGGAAGTGAAGCCAGGGTTGAGACATCATGATCTTTATTTAGTGTCAAAACAATGTAAACTAACCAAGTAAGCCAGGGACGGCCCATTATGGGAATATGGTTCTTTCTTCTCAAGTTGTATTACACATTGATTGCAAGCCCCTGAGAAAGGTAGCACAGTCAGCAGGACATTGATTACACAGGACGCTAAATCAGCAATGTTGAAGAACAGAGCATGAATTGAGGAATTGGATGGACTTACCTTTTAGGGGCTTTGTCCTTGGCATCCTGAGATGCAAAGATAAGCGGGCAAATTACTCTGCTTTTCTGTTCTGATTCCCAATTTAATCTACCAACATTTTATAGCAGCTACAATATACGACTGGGAAGAGAAGGAAAAAGCTATGCTAAGGACCAGAGAACTGCCATGGAATTTCTCCAGATACAGTTTCTATAGGCAAGGCTGGGGTGAGACAGTTGATTGGTAGAAGAAGGACCTAGGACTGAGGCTTTGTTCCACCTGTGAAAGAGGACATAGACACTAGAAACAGGGTGCAAAAGGATGGGGACATCATGGTTCCCTGCAGTACATAGTTTGATAGAAAATAAACAGCTAATGTGGACCAAGATTATATGCTAGTCTCCAATATCAGCTACCCATTATTACCCCAGATGAGTAAGAAATAAGAATAAGTGTAGAAGTCAATGACAGTTGACTTGGATAATAAAATAGCCAAGGGTATGAAGAAACAAGGAAAAGCACATCACAGACTTCATATTGTTGAAGACTCAAGGACAGACACTGGGATCAGTTCAACTGTTGTGTCTACCTCATTATGGATCCTATAAGAAAGGTGGGAGCTCAATAAAGAGGCAGAGATCAATCACTGATGAGACGGTAAGCCATAGAATGTAAGAGACCAGTTTTTTTCTTTTATATAGACCCCTTCTCAAGGCTGGTAACAAGGGTCTCTAGAGATTTGATTCAAGCACATCTACAGTCACTGCCCTATACTAAATCCCATCTTTAAGGTCCTATCGTTTCATTTATGGCCTTGTTGGAAACAAAGCTAATAATACATGCAGCTTGCAGGATACACTCCAGTCATAGGCAAGCCCTCAAACTGCTTAAGGAAGACAGAGCTTTCTCCACATTCACAGCGATAATTGCACTGATGAGGGGGATGAAGCAGAAATCACAGAGTAAGGTTCTGGATTTGAAAAGACTACATATTTTCTTTAGTTTCCTTTGAAATGTTTTGAAGAACGACAACAAAGAGATTTAAATCAGGTAAATTTGAGAATCCTACATTAGTTTCTCTACCTGCCAGGAGGGTAAGACTTGCAAAGCTATTTGGAATAGAACAGTGAGTACAGATTTTGGCATATGTGCCTGGGGTGTGTAAAATTTCAACCCTGCTACATATGTCAGACCCAGATGAGAGAAAACGCCCCTTCATTCCTTTTCCCCATTTAGCATTTTGTGAGCTTAGTAATTTTCCTTAAGACAATGAAAGGAAGATATATCAAACAGCCTCCTAGCCCCTTTCTATCCTACTGCATTCTCCACACTGAACTTCCTAGCTCTGTGCTTTGGGCCCATGATTCACATTGTACTTAACACCCAGAAAAGCAGGGACTAGACTACCAGCCTCTGTGATGTAAAGGAACCACCAAAACCGTCAAGCATGTCATGGAATTGTGAAAGGTGGGGTTCTCTCTTATGCATGCTGCCTTTGAAATAGCCAAGTAATTCAAAACATTTCCATAAAAAGAGAAGCGCTAGAAATGTTCTAATGATTTATAACACCACAAATAAAAATAGCAATGGTATATGATTACCAAAAATTCTAGGGCTACAGGAAATTTGGTGACTCTGGCTAGATCTCCTTTAAATATAGTTCACAACTTTGGCTGAAAAAATTAACATTCTCAGATTTTTGGAGACTCACAGATACTTAAGTGTCATCACAGCACAAACGTTTAAATCACGTTCACATTTGGTCTTCAAAATAGTTTTATGGTGAACGTGTCCCTATCTCTGTTTTTTAAAACAGAAAGCTGAGTTTTCGAGAAGCTGTCGTGTATGTGGATATATTGACTAGAAATTCAAGAGTGCCCTGACCATCCACAAGGCCTTTCTTCTGTGTACTTATCTCCATGTAAATTGTTTAACCATTCTGAGGTATCGCTTCATCATTTCTAGAATATAGATAATTATCAACATTTAAAATTACTACAGCAATGATAGTAACAGTGCCACGAACACGTAGAAAAAATAGCTGAAGGGAAGTGGCAGGTACTTGAACTGCAAATGCTGTGATTAGGAAACCTGACATGATCAAGAAATAATCTCATAAAGTTAAATGTGTATCAACATCAGTCACTATTTTTATTTGCTACATTTTATTCTGTAGAATTGACTAGTCATATTTGTCATGCCATTAATCACTACAACTACACGTTATACTGTAGCTGTTATAAAACCTAAGGGTTATTTTAGCCATATCACTCAACATGACAATTGCTTCCTTAGAAATCTCTGTCACTATGAAAAAGAGTTCATGATTTCACACATGCCAAGTGCTATAGGAAAGTTTTGATTTCTATGGTAATATATTTGAGAGACATGTTTTTACAAACCTTCACCTTGAACACTGTGTCCTCTTCCATATATCATTTTCCCTTTATCACTTTAATAAACTTACCTAAATAAATAACTTTCCTAAGTACACATAAGGAGTACAGACCAAGCCTTGTTAACGTTCATGAGACTAACAAGACTTTAGTTTCTGCTTTGATGACTACTCTAGGCGGATCAAACTTTTCTTACACACCTCTCCCTGTCCACGTGGCAAATAGCGAGGCATACTTCTACCGAAACTCTCCTTGATTATATGCTCAATGTGGGGTTCATGTGTCTAGACAAATTGTCTTCAGATAAACTCATTGAATACCAAGAGGTAACATAACCAAACTCTTTTCTTTCCTCTTTGTTCCTAAGAAGAACCATTTATAAATTCTGCCCTGGTGTAAAGTAACACAAATACACAGACACACACACACACACACACACACACAAGATTACTGAAAATATTCTTTTCATATAGTGCATTCTGATCATGGTTCCCCACTCACTCAACTCTTCTCAGTTCTTCCTCCCCACACATCTAATTCCACATCCTTTCTGTAACTTTTCAGAAGAGTTGAACAACAGCAAAAGTAGAAATAAAAAAAAAAACAAAAAGCACAAGAACTCAAGACTGTGCACACACGCATGCATGCTCATGCGTGCACGCGCGCACACACACACACACACACACACACACACACACACACACACACACACACACATTCAGCCATAAAAACCACAAACGTGGAAACCAAATATATGAGCAACAGGCCAATACAAAAAAAGAAACAGACAGAAAAAAAGAAAACAAAAAAAGCTCAAACAAAGCAATATAAGACAAAAAGCCTACAAAACTACTGTTGAGTTCATTCTGTGCTGGCCACCTACTGCTGTCATGGGGCCAACCCTAAAGTGTGCTTTATATACCCAGTGAGACTCCACTGAACAAAACTCGTTGTTTCTCCTTTTAAGCAGATATCTATTAAAGATAGCTTCTTGGTTAGGGATGGGACACGTTGCCTACTTCATTCTCTTACTGCTGGAATCCCAATTGGGTGCACTGTTTCACTGAATCTATTCTAAGACAATGTTATTTGTAGGAGACAGGATTCCTGTTCAGATATTCTTCAGTTTTCATTGTGTTATAGAGCTGAATTTCTGAATAAAGGTAAAATAAGATGCAAACAATGTGCACATATAAATAAGCTTCCGCAGTGCTATAAATGGTTAACGATCTAAATAGTCCATCTACTTGGAGGCCTAGCATGGAGCAATAGCATGCAGGTCTCATAATCATTCTGTTAGTTGCTTTTGTCCTGATTTTTCAAAAAAACATTTGAGTTTCATTATTTAATGAATGTATTTTATTTTATTTTTATTTATGTGAAAAATAGATTCGTCTCACATAATACAACTAACCAAAGTTTTTCTTCCATCCTCCCCTCTCCCCCAGCTCTTCCCCCTTCCCCTAGATCTTCTACCCTCCTTTGGAATCACCTTCAGTTGAGAGCCATCTCCAAGAGACAACAGCCAAACAGGACAAAACAAGATACAGCAAGGAAAGGCAAAAGCAGCTGGTCAAGACAACACAGTATGGGAAAACAGTGCCAAGGGCATGGGGGGAGGCAATAACCTAGATAGCTTGTTCAGAATTTGCTTATTTATTTGGTGTTTTGTTGTTGGTTGTTCCTTACTTATTTGTTTCTGCTGGCAAAATAAACCTTTCTTTCCTTTCCAGGCTTCAGTTAATTAGTAGAATGAAGCTAAACATAAAAGATAAAGAAGAGGAAAATGACTTGAACATCATCTCCACGTTTATATCAGCGATGGGGAGTGGGAGTCATTGTATTTGAGTCACTCAATTCTGATTTCCTAAGTTGGTCCCCAAAGCCTGATTAATAAAAACCTAATTTTTAGATTCTAACTATACGTTGTAACAATTATCATTTAATGAAATTTTGGATAGTTTTCATGTCGTAGCAAAGAACATATTAGTTACTAATATTGTGTACTAATTTTCAAAACGTACGTGTGTGTGTGTGTGTGTGTCTGTGTGTGTGTGTTCAGACTCATATGTGTGGTGGGAATTTATTCTAATAAAACAGTCATATTTGGAACCATAGTAGTGTGAAATCCACTTCATACCCAAAACTTAGCAATACAATGCAAGTGGAATACTGACTGTAGGATCATATTCATGGGTCTATGGGTAGCCAGGAACTGTGATTTGCTGCTGCCAAGAGTGTTTGTGGAATGTATTAATTATCTTGGAAAAGGACACAATTAAAATTTAAAGCATGGTTTCTGTATATTATTTTTATACCATAATAAAGTAAAAATCATGAATGCATACACTCATGCACAGAAACACACACACATGTACACACACACACACACACAAGCACATTACTTATATGCACATATTGATTGAACAAAAATAGACATTTATAAGAGTGAGTGCTGTGTGAGTACACGTGTCTCACACATCATCAGCTCAGGTGCCCCGGGTTTGACAGAGGAGACAATCTGGGTGAGCATGAAGCGGTGTGAGCTACAGGTGAGCCATGGTGAACTATGGCGTGTACTGTGTAGGGTCAAAGGGAGAATCCAGAGCACATTAGCACATAGATTTAACACACTCTCAGCACAGATGATAACCCTTTACCATCAAAGTACTCTTTGATTACATGTAAGGCAAAGCAAGTGTGTTCCTTCCTATGGCAACTCGTTTCAATTTCACTTCCTAAAATATACAAAAGCAATGGGCAGCTCGTCACGGACCTGCCACAACACAACACAGATGACATGTGAACGGCTAGAGAGCAGGAGGGTAAACCCACCCCTCCCTCCCCCCTCTCCCTTACAATAGACCTCTTGTTTCAGGACAGACTTGGATCAAGGTCTAGAAATGACTCTAGTATTATATATAGGAAGTGCAATATGTCCCAGTTTGACAACAGGATCACTATTCTTTTGAAATAAAATAGAAATGCCGAGGTTCTCTCACATTCAATTATGTACTTTTCAGAAGACGGGGCTCGTTGGAGCAGAAGCATTTGGTAAAGACTACCTGACTCGGTATCCAGTGGAAACTGGGTGTTAATTTAACCAAGCGGGTGATTTAATTCATGAGCTTTTCCAGTGAATTTCCTGCTTGCCTAAAGGCCTTATTTTATAAGTGCTTAGAATATTAAAGCAATGAATCTGTTTGTGAGAAAAGTTAAGTGCCTAAGAATTCATTCTCACTTAAGTTTTGTGGTGGACGAGGGTTTACTTGGCACCCTCAGAGCTGAGCATCTGTGCTTCTTGGTTATTTCTCTAATCTGAACGTTGTCTCTCGTCTGAGTGGCAGACTGGGGTGAAGTACTCAGCATAAAACAGTCTCACGCCTGGTTACATATTGCCAACTATTTTCAGGAAACCATGCAAACATTCTCAAGTAAGGGTCTCATTTCAGACTTAATTCCCGTAGAATTGCTATGTAAGGGACATCTAAAGAATAAGTATGATTAGAAGATATTCCTTTCCCAGGCTACTTCTGAATTATGACTCTGGGTAATATCCTTCAGAGTAGCACATATCTAATCACTTAAGTTCAAGGTAGACTTTCATTACTAAAAGTGACTTGTTTTATTATTGTTGTTAAAAAGCAATTTCATCATAACTTTTCTTGCTGATCAGATAAACATCACAGTGCTTATGAAACACTATTTTGTGAAATGACAAGGAATGCATTAGTCACTTTGTTCTTGATAACAATGTCAACTTAACCTTCGGAAAGGTGTATATCCTTGTTTATATCCAGATAAAGGCTTTCTGAGATCTCGATATTAATATAATAAAGTTAAGTGTCTACCCTCTTAATAGGATTGATAAAGAAATGGAGAGATTAAAATCGAAACTGAGGTAGTACCGACCTCTTTGTGTTAAAGGAAGGACAACTTGAAGAAGTTGTTCTATCATAAAATAAATAAAATAGTTGATGACCCAACAGAAATCTATTCTTGCTTCAGCTTTTATCAAGGGGCTGTTCAGTGGTTTCTTTTAAGTGAATATGTTATCTCATTTCTAAAATTTATAAAGGACCATCAAAAGAACAGGATGCCCGTCGTTAAATCTACTCAGCAGGGCATTGACTCCTGGTTCAAAGAAATTAAGTTTATAGCCACCATAAGCCAGTTCTTTTTCCATGCTTTGAACTCTAGATGCTGTTTTGTGCTGCTTTCACTGACACTGAAAATTCGAGGATAAAATGGTGAGTTTCCACTCTGCTTCCCTACAATGATGTATTCTTGGCCAAGCTTAGGTAAGATATTTGAATCTTTCAGAAAACCAGATTGCTTTCCTTCCTGCCTCAGGGGCCAAAGTAGCAAGACACAGGATCATATATCATTCCAAAAATTTATACTTGCTTACAGTATTAGATTTTGTTTGAGCCCTTTATTTCTGCTCAACAGATTCTTCACAGCCACAATACTGGAGGCTGTTTCTGAAAACTGCTAATTTTTAAAAATAGACCAGTCAAGCAAATTAGCAGCACGAGGGAGGGAGAACTTTATTAGGGAGTGAACAGCCATAAGGCCTTCATAAATCTTTTCAGTCATTTTTTTAAAAAATGAAAGCTAAGAAGGATGAAGAGGTTATGATTAGTTCAAAATTATTCCAACAACCTTTTGTATAAGTCTCTTTGAAATTTTATTTCCACAGACTAAACCTTTTCTTACCTGAGGGGTGCAATCAATTTCTATGATAATACAGATGTAGGAATTACATGCATTACATTCGTTGGAGATTTTTGTTTTAAGGTACTTACTAGTTCTACCTTAACATTGGGTCATGATAAGAATTATAAATAGTCTCAATCTGTTACTGAGAGTCATGTCTTTATACTTGTTTTTAAGGTGGCTGGGACTATGAATTCCTTCAAAGATCAGGTTTTGTACTTTTCACACGTGCCTTACATGTGTTTGATAAACATTTATACAATTGGAGAAATGAATGTATTGTTCTTCCAAAGAATAAATTTGTTTATTTTCTTAAGTGTTTGACTTGTCACCTAGATTATGAGAACAATAAGCTGGATATGGCGTACCTTGAACACTGAGTAAATTGTTGATGACTTGAAGAGATAACTCACAAAGATAGCTATATCACCAGATCAGTTTACACTAAGTTGTCAAACTTCATGGAATACATTTACAAAATCCTGTGAAACTCAATTATAGAAGATAAATTTTATCAGCAGTATCAAGGGAGGTATTTATGAAAAAGTGATGTTGGATCCAGGAAAAGAAAATTAGTTGACAATTGTGGTCACACTGGGGCTCGGGAAGAAGAGATGGGTACATTTAAAGCAGGAGTAAAGGGGGGGGTTATGATCAAAGGCTCTGGAATGGACGTGGAGTTGACTCATTAAAAATGATAAAAGCCATTATTGCTGAAGCATGAAGCAAAAGAGAATGGTTTGTAAATTGATTTTTAATAACATCTGCCTCTCAACAGCACAATGAGAAAATGAGAGAGCAAAGAAGGTACAACTCACATCACTGAAGATGTAAGGTACGAAGAGAGAACTGGCAGACGTGGTGTTACGGTAGAAGAGACACTCTCTCGTGTTTCCAGGTAGATTTAACACAGCTTGCTCATGGATTTTTGTAAAGTGGGAAAGAAAGAAAAGGACAAGGAATGATTCTTAAGATTGTGACTTTATAAATGAGTGGATGCTTCATTAAACAAAAGAGCATGGGAGGCAGGAGAGTTACAATATTTACCACCCTAACAGACATTATAGAATTGTTCACACAGACACAAAAGAATATAACTTCTCAGCACATCATGGGAGTTGCTTCAAAATTAGCCACATGTTTGGACACAAAGTGTATCTCAAGAGATACAAGAAAATTGAACTAATACCCATATCCTATCTGACCACTGCAGATAAACGCTGCATATGAACAACCACATAAATCATAGAAAAGTTACAAACTCATGAAAACTGTAAAACTCACTACAGAATGAAAAACAGGTCAAGATAGAATTTAAGAAAAAAATTAAAGGCTTTATCGAATTGAATGAAGATTAATATATACCATTCCAAAATGTATGAGACATAAGGATGTTGTAAGAGGCAAGTTGATAGTACTAAGTGACAAAAAGATGTCATACTGGCATATGAACAGTGTATCTGAGAGCTCTAGAATGAAAAGAAGAAATGATATCCAAGAAAATTTGGTGGCAAGAAATAATCAACCTCAGGACTTAAAGCCATAAAAACACAAACAAACAAGCAAAGCACCAAGAAGTGATGAGACAAAGAGTTGAGTCTCTGAGAAAAATCAACAAGACAGACAAACCCTTACACAAGTTAACTGAATTAACCAGATTAAAAATTAAAAAATCCACATTAACCACATTAAAAATTAAAAAAAATATATAACTGCAATATGAAGAAATACCAAATCTTGTAAGGACATAGATTAAAACGCTATACTTTAGCATACTGGAAAATCTAAAAGCATGGGTAATTTCCTCAAATAAACTATGTGCCAAAGTTAAACCAAGATCAGATGAACACTTTAAACAGACCGAAACCCATAGTGAAATAGTGACTGTCATTAAACTCTCCCTGCAAAAGCCTAGGGCCAGATGATTTTAGCGTAGCCTTTCAAAGAAGTAGTAAGGACAGTACTCCTCCAATTATCTCACAAAATAAAAACAAAAGGACTATTGCTCCATTCATTTTACATGGTCACATTTACACTGAAACCCAAAGCACATAAAGCCCTAATAAGGAGAATTATAGTCCATTTCCCTTAGGAACATAGAAATAAAAATACTCAATAAGTACTTGGAAACTGAAGCCTAGAACACATTGAAAAGATTATTCATCATTAACAAGTAGGCTACACACCAGAGATGCAGGGATGGTTCAACATATGTAAACAAACAGTCATAATCTACCACGTAAGACAAAGACAAAAAACAAATGATCATCTCATTAGATGCTGAAAACTCCTTTGAAAAAAAATCCAATATCGTTTCATGATAAAAGTCCTGGAATGACTGGGCATACAAGGGACATTTAGCATAATAAAATCAGGTTATGACAATCCCATAACCAACATTAACTTAAAGGGAGAGAAACTGAAGGCAATTCCAATAAGATCAGGAACAATATAAGGTTTTCTACTCTCTCATATCAGAATGACACTAAGACCAATAAAAACATGTGACAATTTACCCTGCCAAGAAAGCAGAGTTCAGGGACCAACCATCCATTGCTGATGTGACCACCAAATTGTTCAGCCACTAAGGAAATCAGCATGGCACCTCAGGGAAAAGGTAATCAATCTACCTGAACATCAAGCTCCATCACTCTGGGGCATATACTTCACCCTAACACAGAGACGCTTGCTCAGCCAGGTTCACTGCTGCTCAGTTCATAATAGCTATATATTCTTCAGCTGAAAAATGGGTAAAGAAAATGTGGAACATTAACACAGTGGAATATTACTCACCTGCTAAAAATAAGAAATCATGAAATTTGAAGGTAACTTGTTAAAACTGAAAAAACAATTATTCCGAGTGAGATAATCCGGATCTAGAAATAGAAATATGGTTTATATTCACATATTTGTGGATATTGGATTTACATCAATGCTAACCAAGTTACAAGCCCCAGAACAGTGGTGTTTAGGTGCAGAGAAAGGAGCTAATGGTAGGAACAGATTGATCACCTATGAAGAGGAAATAGAAGAGAAGCGGAAGCCATACTTGACACTAACACTGTTTGAGTAGTCAAGAATCTGAGCTATGATATTTACCACCCCCCCCAAAAAAGGGTTTCCTCATGACATTCTGCTGCACTCATAAATCAATGCCATAATCAGCCAGCATCAGAGAAGGTTCCTCTTGCAGCAAATAGGGAAAAATGCAGCGACCCACTATTAGACATTATTGAGAGAACTGGAGACCTAAACATACTGAACTCTAAATGGGATATCTCCATAAGAGCTCAGAAAAACTCGTGGAACAGCAGGCTAAAAGAGTGCAGGGGCCAGTGTGGATTAAGGACACCAAAAACACATGACTCTCTACATCAACAGAACTGAAGCACATATGGATTCACAAAGGCTAAGGCAGCAGGCACAGGACTGGCATGGATCTGTACTAGCTTAGGACCTAGAGCTAAAGAAGTGGGCCCATGCCTCCATCCCTAACCCAGAGGCTATCTCCAATCGATAATCACTTGCAGATGAAAAATTCAGTTTTCTCCAAGTGAGTCTCATTGGAGAAACAAATTATTACCAAGGGAAGACTGCATGCCCAATAGTAGACTGTGAACAGAAACTGAACACAGTAACACCATTGGCCGTTCCTCATCTCCTTATGACAAGTAGGAATTTGTTGTTGTTAATTTCATCTCATTGTTTTTATATGTACATATACATAGTATCCGTTATATATTTCACTTTACTCTATAGAACATTTGCATGTGTGTGTGTGTGTGTGTGTGTGTGTGTGTGTGTGTGTGTAACACAGATTTCAGTTTAGTGTTCTTATGAATTCCTACATGTGCAAAGGAGTAAGTGCCTACATTTATTATCTGTTTCTAACTCCTTACCTTGTGTTTTTCAATTTATGTGTATTGGCTTTTACTATATTACATTATATTATATTTCATTGTATTATTATTATTAGAAGGCAGTCTGTTTTCTAATCAGAGACTTTAAGGGAGTGGATCCAAATGGGAGGGGAGAAACGAGGGGAAGTAGAGGGAGAGGAGAGGGGATGCATTATGTGAGATAAAATGCTATTTTCAATAGTAGAAAAAAAGTAGACACCAAAATATAAAACTCCCCACTCACACAGAAAAACAGGTATAAGATAGTCTTTCCATAAGGCGAAAGGGAGAGTTCCTGTTGAGGGTTCAAACATAATTTTTAAAGTAGTGATAATGTTGCTCAGTTCATCTGTGCCATTATCTCATCAGGTATCAGATTCTGATTGGTGTGATAATGCAAAAAAGGTGAATAAATGTGAGATTGATAATTTCCTTTTGGAATTTAAAAACCTGTGAAGAAAGCATGTCTAAAGGGGGAAATGAATGGAGAGGTAAGGATGCCGATAAGAAAAGATCTGAAAGAGTATAACACAAAGGATTCAAAGGTTATAATGGAATCCAATAATAACCACACCAATATGCAGTAACATTCCGGCTGGGAAACAGACATGGGGGAGGGAGGGGGAAGAGGGAGGGAGAGAGGGAGGCAGGGAAAGAGAGGGGGAATGGGGAGGGGGAGAGGGAGAGGAAGGAGGAGAAAGAAGGAGAGGAAGAGGGAGAGAAGGAGAGGAAGAGGGAGAGAAGGAGGGAGGCAGGGAAAGGGTAAGGTGAGGGAGGCAGGGTAAGGGTGAGGGAGAGGGAGAGGGAGAGGGAGATCTGTCCAGGGCATTTGGGAAACAGGATTAAAGAAAGGGGAACTCGTCATGTGTCATCAATCAAAGTTATGATTCCAAAATAAAACACAGGCATGACCTTTGGCAGTGGCATGGTTTCAGTGGTGTCAAGCATGGCTATATATACATCTCACAGAGTGTATCATGGAGGTTTATGGGGGACAAGATGGAAACAGCCAGCCCTATTAATTGTATTCACAGAGAGGGATGCCCGGCAGCAGGAATGCCAGAGCCGGACTGTGCAGGAGCATGAAAAGAGAGCATGCTAACGCAGGGATCTTCATGAAAAGAGAGCATGCTAACGAAGGGATCTTCATGAAAAGA
Organism: Rattus norvegicus; assembly: GCF_021556685.1. Classification (NCBI taxonomy): domain Eukaryota; kingdom Metazoa; phylum Chordata; class Mammalia; order Rodentia; family Muridae; genus Rattus; species Rattus norvegicus. The sequence goes on along the minus strand of NC_141537.1, from coordinate 50,736,207 downwards.
GAGCATGCTAACGCAGGGATCTTCATGAAAAGAGAGCATGCTAACGCAGGGATCTTCATGAAAAGAGAGCATGCTAACGCAGGGATCTTCATGAAAAGAGAGCATGCTAACGCAGGGATCTTCATGAAAAGAGAGCATGCTAACGAAGGGATCTTCATGAAAAGAGAGCATGCTAACGCAGGGATCTTCATGAAAAGAGAGCATGCTAACGCAGGGATCTTCATGAAATGAGAGCATGCTAACGAAGGGATCTTCATGAAAAGAGAGCATGCTAACGCAGGGATCTTCATGAAATGAGAGCATGCTAACGCAGGGATCTTCATGAAAAGAGAGCATGCTAACGAAGGGATCTTCATGAAAAGAGAGCATGCTAACGCAGGGATCTTCATGAAATGAGAGCATGCTAACGCAGGGATCTTCATGAAATGAGAGCATGCTAACGCAGGGATCTTCATGAAATGAGAGCATGCTAACGCAGGGATCTTCATGAAATGAGAGCATGCTAACGCAGGGATCTTCATGAAAAGAGAGCATGCTAACGAAGGGATCTTCAGCAAGCAGAGGGTCAGAGGGGAACAATGACAATACTCATTCAGAATTTATATTGTGAGTGCGAGCTGGCATTTTTCTAAGTCAGCCATAGGGCTTCCATCTAGTTGTAAAGCAACGGTAAATGTTTTCAAGCAAGGCTATCTTCACTTTTCTGTCCAAAGGCGTGCACTTTTATATAAATTAGCTATGAGAAGGAGGTGTTTTTTGTTGCTGTTGTTGCTGTTGCTGGTATAGTTAAAGCATGACAAAGTAACACTATTCTCGCTATGAATTACAAATCAGAAAAAAAAATACTAAAAGGTTAAATACATTTTCTCCAAACAAAGGCTTTTATCTCATACACGTTTTCTATTTTTCCCCCCTGGCAGATAAAAATTATAACCTCACCATAAGATTTAGCACAAGAGAAAAAAATTAAACTCCATTCTAATAGATTGACTTACTGTACATGTTCTGAAGCAAAATATGTGGAGGAAATTGCCTTAGGAAATATCTGAAACATAATAAATCAGTTTAAGGGGAGAAAAAAACAGCACCATATATCCTAATGTCAAAAGACATCCTGGAGACTGATTCATCTGTGCTGTCTGTGGAGGGAAGAAGAAAGCAGCTGGCCAGCATGAAGCACTGGGGGCATGGACCATCTACTGAACCTGTTCTCACAGGGATTACCAGCCAACATCCAGCAGCAAGCATCTCTCCCCATCAAATTCAAGAGCCGTTTCTGCATTTTATTATACACTGCGATTCAAAGCTACTTCAACATTTCAAGGCTAATGTGTATAGTCAAAAGGAAACTTTTGGTACTGAACTGTAACACAGTACAGAGTGGATTATTTACATATGTCAAAATCAGTTTATCTATCTCTTTTCTCTGCCTATATATGACTGCTGCAAGTTGGTGTGAGGTAAATATCACTAATTGGAATAATTATTACAATTACTGTAATCGCGTACCAAATATACCTTTAAAGATTAATAAAGTAATTGTGTTCAATGATGTGTAGACAAGTGAGCTTGGAAAAAATTTTGAGTTCAAAAATTTAATCTCCAGCTAAAAAATTAACTGATTTAAATAAAATGCTAATGCTTGCTGGGGAAGATCACTAACCAACGTCTTCAGTGTTTAATGAAAATGTGACAGTGCCAGAATAGCATTGTGTATTCATTGGATTGACCAGGCAACCTGTATGGAGGATTCAAATTCAGTGTTCCCTTTCAGTTACATCAGTTCATTAATACCGAGTTTATTTTCAAAATATATTTCTCGAATCAACATATTTTTATAATTGCTGAGTGGAGAGAAGGCCCTAGTAATTACAATTAATTTGCATTATAAAATCTTAACTCACAGGTATTTATCATTCCTTTGTATTGGCCAAGATTTCAAGAGACATGACCCAAAGTAGGGGATAATGGGAAATGTGTGCCGAGAACAAAGAGTGCGGCATAGAGGACATAGAGGCCCCTGTGTGGAAGCTCCAGATTGTAAGGGGCTGCTATGCTGTGTGATCTGAAAGTCTTGAAATGGAGGGAGCAGGAGGCTGTGCTGAACATCGCAACAGATGTTCTACCAGGAAGCAAAACTGGTGGGTTTTGGAGTAATTAATAGCTTGCTAACAGTGGGTGGAGAAAACATGGTGTAAGCTCTTCAAAGCTTCAAGGAATGTGATGCCAGAGAAAAGGCTAGTGATGTGACAGGAACAATGTCCGTGTTGGGTAGCAATCTTAGGCAGAGAGCCAAGGCAGATGAATATCTATCTTCAGGTCTAGAGAGAAAAATCAGAAACATGGGAAAGGAAAATATATTGAATAGTAGGAGAAACCAAGAAGAAATATCTTATACATACATCTAAAAATTGAGTAAGGTACTGGTCTGTGCTGATGTTGCTTCTGATATTTAAAATGCAACTTTGAGAATATGCTAAATATAGACCTAATAAATGGAAGTGGGAATCTCTGTAGCACATATAAAAGTAAAATTGTACTCTTTTTCAAAATTGCCTTTCAGTGTTTATGGGTGGGTGTTGCCACAACCCATGTATGGAGGTCAAAAGAACTTGCAGAAGTCAATTTCCTTCTTCTAACACTGCAGGAAAAAAAGATGCGTCAGGCTTGGCATAAAGCTTCTTTACCTAATGAGCCATCAAACCCAGGAAAGTAATTTTACACTTTTGTATAGGACTGCATCCATCGTGGATTTCAGATAGACACAGATGTGGTGCTAAAACTTAGCCACTTAGTAATTAAGAATTGAGTTATTATTTATCTCTTGAGCAAAAGGTGTTACTTCTCAGATACTCTGTTATAAAATACAATGAGAAATAAATTAATTCATTTTTTCATCTAGTAATTGAACAATTATACAGTAGCATTCACTTTAACATGTGTTTAGGTCATAAGGAAATGTATTAATAAATGTACTGCAGTATCTAATGAAATAGATATTTAACTAAATTTGTCTAATCTCCGTGCTCATCTTCCTGATAATTAAATTAGTTACACGATTAGTTAAAAAGCCTTATCTAGGTAACAAAGGGAAGCCAATATAAGTAAAAGCTGGTGGGCAAAGGGTCCAAGTATTGAGTCATCATTGGCTACCTTTTCAACAAAGGATCTTAAAAGGATACAGTGTTTCCTAGCCTCAGCTTCTTTATCTATATAACAATTAATACTAGGAGCTATATATTACTTGATGCTTAAGAACATAAACAGAAAGACTAAAGTATATATCATACTTTAGGTAATATTTCCTTTGTAATACAGTTTAACATATACATATATATATATATATATATTGTTGGTACATTCAAACAGTAGAGCTGAGGCTGTCTGAAATAAGACTTTAAGGAGCTATTTTAGGATATATTTTCGTAGCTTGGTAGATAAGTATAGATATCATAGAAATCTTTCTTCTTTTAAACTTCTCTTATCATTGTTAAATCTGAACTGAAATGTGGTAAGGTCACAAATATCTGAGTCTGAGGTAATGTTCTTGAAATAGTAATGTCAAGAAACTAGGTTGCTCCAGGCATACTCAGCCAGGAGATGAACACAGAAAGAATGGTGTGTTATGGGCTCTTTTCTGTGGACACTTCACTAATATTCTTCAAGGACAGTGGACAATGGATAAAAAGAATATTAGAGAGGCTCTTATCCCATCTGGATTCTGGAGTTCTAAAAAAGTTCCTTGAATGGAGAATGACAGTACATCATCAATTTCTAAAGCTGGGCTTAAAACTTGAGTATTTGTTTGGTAGTTAGGAGCTCTGGGGGGGTCTGGTTGGTTGACAGTGTTGTTATTCCTATGGGGTTACCAACCCCTTCAATTCCTTCAGTCCTTTCCTTAGCTCTTCCATTTGGGTCTCCATGCTCAGTCCGGTAGTTACAAACATCCACCACTGTATCCTTAAGGCTCTGGCAGAGCCTCTCAGGAGACATCCATATCAGGTTCCTGTCAGCAAGCACTTCTTGGCATCAGCAATAGATACCCTAACATAGGGGAATGTTAGGGTGGTGAGGCAGGAGTGGGTGTGGAAACACCCTCATAGAAGCAGGGGGGTTGGATAGGGGGTTTTTGGAGGGGAAACTGGGAAGGGGGATAATATTTGAGAAGCAAATTTAAAAAATAACTAATAAAAATATTTTTGAAAACTTGAATCTTAGTTTCACTACGTATTTTCATTCTGTCATATAATGTACCTGGCATGCTTATGTCTTTACTGTGCCGCCTGTGTATGTAACTCCACCATCTTTAGTACTCCTGTATTGGGCTATAGCACGATAGTAAATATGCAAAAATTGTGCTACCTATGGCAGATATGTTTAACTGGAGCTCCAGAAATCAAGGTTTGGATCCTCTTAGAGCTCCTTCTTACGTCTCAGGTACTCATAACTTCCAGTCCAAAATGGACAAAATTTTAACCGATTGTTCCATTACACTCCAGCCCTTAATTCTCTTACCCCTCTGTTACTCTCTCAACAAACGAGCATATCAGGTATTATCTGTTTTACCATCTCCCTTACCACTCTTAAACCATGAAATCTTTAGGATTATATCTCCTGTACTTCCTTCATTTAAGTTGACATGAACTACATTTTGACACTCATGTTAAATAAATGCTACATAGGTCTCTTAGCTTGTCAATAGGATTATCGTTGGAAACCTATGACGATGTGAACACAGTACAGCTCTGGGAATTTTCCTCCTAGAACCTTTCCTTGGGCGTTTAGCATGTACATGGTCAAGAATCTACACAAGCAATTCAAAGCCTTCATCTAAGATCTGCATTTTGCTAGCCCCATCTTCTCTATCCTACATTGCTCTTCCATAAATTATCTCACATTTCTGCACTATGTGACATAGCTGCATAGGTCTCTGCCTCTATAGGTGTTGTCCATTCTTGAATGCTAGAGTACTTGAGCCTTAATACTCAGTTACTTTTGACTTCATGCTACTTTCGTATTTGTTCAAAGGACACTTGGAAGCCATTTTATGTCTTCTATATCCAAGTTATATAAAACTTAAAAATATTTATAGTGTTTGCTATGTGTTGATATATATATATATATCAGAATATAGATTATATATTCAATTGGAAATACTCACTCACTCAGTCAGTCTTACAGTGATCATCTGAAAGTGTCACACTTTCCTTCATTGTACACATAAAATCTCAAGACACAAGAAGAACAAGGAGAGAGAGCTGGTGTTGCTGCAACCAGTGTCTAGTCTCAAAGTCCATGCGTGTATAGGCTCCAGTGTGCTTACCTCTCTTGCATACTTTAACATGGTGCACAATAAGCTGCATTACTCTTTTTTTCAGGGATGGGCTCATTTTTACCCTCTTTATTGTGAGCTTTTTGAAGACAGTGGCTGTGCATAATCACTAACTATAATTTTCTCTTTAAAGTTGTGTCGTCACATGGAATGCTTTGAATATTAGTCCACAGATTCTAGTTTCAGATTCTTGGTCTCCAATAGATGTTGCTGTTTTGAAGCTCGTATACTCTTTGGAGGCAGAGACTGTGAGGTCATACATTACTGGGGAAAGCCTTAGAGGCTATATGGAGTCCTCATTCTTTTCTCCTGTACTTTAGTATTAAGTAAATAATTCTTTCTGCCTCATGCTTCTATGTCCAGGATATCCTTCCCAAGCACATAGGTCAAGTCACCAGAGGCTGAGCAATTTGAATCCCTGAGCTTAAATAATTATTTACCCTCAAGTAATTTTTCCCTCAAGCTATTTTGGTTGTAGAGACAAAAAGCTAATTCACCACAGCCAGAGCATGAATTAAATTTTATTAAATTAAAATGTTTTTGTCTTCATGTACCACTTCTGAATTTTTGGTCTATATGTACCTATTCTATGGAATGCTCTATCAGGAAAAGGACTGAGATTTAGGATTCCCATGACCTGCATTCACCTATTGAAGTTTTTGTTTACATATCAGCGATTAATAGACTCCATAAAGACATATTATATATTATAATGAAGTTTGTCTCAATTTTTTTATTTATGTTTTCCAAACACATTTTCATTTCCAAATCCTGTGCCTCTCATCATCCTCGTGAAGCTGTTGCTTCTAAATATGAGCAAACACATATTAAAGAAACAGACAAAATCACTTTTCCAGATCTAGACTCTGAAAAGCTAACAAACCCTGACTCTACGGATTTTAATAGTCCTTCTACTCTTCACAGGTGCTGTTTTTTTAGAGCTATACTTATTTGTTTAAAAGAAGAAGATGATGAAGGAAGACAGGAGGGGAAGTAAAGAAGAAGGAGGAGGAAGAGGAGAAGGAGAAGGAGAAGAAGAAGGGGGAGGAGGAGGAGGAGGAGGAGGAGGAGGAGAAGAAGAAGAAGACAACAAAACAGAAAAGGAAGAAAAGGAGGAGCAACAACAACAACAACAACAATAGCAGGTTTCCTAACTGCTCACCGTAGTTTTGAACACTTATTGTCCTTGGCATTTCGTCTCTACCCCTACCTTCAACCTCAGCTTCGGTGCTGTCTGTGTGTTCTGTGTGGCTCACCTGTGCAGTAGAGCCGTCTCCACCTGTGACCCCATTAGCAGTTTTTGTGTAACCCATAGATCTTGCTTTCAGCCATGCACTGTCTTGTCCCTCATTTCTACTGTCAAATAGGAAGGTCGTTTGAGTTTGTCACGCATGCACACTCCTTTAAAACAATTCTTTAAATTTTGACCCATACCAGATTTCTCCCCTTTTTTTTTTTAACTCTGAGAAAAACTAGTGCAGGGGGCACACTGTTAGAATACAGTCTTTCGCTGTGGCTTTGAAACCAGTGAAATAATTTGCCAAAAATCACACTCTTTATTGTATAATAATGTTGTAAAAAGAGAACTTCAAATGATGAAGAGTTTTCCTCCTTTTGTGTGGCACAAGCTAGGCTGATTTTGAGATTAGTAGGAGGAAAAATGCACGTTTTAAAGACCTCACTGAGTTTTATTTGAAATAATTCTCTATTTGACAGAAGTCTAATATTGTAATCAAGAAGTAAAGGTGAAATGCTTCCATTATGATTACCTATTGATGCTTGCGAGTTACTTAGCCAGATATCGTGCACCTCTGTGGAGTCCCGATGGAGAATAACAAAGTACAAGAAAATAGTGTGTCTTTGATTAGAATTGAATTCTAAAGCATTTCCTTGCTGATACCTTTACAAGGGAAATGCACTTTCCTGCAAGTCTGGGGATGAGAAGAGAAAGCCTAAACAAATGAGTTTACCTTCGTTCTTTAGCTTTTAAACACTAACCATTAGCTGTGCCACCATGTGGAAGCCAAGAGACATTCTGTTCATCTGGTTATCTAACTACCATACGGAATTTCCCCCAAAGCGCTCCTATGGCTAAACCAATAATGCCGTGTAAAGAAAAATTAGTCACATGATGACAATTTCCTCAGTAACTACCTGAATAATCAGAGTTTTTTAAAAATATCATCTGTCCTTTTAACTTTGATACGGATGCAGCATCTCTCGTTATTTGGCACATACATTCTTTCAGCACTGTGTGCGAATACTTAGGGCTCACTTTTTTGCTTGGCTTGATAGATTAATCGAAATACACACTGAATTGTGTTTCTCTCTCTAACACAAATGTTATGTGGTCTTTTAGACAAACCATCAGAGAACTGTTGTATTTCTTCCTGCGCTGAATTTTAAACATGAATAGTATTGAACCACGATCTTTATACACTGGATCATCAGTCACTTCTGAGAAAATATCAAGAGTAGACTCCCCAAACTCTACTGGGATTTGCTGCATCAGATAACATCGGGGACTGCCTTTGTTAAGCTGTCTCAAAGTAGTGCATAGCAAATGTTAACTTTACAAGACTAAGTAATGAGTGGTACACCGGCCTTAGATGAATAGAAACCTTATTGCTTAAACTGGCCCTTATATTACAAAAGCGTTTTCAGTTCAAGTTCCCTTAAAAAAGTATGAATTCTTTGCTTACTCAAGGTTAATCTATGAAGTTAAGACCTAAGTATTAATGTCATAAATCAGAATGTTGCCTTTATCATCTTGTTAAATGAAGATGTCTAGATTTCATTAAATTAATTGACCAAAGAGTCTAATATGAGTTGAGGATAAATGGATTCATTTGCATGAATGAATTACGTCACCACGTCTCTGTATGTATGTAATGGTATGTTCAGTTTTATCAATAGTGCCCCAAATAGTGCCCCATGTTTGATGATTGTTATTTACTTCATCAATATTTGTCATAAAGCTTAAGAAACCAGTAGACTGGAGGCAGGGGCTACAATAGGACTCTAAGATATAAGTCTTATATGGCAATACAAAGAAAATCCTAGAATTCTAACTATTGGTCATCCTGCTGACATGGTATAAGGGAGGCTGAGAGTGACATGGATTTTTGCTGCCAGAGCTGAGCGTGTAACAGTAGCAGGCATCATAAGCTCTTGTCAAGTGAGGAAGATGCCTAACGTATATCCAGACTGACAGGTACAAACATGTCCTCTGGCTTAAAATATTAGCAGCATTTTCCTTTGCATCAGAACTTGGAGAAGTTTTCTTATGTTCTTAGCTTTTCACTATTTCCCCATGGCTAAACATGCTCTAAGAGCCTGCAAGCTAAAAAAACAGGGGTTTCTTCCTCTTTCTTTTCTATTTAGAGATGTGACATTAAGACATGTCAAACACACGCCGAGAAATTCAGTAGATGCTGCAATTCTGCGAGCAATGATGCAAAGGTTTGGAAAACGGCGTGTACTAATAAAACCTGTGGCACTGATGAGAAGACGAGTGCTCGAGTCTGCGTGTACACCCGCCCTATGATTCATGGCATGACATGCTGGTTATTATGTCCGTTTTTGTAAATGGACGGGTGACTCACAGCTAGATGACAGGTGAATTCAGATGCAGGGAAGCCACATCTGAGACCCTGTCAATGAACCTGTCAGAAATAAAAATAAAAAATATCCTCATTAGCAGAACAACAGAAATGCTAGAAATAGTCTTTTTTTGTCATTTCAATGTTGTACTCAAAAATGTATCTCAGAAACTATTGAGACTTTTAAATGTAGTTTTGTTTTTTGTTTGTTTTTAGAAGCTAAATCATTCTTTCACTAAATAGGAGACATTTGTTTTTATCTTATAAAGTATTTTTAATTTGGGAATAACCATTGATAAAGAATTATGTGTGTCTTTTCCTCTCACATAATACATTCGTATTTTACACTGCTCTCGTAGTAGTCATTTCAGGCTTCTAATCATCTTTTTTTTCCACATTTAAAGTCTTAATTTGGGGTAATTTTTACAATAATCTGTAGCTGTCACCTCTTGAGCCCATTCTTAGCTGGCGATGGGAGGGGCACTCACAACTCAAATCCCTTAGTACCTTGAAACTGGAAGTAACATGCTATAGATCAGCTGGAGTTGTCACTGCAAGGAAACTGTGTAAGCTTTTGCTCACCCGCGTTTCCATACAGACTTTCTATAAAAGAAAAGTTATCTGCAGGGAAGAACCAAGAACATATACAAGGGCACATACCACTCTGTGATACTTTTTAGTTCTTGTATGTGATGTGCCGTGTACTTTAGTTCTAGTCTGTTCTGCAAACCTCTGTTTTCTGAAATAATTTATATTTTACTCAGTTCTTTATCTTTTTCTGTTTTGCACTTGTTTTCTTTTTATGATCTCTCAACATGTTTTCTGTTCCATGTAAATAAACTATTATTCAGAAATATTACTTGGTTGTCGTTGATGAAGGGGGGCTGTAAGTCGACTTGTGTGTGAAAAAGGGAATGAGGGCGGATTATTATTTTTAAATATTAATAGGCTGTAAGAATTGCGGCACTCAGAATGGCACAGAATAAGGCAACCATGGTTATTCATCAGGCTGGGACCATCAAGAATGAGCTACTGGAAGCTGGTAGGTAAAATATAGCAAGCAGAATATTCAGTCCGGGAGGTTTTACCCATGTATGGTGTATGGAAGGCAGGAGGCACTGAACCTAGTATAAAGTCCATTAAAATCAGTCCCTATTATGGTGACTGATGTCTGCGGAAATCTACAGCATTTAGATTCTGAGCTGTTCCTGACACAGTTGAATTTTGGAAGCCTATCTCCTAAAAGAGACTGTAATATGGTGTCTTGTGGCAGACGAACTGTGAAGTGCTAATTACTGTAGCCATGTGGTTCTTAACCTGGGAGTCATTTTGCTTCCACATAGACCACTGGCCATAAGGAACAGGAAACATTGTTAGAAATAGAGTAGGGAAGTTATGATTGGCTCCAAGCTGGTACAAAAATAATCTGATTTGATTTCTAATATCATGCAGAAGCCAATATGAAATAAGAAATTGCATCTATACAATTCTATTTTTAAAAAGCAAGACAGAGAACGCTGACACAACCGATCAGGTGTTTCCCATTCCAACTCCTTCAAGTGTTTCAGAAAATGTGAAGAAAGCCCCCAAAAGTTGAAAATGGCTCAACCCAAGAATTCAGTGGTTGATTGGCCATCAACCACAAGGATGCTGCTATGTAACTGCTTACATTACAAATGACTCTAGGGTTAGTGGTTTAAAGCCACACAAGCAAACCACCTTGCAGCTCTAGGGAGCATGTGTACATCAGAGATGTCAGTAATCTCTGTCCCTTTCTAGGGCTCAAGAGAGAAATTATTCTCTAATTTCTAGAGGCTTCTGGCTTGTAGTCCATTTACATCCCCCAAAGACCAATAATAGGTCTCCATCCCTCAGGAGGACGCTGCAGGGGCACTGACTCTCTTCACTTCACCTTTATGTTAGCATCTGGAGTCCCATGACCCTCCCTCAGTTTCCCTGTTAGAATATAATCTCCAACGTGTGGATTCAGAGGTGACCTGTGGAGTGTATTTGGGTCATGAGAACAGAGTCTTCATGAATGGCTACATACCCAGCTAGGGAGACACAGTTAGCTTTCTTCCTTGTGAACACTAAAAGGTAAGAAACTCCTAGCCAGTGGATAAGCTCTATCAGCTATTGGGACTGTAGGCACTAGATCTAACCCACGTACCGGGGCTGTGAGTAACAAATGCTTGCTCTCTTGTGAGCTACTCTATGAATTTGTTACAATGCAAACTGACCCACACATTATGTCAAAAACTTGTGATTATGTCTTCCTGACTACATAGTCTCTACTGTTTCTTCTTATGTAGGTCTGCCCTTGCTTTGATGGTGTAACATATCTCTCTATTCATTGTCAGGATAGACATAACTCGGGCTGAGGGCTTTACAATATTCTGCTCAGAACACCCTGTAAGATAGCAATTTATAAATATATTTTTTAGATATAGATATCTCAGGTCTGACGAAGTGTGGTTTGAAGTCCTGGAGCATTGCGAGCAAACCCCCGATATTTTTATTCACCACACTTTGTTTGGTATCTTGAATTTAACAGGCAACCTTGCTCTCTGTTTACCACATTCCATAATATTGGGAACTAAGACTTTCAGAAACAGCAAACATGATGAAATGCCTATAGCTCTGACATTTCCTTTCTAAAAAGACTTATTTTTTTTCATTTTATGTGTAAGTACTTGCCTGCAGGTATATGTACCCTATGCATATCTGGTACACACAGGTCTCACAGGTGAAACTGTACTTTCAAACAGTTGGGAGCTACCATGTGGATGCTGGAAATCGAGTCCTAATCTTCTGGAAGAGCAGCCAGTGCTCTGAGGATAGAAGTGTTTCTCCAGCTTCTGGAATACTCACTTTTATAACACTAAACTCATTTGCTGAGATAAACTCTGATTTCAAATCATGGTTTCAAATTCACTGGTAGAGTAGTGCACTTAAACCAAGACTGGCCCAGTAAATTGACTCGGTCCATCACTACCCAGTAATACCATAAGGAGGGGGAAAGGGGATTTTGATAAGACTGTAGCATATACCAGCACAAGCACATGCGGTCTCATAATCCATATATACAACATGGTCTTATCCATTCATCTCCTACAGGCCATATAGACCAGTTCCACATCCTGGCAACTGTCAACAATGCAGAAATAAACACTTGAGTGAAAGCATCTCTTTGACATCTTCATTGCATTTTGGAAGCACACCAGTAGTGGGATGGCTGAATCATATGGCAGTCCTATTTCTAGCTTTTTTTTGATAATAGTCTATTTAAAATATGTAGATTACATAAGTAGACTATGTAAAAGATAATCTATATAAATTTTGAAAAAAAATTGTAGGTACACTTGAAATCTCTGGGAGCATAAAAAAATTCACTGAAATTTATTCTTAAAGTTTCTCTGAAAGAAACAAAATGAATCATCTTTGGGTGGTAATGAAAAATTTCACTCAAGTACAATTGCATGTGACTAATAGCTTTAAAATAGCAGCAAGCTTCCAATAAGCAAAGAAAGGAACTGCTACGGCATTAATCCACCTTCCGTAACTGATTGATATTGCCTTTTCTAATCTCTCTCACATTTAAAATTTACTCTCCCATGTTGCAACTGAGGAAAAAAATATTTATTAAAAAGAACCCCCAGTAAATAAAAAACAGACATTTATGACTCTCCAAATCTGGGCTGCATGAATTTCCGACGATAACCCTGTTGTTCTCGCCGCTCCCTGGTTTCTGAACCTAGGCATCCTGTCTGTGATTAGGGACACACCTGGGAAGCTTCCTTAATTTAGTTCCTTTCATCTGAAAATTTCAAAAGCTTTGCTGGTGGCTATTATTTACAGTAGCTGGGTATACGGGAGCAGTGATCCAATAGGAAGCTACAGCTATTAGAAAAATGAGCTACAAGGGTTCACGGTCTTGTTTAAAAACACAGGATATAAAAGTCTGAGGCCTGCTGCTCAAATCTGAACCCCTACTCCGTTTTTATTTTGGCAAAGTCTCATCTTCTTTGTCTCTTTTTGTTTATCCTTAGGTGAACAATGGCCTTATTTCCTTAGTTTGACACAAATGAAATTCGGAGCAGCTGAGAGATTACCTCTGTGGGCATGCTTTAAAAGGAGGTGTGAGTGTGAACGAAGTCACAACATACAATCTGAAAGTGCTTTAGGTGTATATTTTGAGCAGGAAAAAAAGACGAGAAGAATCCATTACATCAAAAAATTGGATGGGAAATGAATACAAAGGAAAGTTGGAATTGCGATGAGATAAAATCTATAATAATAATAATTATTATTATTATAATGATGATGATATTGATGATGATGATGATGATAATAATAAAACAATTTTACATAGAAGGTTGCAGAGAGACCAAAATATGCCAGAAGAACTTGTGTGTCAGAACAAGTGTTGTTTAGCTGAAGATGGGAAAAGGAAATTTGATTTCTTATTCCTGCAATTAAACATTCGTTACATGCCTATGAGAGGGTTTTAAAGCAGAGTCAGAAAATGTGGTACATCTACACAATGGAATATTACTCAGCTATCAAAAACAACGAGTTTATGAAATTCGTAGGCAAATGGTTGGAACTGGAAAATATCATCCTGAGTGAGCTAACCCAATCACAGAAAGACATACATGGTATGCACTCATTGATTAGTGGCTATTAGCCCAAATGCTTGAATTACCCTAGATCCCTAGAACAAACGAAACTCAAGACTGATGATCAAAATGTGAATGCTTCACTCCTTCTTTAAATGAGGAAAAAGAATACCCTTGGCAGGGAAGGGAGAGGCAAAGATTAAAACAGAGACTGAAGGAACACCAATTCAGAGCCTGCCCCACATGTGGCCCATACATATACAGCCACCCAATTAGACAAGATGGATGAAGCAAAAGAAGTGCAGACCGACAGGAGCCGGATGTAGATCGCTCCTGAGAGACACAGCCAGAATACAGCAAATATAGAGGCGAATGCCAGCAGCAAACCACTGAACTGAGAATAGGTCCCCTATTGAAGGAATCAGAGAAAGAACTGGAAGAGCTTGAAGGGGCTCGAGACCCCAAAAGTACAACAATGCCAAGCAACCAGAGCTTCCAGGGACTAAGCCACTACCTAAAGACTATACATGGACTGACCCTGGACTCTGACCCCATAGGTAGCAATGAATATCCTAGTAAGAGCACCAGTGGAAGGGGAAGCCCTGGGTCCTGCTAAGACTGAACCCCCAGTGAACTAGTCTATGGGGGGAGGGCGGCAATGGGGGGAGGGTTGGGAAGGGAACACCCATAAGGAAGGGGAGGAGGGAGGGGGATGTTTGCCCGGAAACCGGGAAAGGGAATAACACTCGAAATGTATATAAGAAATACTCAAGTTAATAAAAAAAAAAAAAAAAAAAAAAAAAAAAGCAGAGTCAGTACTCGCTCCGTCATTTAAGTCATTGTGCAGTGGCTGGGAGGGCTATCAATATGACCTCTGTACAAAAAAAAATGAAAAACAGTCCACAGACGATTTTAGTGGCTTCAATGAATCTTAGAGTGTAAATACCTCACAAAGTCTGATTCTCTACACAGCTATGAAACACATCTGGCTTCACCCAAAGAAGAGTCTTTGTTAAATACGAACCGGACAGCAGCAACTTTAAAAGTATGAACTGGGAGGAAAGAGAAGTCCACTGTGGCCTCAACATAGAGTCATATGTCTGTGGTTGTACTGTGGGACATTGTCCCCGTTCTCTCCTAGAGCTTGATGTCCTGATTCTTTTTGTTTGAATCGGAAGAATGACTATGGTTAAGTGCAAAGCAGTTGGAACACAAGCCATACCTACATCTCCCTATATCCCCCGATGGCTCTCCAGTTTACCACATAGCAATACTTGACTTTTCCCCTTCAGTCCTTGGCTCTCTTAAAACTATCAGGAACAGAAACAGATCATAACGGAGTCAGGCCTCATTCACTTGGACCCTCTCAATTCATAATCCACGAATAACAACCTGAGTGCTTTCTTTAAGCCTCGCTGAATCAAGTAGATTCCTTGATCACGTTCGTGAAAATTTGTAGGGAGTTTTGGAGAGCACTCTTCGGCGTTGAGTCACAAATGCTGATGTCCTTGTCAGTCTCTGCGATCTACTTAACCAGAGTCTAAGACCGCAAGAGTTAGGAGTCTGCCTTTTAGAACAAAGTCTTCCCAATCATTTTCTTATTATAGGTTGAGATTTGACGGAGAAGCCAGTGATAGTTAATTAAGTGATTATTTACTACATTAAGTCACACTACAAAAGATAATTTGATCTTGCATGTGAGTCAGACATTTGAAAGGCTCCAGGAATATAATGACAGTGTTGGACACTGCAGATTCACATTCTGTGAGGTGACAAGGTGCAGACAAAGTCAATGGGCCACTGAAAGGAACTGTGCTGGAACTGCTAGGAATAAGCACAGGAAGCATTTTCCCAGTCAGTTCTGGCGAATGTGGGAAATTGCTGGGTAATCGTACAGTTGAAAAAATGTCACTATATTTTGAGTTGTGGTTCTTTGCTATTTATATAATTAAAAAATAAAAGTTTTCTTTAAAGTTTCATGAGAGCTCAGTGTATGTCGCTTTTTGCACAACACTTTTGCACTTAGATATTGTTAAATGATATAATTATTGATATTGTAATGCTGTGTTCAAAAAACAGCATTCAGAATGAGCTACATCAAAACAGTTAAAGCACAGCCACTATTTTTGTCACTGCTCAGTGTGGCATTCTACAACATTTTAGAATGATATACTTGCTTCTTTGACATTTCATAGACCAAAATTTAATTTATAAAATTAGCTCAAGATAGATTACCCATCTGCAAAAGTTATATTAAAAGTTATATTAAAATTATATGAGAAGTAGCATTTAAAAATAATATAATCATCTATATGTTATTTTAACATTTCACGAAATGTTTCTAGTAGGTTTTAGTTATTATGAGATGTTTCAATAAAATAATTGTATTATGTAAGTTTAGGGAGATTGGAAGGTTTATGTCAGATTACAGAAGTGACTAAATATCTAATTTATTTTGATCTTTCAATAGTATACCAAGTACAACCCAACTTTTCTCAATTTTAAGAAGCCTATGGGTGAGGCTGTGGCGGCCTCCCTGCTGGCCTTCAGGCTCACATCCAGCTGCTGGCAGCTTTTCCTCAGCTGGTTCAACTCCTGCTTCGAAGCATCCCAGGCTCGCTGAGACACAAGCAGCCGTTCTTGGTAGAGCATAGCTTCCCTTTCTAGAGCTGTTCTTGCCTCCGCAGCACTGAGCAAGTCCTGAGAAGTTACAGAATGAAACGGACCCGGTGAGAGAGAGACCCAACCGCCTGGTCAGGTGGGCACTCCTGAGGCTGCAGAGCGGAAGAGACCACCAACACTGCTCACCCCTGCCCACATCCCTGGCCCAAGAGGAAACTGTATAAGGCCTCTGGGCTCCCGTGGGGGAGGGCCCAGGAGCGGCAGGACTTCTGCGCCTGAGACACCGCCACCAGAACCTGAAAGAAACAGACCGGATAAACAGTTCTCTGCACCCAAATCCCGTGGGAGGGAGAGCTAAACCTTCAGAGAGGCAGACAAGCCTGGGAAACCAGAAGAGACTGCTCCCTGCACACACATCTCGGACGCCAGAGGAAAAAGCCAAAGACCATCTGGAACCCTGGTGCACTGAAGCTCCCGGAAGGGGCGGCACAGGTCTCCCTGGCTGCTGCCGCTGCAGAGAGCCCCTGGGCAGCACCCCACGAGCGAACCTGAGCCTCGGGACCACAGGTAAGACCAAACTTTCTGCTGCAAGAAAGCTGCCTGGTGAGCTTGGGACACGGAAGCAGAATTTCTCTAGGAGGCACGGTCTGTGTTTACCGGAAGTCCCACACCCGCGGATCCCGGCCCGCAGCAGCTCTCTGCTCCCAGACCCGGTGAGAGAGAGACCCAACCGCCTGGTCAGGTGGGCACTCCTGAGGCTGCAGAGCGGAAGAGACCACCAACACTGCTCACCCCTGCCCACATCCCTGGCCCAAGAGGAAACTGTATAAGGCCTCTGGGCTCCCGTGGGGGAGGGCCCAGGAGCGGCAGGACTTCTGCGCCTGAGACACCGCCACCAGAACCTGAAAGAAACAGACCGGATAAACAGTTCTCTGCACCCAAATCGCGTGGGAGGGAGAGCTAAACCTTCAGAGAGGCAGACAAGCCTGGGAAACCAGAAGAGACTGCTCCCTGCACACACATCTCGGACGCCAGAGGAAAAAGCCAAAGACCATCTGGAACCCTGGTGCACTGAAGCTCCCGGAAGGGGCGGCACAGGTCTTCCTGGTTGCTGCCGCTGCAGAGAGCCCCTGGGCAGCAACCCACGAGCGAACCTGAGCCTCAGGACCACAGGTAAGACCAAATTTTCTGCTGCAAGAAAGCTGCCTGGTGAACTCAAGACACAGGCCCACAAGAACAGCTGAAGACCTGTAGAGAGGAAAAACTACACGCCTGAAAGCAGAACACACTGTCCCCATAACTGACTGAAAGAGAGGAAAACAGGTCTACAGCACTCCTGACACACAGGCTTATAGGTCAGTCTAGCCACTGTCAGAAATAGCAGAACAAAGTAACACTAGAGATAATCTGATGGCGAGAGGCAAGCGCAGGAACCCAAGCAACAGAAACCAAGACTGCATGCCATCATCGGAGCCCAATTCTCCCGCCAAAACAAACATGGAATATCCAAACACACCAGAAAAGCAAGATCTAGTTTCAAAATCATATTTGATCATGATGCTGGAGGACTTCAAGAAAGACATGAACACACTTAGGGAAACACAGGAAATCATTAATAAACAAGTAGAGGCCTACAGAGAGGAATGGCAAAAATCCCTGAAAGAATTCCAGGAAAACACAATCAAACAGATGACGGAATTAAAAATGGAAATAGAAGCAATCAAGAAAGAACACATGGAAACAACCCTGGATATAGAAAACCAAAAGAAGAGACAAGGAGCTGTAGATACAAGCTTCACCAACAGAATACAAGAGATGGAAGAGAGAATCTCAGGAGCGGAAGATTCCATAGAAATCATTGACTCAACTGTCAAAGATAATGTAAAGCGGAAAAAGCTACTGGTCCAAAACATACAGGAAATCCAGGACTCAATGAGAAGATCAAACCTAAGGATAATAGGTATAGAAGAGAGTGAAGACTCCCAGCTCAAAGGACCAGTAAATATCTTCAACAAAATCATAGAAGAAAACTTCCCTAACCTAAAAAAAGAGATACCCATAGGCATACAAGAAGCCTACAGAACTCCAAATAGATTGGACCAGAAAAGAAACACCTCCCGTCACATAATTGTCAAAACACCAAACGCACAAAATAAAGAAAGAATATTAAAAGCAGTAAGGGAAAAAGGTCAAGTAACATATAAAGGGAGACCTATCAGAATCACACCAGACTTCTCGCCAGAAACTATGAAGGCCAGAAGATCCTGGACTGATGTCATACAGACCCTAAGAGAACACAAATGCCAGCCCAGGTTACTGTATCCAGCAAAACTCTCAATTAACATTGATGGAGAAACCAAGATATTCCATGACAAAACCAAATTTACACAATATCTTTCTACAAATCCAGCACTACAAAGGATAATAAATGGTAAAGCCCACCATAAGGAGGCAAGCTATACCCTAGAAGAAGCAAGAAACTAATCGTCTTGGCAACAAAACAAAGAGAATGATAGCACACAAACATAACCTCACATCCAAATATGAATATAAAGGGAAACAATAATCACTATTCCTTAATATCTCTCAATATCAATGGCCTCAACTCCCCAATAAAAAGACATAGATTAACAAACTGGATACGCAACGAGGACCCTGCATTCTGCTGCCTACAGGAAACACACCTCAGAGACAAAGACAGACACTACCTCAGAGTGAAAGGCTGGAAAACAACTTTCCAAGCAAATGGTCAGAAGAAGCAAGCTGGAGTAGCCATTCTAATATCAAATAAAATCAATTTCCAACTAAAAGTCATCAAAAAAGATAAGGAAGGACACTTCATATTCATCAAAGGAAAAATCCACCAAGATGAACTCTCAATCCTAAATATCTATGCCCCAAATACAAGGGCACCTACATACGTAAAAGAAACCTTACTAAAGCTCAAAACACACATTGCACCTCACACAATAATAGTGGGAGATTTCAACACCCCACTCTCATCAATGGACAGATCATGGAAACAGAAATTAAACAGTGATGTCGACAGACTAAGAGAAGTCATGAGCCAAATGGACTTAACGGATATTTATAGAACATTCTATCCTAAAGCAAAAGGATATACCTTCTTCTCAGCTCCTCATGGTACTTTCTCCAAAATTGACCATATAATTGGTCAAAAAACGGGCCTCAACAGGTACAGAAAGATAGAAATAATCCCATGCGTGCTATCGGACCACCACGGCCTAAAACTGGTCTTCAATAACAATAAGGGAAGAATGCCCACATATACGTGGAAATTGAACAATGCTCTACTCAATGATAACCTGGTCAAGGAAGGAATAAAGAAAGAAATTAAAAACTTCTTAGAATTTAATGAAAATGAAGATACAACATACTCAAACTTATGGGACACAATGAAAGCTGTGCTAAGAGGAAAACTCATAGCGCTGAGTGCCTGCAGAAAGAAACAGGAAAGAGCATATGTCAGCAGCTTGACAGCACACCTAAAAGCTCTAGAACAAAAAGAAGCAAATACACCCAGGAGGAGTAGAAGGCAGGAAATAATCAAACTCAGAGCTGAAATCAACCAAGTAGAAACAAAAAGGACCATAGAAAGAATCAACAGGACCAAAAGTTGGTTCTTTGAGAAAATCAACAAGATAGATAAACCCTTAGCCAGACTAACGAGAGGACACAGAGAGTGCGTCCAAATTAACAAAATCAGAAATGAAAAGGGAGACATAACTACAGATTCAGAGGAAATTCAAAAAATCATCAGATCTTACTATAAAAACCTATATTCAACAAAATTTGAAAATCTTCAGGAAATGGACTATTTCCTAGACAGATACCAGGTATCAAAGTTAAATCAGGAACAGATAAACCAGTTAAACAACCCCATAACTCCTAAGGAAATAGAAGCAGTCATTAAAGGTCTCCCAACCAAAAAGAGCCCAGGTCCAGATGGGTTTAGTGCAGAATTCTATCAAACCTTCATAGAAGACCTCATACCAATATTATCCAAACTATTCCACAAAATTGAAACAGATGGAGCCCTACCGAATTCCTTCTACGAATCTACAATTACTCTTATACCTAAACCACACAAAGACACAACAAAGAAAGAGAACTTCAGACCAATTTCCCTTATGAATATCGACGCAAAAATACTCAATAAAATTCTGGCAAACCGAATTCAAGAGCACATCAAAACAATCATCCACCATGATCAAGTAGGCTTCATCCCAGGCATGCAGGGATGGTTTAATATACGGAAAACCATCAACGTGATCCATTATATAAACAAACTGAAAGAACAGAACCACATGATCATTTCATTAGATGCTGAGAAAGCATTTGACAAAATTCAACACCCCTTCATGATAAAAGTCCTGGAAAGAATAGGAATTCAAGGCCCATACCTAAACATAGTAAAAGCCATATACAGCAAACCAGTTGCTAACATTAAACTAAATGGAGAGAAACTTGAAGCAATCCCACTAAAATCAGGGACTAGACAAGGCTGCCCACTCTCTCCCTACTTATTCAATATAGTTCTTGAAGTTCTAGCCAGAGCAATCAGACAACAAAAGGAGATCAAAGGGATACAGATCGGAAAAGAAGAGGTCAAAATATCACTATTTGCAGATGATATGATAGTATATTTAAGTGATCCCAAAAGTTCCACCAGAGAACTACTAAAGCTGATAAACAACTTCAGCAAAGTGGCTGGGTATAAAATTAACTCAAATAAATCAGTTGCCTTCCTCTATACAAAAGAGAAACAAGCCGAGAAAGAAATTAGGGAAACGACACCCTTCATAATAGACCCAAATAATATAAAGTACCTCGGTGTGACTTTAACCAAGCAAGTAAAAGATCTGTACAATAAGAACTTCAAGTCACTGAAGAAAGAAATTGAAGAAGACCTCAGAAGATGGAAAGATCTCCCATGCTCATGGATTGGCAGGATTAATATAGTAAAAATGGCCATTTTACCAAAAGCAATCTACAGATTCAATGCAATCCCCATCAAAATACCAATCCAATTCTTCAAAGAGTTAGACAGAACAATTTGCAAATTCATCTGGAATAACAAAAAACCCAGGATAGCTAAAGCTATCCTCAACAATAAAAGGACTTCAGGGGGAATCACTATCCCTGAACTCAAGCAGTATTACAGAGCAATAGTGATAAAAACTGCATGGTATTGGTACAGAGACAGACAGATAGACCAATGGAATAGAATTGAAGACCCAGAAATGAACCCACACACCTATGGTCACTTGATTTTTGACAAAGGAGCCAAAACCATCCAATGGAAAAAAGATAGCATTTTCAGCAAATGGTGCTGGTTCAACTGGAGGGCAACATGTAGAAGAATGCAGATCGATCCATGCTTATCACCCTGTACAAAGCTTAAGTCGAAGTGGATCAAGGACCTCCACATCAAACCAGACACACTCAAACTAATAGAAGAAAAACTAGGGAAGCATCTGGAACACATGGGCACTGGAAAAAATTTCCTGAACAAAACACCAATGGCTTATGCTCTAAGATCAAGAATTGACAAATGGGATCTCATAAAACTGCAAAGCTTCTGTAAGGCAAAGGACACTGTGGTTAGGACAAAACGGCAACCAACAGATTGGGAAAAGATCTTTACCAACCCTACAACAGATAGAGGCCTTATATCCAAAATATACAAAGAACTCAAGAAGTTAGACCGCAGGGAAACAAATAACCCTATTAAAAAATGGGGTTCAGAGCTAAACAAAGAATTCACAGCTGAGGAATGCCGAATGGCTGAGAAACACCTAAAGAAATGTTCAACATCTTTAGTCATAAGGGAAATGCAAATCAAAACAACCCTGAGATTTCACCTCACACCAGTGCGATTGGCTAAGATCAAAAACTCAGGTGACAGCAGATGCTGGCGAGGTTGTGGAGAAAGAGGAACACTCCTCCATTGTTGGTGGGATTGCAGACTGGTAAAACCATTCTGGAAATCAGTCTGGAGGTTCCTCAGAAAATTGGACATTGAACTGCCTGAGGATCCAGCTATACCTCTCTTGGGCATATACCCAAAAGATGCCTCAACATATAAAAGAGACACGTGCTCCACTATGTTCATCGCAGCCTTATTTATAATAGCCAGAAAATGGAAAGAACCCAGATGCCCTTCAACAGAGGAATGGATACAGAAAATGTGGTACATCTACACAATGGAATACTACTCAGCTATCAAAAACAACGAGTTTATGAAATTCGTAGGCAAATGGTTGGAACTGGAAAATATCATCCTGAGTGAACTAACCCAATCACAGAAAGACATACATGGTATGCACTCATTGATAAGTGGCTATTAGCCCAAATGCTTGAATTACCCTAGATCCCTTGAACAAACGAAACTCAAGACGGATGATCAAAATGTGAATGCTTCACTCCTTCTTTAAATGAGGAAAAAGAATACCCTTGGCAGGGAAGGGAGAGGCAAAGATTAAAACAGAGACTGAAGGAACACCCATTCAGAGCCTGTCCCACATTTGGCCCATACATATACAGCCACCCAATTGGACTAGATGGATGAAGCAAAGAAGTGCAGACCGACAGGAGCCGGATGTAGATCGCTCCTGAGAGACACAGCCAGAATACAGCAAATACAGAGGCGAATGCCAGCAGCAAACCACTGAACCGAGAATAGGTCCCCTATTGAAGGAATCAGAGAAAGAACTGGAAGAGCTTAAAGGGGCTCGAGACCCCAAAAGTACAACAATGCCAAGCAACCAGAGCTTCCAGGGACTAAGCCACTACCTAAAGACTATACATGGACTGACCCTGGACTCTGACCCCATAGGTAGCAATGAATATCCTAGTAAGAGCACCAGTGGAAGGGGAAGCCCTGGGTCCTGCTAAGACTGAACCCCCAGTGAACTAGTCTATGGGGGGAGGGCGGCAATGGTGGGAGGGTTGGGAGGGGAACACCCATAAGGAAGGGGAGGGGGGAGGGGGATGTTTGCCCGGAAACCGGGAAAGGGAATAACACTCGAAATGTATATAAGAAATACTCAAGTTAATAAAAAAAAAAAAAATTTTTTTAAATACGCAGAAATTAAAAAAAAAAAAAAAAAAAGAAGCCTATGACTTCCTATTATTAAACAAAATATGTTCTTAAGGATACTTAATACTTTATTGTAAAATATTAACAATATATTTAATCAACTCTGTACAATGCTCAACTCAAAGTGAAACGCAACATGAATAAAGCCCTTATAAGTGCAAACGTGATGAGACAAAGACAAACATCTCATAATTTAATTGAAATGAAGGCAGATAGCGAGAGTAAATACAAGCAACATTCCCAAAGAGGGCGGCGGGACAAAAATGACTGACTGGGACAAAAATGACTGATTGGGAGGAGAATGGGAACGAGGTTAGAGACTTTGATTCATGTAAATGCATTAGGCAGAGGTACAGGGCTGAGGTTATAGCTGTGAATATTTGTATTTCTGCCATTTACCACAGTGTCCAGACTATGAGATGCAAAAGAGAGTGGATTGGCAAGCTAGACTCATGGCCCTTTAACCTTGTTTGAATTTGGCTTTGAGAATCAGGTAGTAAAACTCAAAGGTGAATGGATCAATGAATGGAAGGATGGGTGGATAGATGGATGCAATTCTTATGAAGCAATTAGAAATGTTTGAAAGGTAACTGGAGACAGTGAATACAGACTGGCCAACTGCAATGATAAATGTAGAAGCACCAACACTGGCTTGTTTTACTTGTTTAAATGAGAACAGCAGAAGACTCAACATTTTCAAAGAGTATTTGAGGCGGCTGTCGTGACTTTCTACCTAATATCTATTTCTTCCCTTTTGTAAACCAAGGTTTCATTCTCAATTTTGTAATATTTCACCTATATCAAACACTGAAAAGTCTATAGTATTCTTAATGATATTTCCATAATTAAAAAGTTTTTGAATGGTGAAATCTATAGTTTTTACATATATAACCATTAAAGTATAAATCATTCAATATCAAGATTATATTTACATATACAAATATATGTATTATATATACATATAAAATAAATAAAACATACAAACTGAATATATATAAACACATACATAAGTATACATATATACACACATTTCTATGTTGGTTTGATGAGAATTTGTCTTTAATCACCTTAAATAGGACAACAGAAGTAAAAGTGGTTATGTATTTGATTTTGTTTAAAAAGATCAAGAGCAATGTCAAATCTAGCAAAATATTAAAAATGATGCACTATGCCTGGGAGTTATAAACTCAGTAGCTTTAACAGAACTTTTGTACAGTAAAATGAAATAATGCCTAGTACATAAAAGCTTCACATATAGTCATTGTGATTGTCATGACAAGACCATAATCATATAATTGGTGCATAGAAGTGAAACATTGAATACTGACAAGTGGAAGACTTGTGAAGTTCAGGCAAGCATGATTATTAGGCGCTACACGAGGGTTCATGCTTACATTTTTCTTCTTATCAAAACGTATTTTCTAGAGTTTGTTAAGAAGACTCTAAAGTTAACCTAAATGCTAATGGCAGCTGTTAAAACAGGCACACATACGCTCTAGTTTGTAATCTTATTAAATTACAGGGTTAAGGCTTGTTTGTCCATAGACATAGGCCTTCATTCCAAGCAACATGTAGCTAATCTAAGAACAACAACAAAAAAATCAAATAAACAATGCAAGGGAATATCAGGAAGATTAAATATGGATAACTTCCCAAAGCTATAGTAACATACTAAATGCTAATAATACATTGAGTCATATAATGAATAAAAATATATAACCTACAGGAATTATTTATATATTATATTCATAATGAACATACATGTAGCTGTGTGTATATGCTGGGTGCAAACATATGCACTCATACACATATGCACACATGCACAAAACACAAAAATACACTGAAAGCAGAGATGTCCTCAAGATTATTAAGCCCTTACTTAAAATTGAGTTAGCTTTGACTTAGACTTGAGTAATAATGAAGCTATATCATTAAATATACAAACCCTAAAATATTCTAGTTGTAATCAGATGGCTAATTTAGTTATGAAAATCATAAAACACAGTTGTATTATTATTACTATATAAGTATTATATACAATCCAAGGGTATAAATCATGTGGAGTTGTTCCAAATGAAATCAAGGATATGCCATAGACATTTACTGTAAAATATACTACCTTATTCTAGGATATAAATCAAAGAGCTGTTAGTTAAAGCACAGCTCATGTTTGGTGAAGTTTAGAATCTCACATGACAGCTTCAACAATTAAAAGGTGAAATAGTTGATTTCATGACTAATTTGACCAACACTGGATGTACACTTGGATCAAAGAGTAAATATTAGATTATACAATTTATAGGTTGGCCTCCTATGTGGGAGAAATTATAAAAGTAATTGATAGTATGTGACTGTATCAGATATCATACTTAAATGTATTAACCTGAGTTTATTTGGAAGTTCATCTGTTAAATTTATATAATTCATTTATGCCAGTATATGAATGAACTGCTATATTAACCTCTGTTCAAAGTCCTAAGTGAACACAAAACATAGCCCTAGGGGCAACAGGTGGTTTATTTAAGCCAGAGCACAAAATTTGAATGACTGCAGAGAGGAAGAAAAAATTGCAATTTCTATGTTGCTGTAAAAATTACTTCATAGTCATTGCCAATTTTAATGTTTTACCTTGAAAATGAAATTGCAAGTCAAAGAACTGGAACCACTTATCTAGTTAACACTTACTTACACTGAGCAAGACCGAGTATGAAATTAAATACTAGAAGAGTTATTGAAAAGAGCCCGAAATGTGTGTACTATGCATACCGTAAAACTGCGGTCAAAAAATGGAACATTCTTTTAGAGTTTACCACATATGGAAGATTTTAAAAGATTCTAAAGAAAGATACTACATAAACAATGCTAAATCTATTGAGATGAAAAGCTAGAAGCATTCTAGAATACATTTCTTCATAGGTACAAATCTGGTATATAAAGACCCAAAGAAATACCATAAATAAAAGAGTTTGATGACAAAAAAAATCTAAAGACGATGATGATAGCATTAATTTGAGTGATACAGAATGCGTCAAGAAAACGAAATCCTAGAAAAGGATTTAGAGTTTCAACAATGTTAAACTTCCGTTTTAATTCTCCCTCAACTAAAGAGAGCTGAGCTCATTTTTCGTATTTGTGACATTGTGACATGCCGATGAAGAGGTATTATTAATTTACATGATTTAACTGATTATGTGATAACACTGCTGTTAGACATTCACAATATGGCTTTTGTATTTTTAGAAACTTGAATTGATAATGGTGTCCACTTAAAGCTGCTATTAACGCCGAGACATTTGTGCTGACTACCCAAGGGGCAGAGGCAAGGGAACCAGAGCTCCAAAACATTAATGTTACAGAAAATCAAACCACTCCCTCCACAGTAAAGAAATCTATTCCATTGATGACAGTTTTTCTCATGAAATCATGTTCTGAGGTATTAAAAATTACTACCTGTGGTGATTAGAAAACTTTTTGTTTGCACTTCTAGATACAATAGGATTGAAAGCCATTTTCGCCAAGTGAGTTTCTTTAACTGTAAAGAGAAGTGATGTGATGTGCCTTACTCCCCATGCAGCACAATGGTATTATCTATAATTCACTGTAGTAAACCTCAAGGCATCTGCCTACATAGAGAACGCAGGTCACCCTAGGCTACAGGGTTCTGAAACCCTAGCACCAATACACAAAATGTTTTTTTGTTTGTTTGGTTTGTGTGTGTGTGTGTGTGTGTGTGTGTGTGTGTGTGTGTGTGTGTGCGTGTGTGTGTGTATCCTATGTAGGCCTCACTGGAATAACAAGGGAGGAAACTACATACAATAGTTCAAATTTTAACTTGTTGTGGATTACTTTCATTAAATTATATAAAGCATTTTCTTGCGAAAGAGTAGAGTTAAATTCTATGCTATCATTATGTTTAATTCTATATAATCAGCGGTTTTCAATAGACATTATATCTTTTAAACTTTAATTTTCTTCCAAAGTAAGTTAGTGAACATCCAAACTAGAATGTACTCAAAAATTGAAATCTCAAATCTATAAATATCATTAGCATCTTACCGAGTATGGGAGATGATGATTCAGTCATCACTATGTAGCTGTGTCTAACCTCTCTCTAATCTCCTGCATCAGATTAAAGAGTGCTAGGATTACAGATGAGAGGACCACGATCAGTCTAGTAATGACTTTGTAACATTGGCTATATTAGTTGTTTTTCTTCCTAATTTTTTAGGTTGTAAGATGGCTAGGCAACAGAACATATTTGTAGGACACTACAGAACTTGGGTCATTTTGTCTCAAGGGTCTCCATACTTTTTGGTTCACTGGAGAATCCCATACTGTCCTTTGATCAAATTTACCCTTCATCCCATCATTCTAAATCTTCCCATGCCTTCCCCACTACTGTATGCTTCCAATTTCTCATTGCTCTTGGTTACTATCTAAAACTTGACTGGAAGAATCTATTGCTAAAGGCCACATATTGGAGTCACAGATATGTAATAATCAAGCAGGTATTGAGCTGGAATCGTCATCCACAGTGGTCATCTATTATAGTGCTAGAGGGATTATGCAAGTCAGCAGTGGAGAAAAGTAATCTGTAGTCTTACCCAGGTTTAAACCCTGTCAACTGCAGTGACAAGTGACTGGGCATATATACCCACACAGATGCAACTAATCAACCATATGCAGGTTGAATTTACAGATTGCCCCATAAGACAAAAATTCAACTGGGGCACGAACCCACAACTGGGTAGATCATAGGTTTAGAGATGATTCTTATATTCTTATTCTTCTAAACGATCATACTATCAACTTGCTTCCTGAATTTATATATTTATGTACACTGATTAGTGCATCAGGTACATTTCCCATAATGCCAAGAGGAAGCAGTTTCAGTGTTTATTTAGAAAGTAATGCTTCAATTATCTATGTAAGCTGCCATTCATTAAAGGACATTTTGAAAAATTCTCTCCTTGGTAATATAGCTTTCTTAATAGTTTTCTTAATGAAAAGACAGGTGGATAGATGTAAAGATTGTCACATGCAGGGTTGGAGAGATGCCTTACTGGTTAAGAGACTGACTGCTCTTCCAGTTGACCTGGTTTCTGAGGACCCACATTATAGCTCACAACTGTCTATAACTACAAAATCTGATACTCTCACATAGACATATGTATGCAGGTAAAACATCAATGTACATAAAATAAAAAGAAATAAATTACTAAAAATAGAATTTCACATTCATAGATATTCATCATTAAAGTCCCTGGTTGGTTGTATAGATGAAATATAAACAAATATATGTAAAAATTATCTTCATAAATGTATTTTTATAAAGGAAGCAATTTTTTGTCATGCTTGTCTATTTTTAGAAGCAATTATCTTTATTTCCTTTAGTAGGAAAATTAGTAAGTTTGATTTGTTCCAAAGTATTTTGACAGTCATTTAAAACTATAACTAGCATACTCTATTAAATAAATATTACATGTTCAGTCATTCAGTCTGTCATCTATTTATTCCTGTAGTAAGCCTTAATTGAGAGTCTACCTTGCGTCAGCACTTTCTAGCTGCTGGAATTTCATCATAATTGAAATAGATAAAAGACTATGTTTAAGGATCTTAAATAATCTTAGGGAAAACACCCTGCAGAAAAATTAAGTAACCATGACGAGTATGGTGATACTAAATCATTAAGAATGTAATTGTATAACTTAAAATTTTACATAAGATGAATAATGGAAGTCAATGAAAGCAGAAGCAGCCTGTGCTGTCCTAAGTCGAATGTGTGTACTCATCAAGGAATGGTAATCATAAATATAATTCTTCAATATTTTCAACTCTATTTTCTAAAGGAAAATTTTCAGTAAATCCCAGATGCCAGGAAAGCAAAAGGTTCCCAAGACCCAACAGGGATGAAATTAGCTTAAAGGCCCAACAAAGGGAAGGGAGAACCTGTAGAGTCCATATTCAGAGGTTAGGCAAGGCCCCTGGTTGGGGAATGGGACCACTCATCCTTCTCAAAATTTTAACCCAGAATTGATCCTGTCTAAAGGAAATACAGGGACAAAGAGTGGAGCAGAGACTGAAGGAAAGGCCATCCAGAGACTGTCCCATCTGGGGATCCATTCCATATACAGCTTCCAAACCTAGTCACTATTGCTGATGCCAAAAAGTGCTTGCTGACAGGAACCTAATATGATTGTCTCCTGAGAGGCTCTGTTAGAGCCTTACCTATACAAATGAGGACGCTTGCAGCTAACTATAAGACTGAGGATGGGGAGCCCAATGAAGGAGTTAGAGAAAGAACTGAAGGAGCTGAAAAGGTTTGGCACCCACTAGGAAAAAAAAAAACAATATCAACGAACCAGAATCCCAAAGCTCCTAGGGAATAAAAACACCAATCAAAAAGTACACATGGAGGGAGGACACATGGTTACAGCCACATATGTAGCAGAGGATGGCATTGTGTGGCATCAATAGGAGAATCCCTTGGTCCCGTGAAGGTTCAGTGTAGAGGAATGTCAGGGCAGTGAGGTGGGAGTGAGTGGGTCTGAGGGGGAACATCCTCATAGAAGCAGGGGTAGGGGATTGGGAGGAGGGGCAAAAGGGAAAGAGGATAGCATTTGAAATGTAAATACATAAAATATCCATTAAAAATGAGGGAAAAAAGAAATCATTTCAGGACCAAAACCATATTAACACAAACAACATTGACGAAAATGTTCAGATATTTCTAAAACCAGGAAACTTGTAGAACTCTAAATTTTTTAGTATACAACTAAATATATAGTAAATGGTTATATACTAGGCATACATACCAACTTTTTATACTATGCCATGTAAATGCATACAATAAAAATAATAAATGAATTAATATTTTATTATTCTTTAACCTTGTCTGTCCTCTGACTATTGATTTGATATTTTTAAAACTGCAAAGATTGACCCCATAAAAAAAATTCGCGCTAAGCTAAATATACAAAAATGGATTGTTGTCATTCAAAATCTTTGGGCATTTACAGTACGTCATGTATGGTCAATACATTATCAAATAATATTCAGGGCAGTGTTTCCTCTTTGGTATTGGATCCTCTCCATAAACATGTTCAGGGACACCTGCTGTGGTTCAAATGTGGACAAGAACTACTTGCTGACTTCCAGGTCACCTTCAGATTTAAGAGCTACTAATATGAAAGACAGAGGATGGTGCCAAGCAGTAAGAAGACAAAGTATCAATAGTAAAAAAAAATAATAATACTATTAGTCCAGTAGTTATCTAATCAAATGTGATACAATAAAGTGAGCCTCTAAGGTGATGCAGAGAAACACAAGGAAGAACATGGCTCTCTTATCTCTGAGGAAATTTCCTATATTCTAAAATACTCCAATAGTTTCTTCCAGGTGGCAGACTTCAATGACTCTAAAGTTAACAAAGTAAAACTGTTTCTGACTTTTTCCGTCCCGCCATCAAACCTATATTTTAATGGCTGCGCTATCCCCGAGAGCCTCCTGAGGTTAGACAGAGAACGTGAGCACTGCACAGAATTCTCAGAATCAATACAAAGGTGTGTCAAGCCAAAAATAATGTGTGCTCAGTCTGATAACACAAAGAAGCCTAGATAGAGTCGCGATCATCAGGTGGCCACTGCTCTCATTTCCAATTGATACTGAAAATAACTATGTTCTCGATTGAAAAATAGCTCGATGCATAGCAACTGAACACCAGTGCATAAGCCTGGATACCTGTGATCAGAACAAAGAGGAGATTCACATGAAAATAGACATAACAGGTAAAATTTCTACATCAAAATTATTTCCTTTCCTGAAAACCTTTAATAGGCAGGTGTACTGGACCTGCTTCAGAAGGTATTGTAGGGACATTGAAGGATCTACAAATAGCACCCATCTTATAGTTCTGTCACATCTTACAACAACGGTGCTACCTTTCTGTTTGTCCATGGAAACAGTTGTTTCTGCTTGGTTGTCCTGCTCACCAAAATAAGGGATTAGATTTTATGGCAGACTAAGAAAACATTAGTAAGTTCAAAGTGCCCACTAGTCAATGCTGATGTGTTTAGTAATTATCATTTATATTGGGATAAACATAGCGGATGATTCAAATAAAATTCACACTGGAAATAATCATCTACTTAGCTTACATTTACTATTTTGGCTGTCTTTGTCAATCACTAATCAAAGCATGGGATAACCAAAGATTCATAAAAAAGACAGGACCTATGGTTTTAATTTATTATTACATCTATTTACATACTTAGAGGACACTTAACCATGTAGGTCTCAGGGATCAAACACAAGTACTTTTATCTGCTAATCCTGGAACTTAAGTTGTTAAAATATGTGTATAAATGTCTTTCTTTCAAATAAGAAAAGAATGAGTAACGTATGACATTAAAGATTGTATATATATATATATATATATATATATATATTGGTGAGCTAGCTGGCTAGCCAGTGTAAGTATATTTTACGTTCAATCATACATATTACACAATGTGTGCGTATATATATATATACATATATATATATATGTGAATTGAGTTAGGTGAACATAACGTTCTCCAGCTTAAGACTACATCATCATCATTCTTAAAATCAAGGTATGATCTTCTCATTAAGCTGTGGTAGTTTAATCTGAATGACAGTTATGTGAACCACATATATTCTGTCCTGAAAATTAATAGGAGTATTATTTTCAAGTAAGGGTTAACTGAGTTGTTTACCAATATCTCACGAAAAATCAAAGATCTAAAACAGCTCTTGCCTCTTGCTCTTGCCCTCTTCCCCCCTTCTCCTTTGTCCCTTCTCTCCCCATTCCCTTCCCCACATGCTCATGGCCGGCCTTTATGCCTCTCCTCTTCCACTCTTCTCTCATTAAACCTTTCCATGTGGAAAAAAAAAGATCTAAAACAATGATATGTGTTTGTTTGCTTATGTGCATTATGGTGTGTTGTGTGTGTGTGTGTGTGTGTGTGTGTGTGTGTGTGTGTGTGTATGGGATGTGTGTGTGTGTGTGTGTGTGTGTGTGTGTCCATGTTATATGTTTCTGGGTGCATATGTACATTCTCCTGCAACTGGAAGCCCAAACTTGGTGTTGTTTGTTTTTTGAAAGGCTATCCATTCTACTTATTGGTTCGGGGTTTCTCACTGAACATAAAATATATTTACACTGGCTAGCCAGCTAGCTCACCAATAGATTGTTTGTTTCAGTCTCCTGAGATCTGTCATTAGTTAGCATGGATTTTATGCACATTCTGAGAATTCAACCCAGAGTAGTTATGCTTACACAGCAAGCGTTTTCCCATTTGAGCTATCTCCCCACACCATCTATGTGCTTTCTTCTCAGAGATATTGAAAGCAAGTTATGAGATGTATTTGTGATAAGGGTATAATGCTTCAAATAAATGCAATATGCTGTACTATGATGTCGATAGTTCCATAAAATACAAATTTATAGCTGCAGAAGATATTCTGCAGGAATAGGAGCTTAGGATGCATACCGAAAATATGTTATAAAAGGATAGTTGTGCTAATAGGTTTAATCATGACTTGCACTAAGTAACACACTGACATAATAATTTACTTGGCAACATTTCACCTCCTTTTTATGATTCTACTGAGAAGTTAAATTGAATTTGTTAAATATTTCACTTATAAGTTGGGACAAAAAATATATCACTCTACTCTCATGTAATTTATTAATTCTTATAAAGTAAATAAGTTCCACAGTATTTTTAACATGGCTTCCTTATATATAAGCAAAGGGTTCTTCTTGTGTTGATAAAAATACCCAATAAAAACAGCTTGAAGATAAAATAATTGATTTGGATTGCCATTATAGAGGCAACAGAGTACAAACGTTTAGCTCTGGGCCTATAGTGAGGCAGAGCATCATGGCGTAGAGACAGAAAATGATAGAACAAAACTTCTCATACCATAGCATCCAGGAAGCAGAAAGCCCAAAGAAGGACCCTGGGCTTCAATATGTTCTTCAAAATCATGTTCATAAAGCATCACCACATCCTAAAAGTGCCACCAAGTCTCAAAACCCCACCAGGAGGGGCTAAGGCTTTTAATGTGCCCTATGAGAATTAAGTGAGGCTACTTTAGATCTAGCCCATAATAGCGTGTACAGTATTAAGGCAATAAAGAAGCAAAGAAGGAAAGGGCATGTGTATTACTTTCTTAGTAGCAAAATCATATTAACTAATCTCAAAGACTATCGCTTTGCTTAAATACTTCTTCTGTGTTAAGCTACTCAGTGAGAGAGAATAGTCCATATGTAGACATAGGCCAACACAGACTTATACATATTATACATACAAGTGTCAACTAGGAGACTTAATGCTGCTTCTGGGTTTGTATTTACTCCACAACATCAATTCCAGCCGTGTTCCTGTTACGATAGGTCATTCTGTTTGTGAACCTTGGCCAGATGTTAGAAGAGATGAGCAACAATGTCTGTGTGATGACGCATGCTCTAGAACGCTCCCAATAGGTAAATAATCATTATGTGCTAGCTAATGAAAGCTTACTTTAAGATTATTTTTACTATTTATTCACTCCTGTTAAGAAACTTACAGTACATTCATTTAATACATAATGTGTTAAAGGTAAAACAAGACAATTTAGAAGGAGTGCAGGTACAAGAGCCATCTGGGTAGGCAGGGTCCTATACACTCAATGGAGCTGACAACAAGGAAAGGAAATAAGCAGGGGAACAAAAGGGGACTGCTTGTATAAAGCAAGACGTTCGAGGAGCACAGTTACAACTTCACCTAGAAGTAATTCCAGAACAGTTTGGACATTGGGGTTCAGAAATATGCTCCTGGGGTGGGGGAAGAGATGCCCTTTAAGTTACTGAGGTTGACAAGAAGCATCTGTGGAATTTCCTCAGGAACTTTCCTTCAGAAGGTATCTCATAGCCTCTTCAACACACCGAAAGAACCTCTAATGCTGTGTGTTTACTTAGCTAAGGGCAAATTTTCGATGTATCAAAAGATGAGAAGGTATAATTAAGGAGAAAAGTCAATTAATAATGTTCTAATGCTGATGATTAACTTAGAGTGGCATAGGGAAGAAACTAACAGGAGCGACCCCACGGGGTTGAGCCTGGGGGTTCTAGAATACCGAGTAGAGCAGCAACATGGAAGTTAGACTTCTACAAATTTCCAAAAGTATCCTGTTTGCCCTGCAGTTTTGAAAAAAAAGGTTAAGTCTTTTACGTTTTTGGAAATTAACAATGTTTCCTGATTTTTCCTAAAATGAACACAATGTTTTCCCTGTGGCTGCATTCCCGTAATAGCCTAACAGCATTGTGGGAATGTTTGTTATAAAGTTTTCATCTGGTTAGTGTTTGAATAACAGGACTCTTGGTTTCACATGCATCTTTAGATGGTGAGAGTATAATGGTAGAGAACAGAAGATAGTAGGGTATGTTTAGATTCCAAAAACTTTTACTGCCTTCTCGAATTAAAACCACCAGGGTCAGCCCCTATCTGAAAGCCCAGAATGCAGGAAGCTGCGGTGTGAACGTAACTGGCAGCCATCTTGGAATATTGTGCAAAACCCTGCTTAGAACAACAACAGCAACAATAAAAATATAAAAATACAAAATGACCTGGTGATGTAGGCAAGTGGTAGACTACCTGCTTGTTTTGTGCAATGGCCAAGTTCAAGAAGGAAAAGTACAAAACACATTTGTTTTGTCTGGATAGGAATTTGCTGGGTAATCAGCCACAGACTTACAGAATCCTCAAGGAAAAATAAAGTATGCTCAGCATGAGCAATTTGATTGCATCCTGGATAGAACTATAAAAGAACTCTAAAGCCAAGTAAATAGCTCGTATAAACCTATCGACTATGCTAACTCTAAACCTATAAATAAAATCAATGGGTTTGAATTTCAAGTGTTATCATTTTCGGAACAGCTTACTGTTAAACCTAATGAGAAAGGACTGCCTTCGTCCTATTCTTTCTTGTCATTAGTGGCATGCATTGTGTTTGAGTATGTTCTTTTTCTATGCATAAGAGTTCTATGGGGGAAAGGTTTCAGTCTAATCCAAGTCTGTAAGTATGCAGCCTATAAGTCGTTCCCTCATACTGATGTTCTACTGTCTTGATTCACAGTGCTACCATTTAGTAAATCGGTTTAGTAGAATCTACCACAGATAAAATGGGACGTCTGCGAACTACAGTGTTCAGTGCATTTATTTTTATTTTTCCATTGACATTGAAGATGTTTTAATTCTTCCACAGGATTATATCAAATTAAAAACACAATAAAGCATTTATAGAATATAGACACCAATACATTTTGTCTTAAATATACTATCTGATTATTATCAATAAAATATTGTTACCTCTCTTAAAGCAAAAGTATACCTATTATCTATCTATCTATCTATCTATCTATCTATCTATCTATATCATAGGAAAATTATAGTATATGAAATGTTTTGTTATTTCCTACCAATATAGTCTGAAAACTTTTAATCTGTAAATAATTTGTAAAAATTATTTTTAAACCTTTTTTTAATTTTTGTTATCTGCTTAAGAAATCACAAGCAAATCTGGAGTAATTAATCTAAATAAGGTATTACTATTAAAAGATTTTCAATGCTCTTGAGGACAATTCTTGTAAATTAATTTTAATAACATTAATATTTCTATAAAAGTCTTCCTCTTCATGGTAAATACTTGGTCATATCCATGTCAGTTTGTTTTTAAGGAAAATACTTTCATTTATATTTTTACCAAAAGGTTCTATATATAGTGACCATAATTTATTTTTGGGCAATCAGTATCCATATACAACTGTCCAATGTGTTTAATGACATATCAGTAACTTTTTAGCTCTGAGGTGCTAACACACAAGTAAGTACTAAACACAGAAAGGATAGAATAAGATCTGTGGTTAGATTTGAAAAACTATTAGATTCTTTTATTTTTTTTTGGACTATTATCTATTCTCTTCTATTTTGTCATTTCCAAAAGTCATTCTACCTGGGAAACTTTGTGCTGTATCAGAAGTCACTGAAGGTCCCAGACTGTCAGAATCCCATTCGTCATTCATATTTCCTCAGTCTACAGGCCCCATTTACTGTATAAAAAAAGCACAGAGCCTTACAGTAGGAAAGGATAGGACAGGCAGGAGCATTGCCCAACAGTAAGGCTGTCCTTATTGATTCTAATTTATTCTTATTAATGACCATATCTTTAAGGTAACTCAGAAAAGGGTCTATGTGGAATGTTTTAACATCACTACTCTTCTTTGTGCAATAAATATTGCCAAAGTTTGTTTAAAATTCAAATCTGTTTTATAAAATTTGTCCTAAGTTTATTTGTTTATAAATTTTTTTATTTTTGCCTATTGTATTTACGTAGTTAATTGAGTGTATTGGATGTCATAATTCCTTCACAAGAGATGTATCGCTCACGACACTAAGTTAAGTTGACATCATGAACGGTCCTCAAACCTTAGCCATATGATAAGAACATAATAATCAAGGTCAATGATAACAGTGCATTTCATTGGCATAAAGCAAGTTTGGTTCCCATAAAACCCCAGGTGTTCTACATTGAGTATGAAGATTAGGCCATCTGCAACTGCAGCTCACTCACCTGAAGGCTAGACGTTAATTGACCTCTGAACAAACGAGCACAATTGTCCTGCACCTGGCCAGATGTCCCACACATCTCTCCCAGTCATAGTAGGGACATCTTTACAAACACGCAAGTCCAGGCTCAATGCACTGAACAGGAAAAGCAAAAGTCAAAGAACTTCTAAAAGTTCACCAGCCCATAAACATAAACAAGTTATGGATGGGAGCCTTTAAGAATGAGTATTAAAAAGTAATTAAAAATTTCCTTGGGAGTCAACTACAGATGTTGGTGCATATATTAAATCATTGAAGTAAATAACACTCCATTTGTCATTTTCAAAGCAGTGTTGTAAACTGACGAGAAAGTTAAAGATCATAAAACAAAAGGCAGTTATGACCTTAAATATAATACATAACCTAATTTCTGATACCATTCCAGCAACCATAATCATTTCACATGTTTATGCATGACTTTTTCCATAAAGTTTTGCCAACCATTAATCTATGTCAGTTTCAAATTCCTATTAATTAGAATTTCCGTATTATAGGGAAACTACAGTATCACTGTCCTGGATTATAGTATAAACTAATATCTTATTTCATTTGGGGAAAAAAACAAAGTAGTTTTTCTCTGATAAATTTCTGCATGTTAGAAAGCTGCTTGCCTGCAAGTGAAGATTAAATTTTTCTGAACACTTATTTCAGTTTCATTTTATTTACATCTTTGTTTTATTTACTCACAAATGAGTTCTTCTCTTAACTAGACATAAATTTCCATCACACATTAAAATAGAAGACATCAGTGATAGCTATTAAAGAAAGTAACATTACAAATGAGACTTTATCACATCTCAATCCTTCGAATTGTTTCAATGCATGAGATCACACACAAGCACATATGCATAAGCACACCCCCTTCTGTATGTGTATGTATGTATATGTATATATATATATGTATATATATATATGTACATGTGTGTCCATGTATATAAATATATGTATGCAAAGATTATCTTGAACGAAACATAAAGCATTCTTGGTAAGTGTGTGACACACTTAAAACTTTTACTTAACAATGAATTAAACATTTTGTTCAGAGAAATTATATTTGAAGATTATTGTTTTCAATAATCCAGTAAAGAATAACATTTTTGAACATGTTTTGCATGAATGTATATTTTAGTAATTCTATTCATTGTGACATTTTCTTATAAAAAGTCACTTTATAATTATTTTATTTTGTCAAAAATTCACTTAAATGTTGTACATGTGTTATGTGCCACCAAGAAAAATACAGTGCCCTCTAAAAATTCATTTTCTAAATAAACATTTTGGTGGCAAAATGTTATCTGTTGATACAATTATATTTATAATTGGTAGACACATGTCAATTTTGTGATTTCTATTCAGTATAGATTTCATTGTCAAAATTTGTATATACCGAAAGAAAAAATCATTTTAAAATTAATTTTGCCACATTAATATCATTTTTACAATCATTGCGTTTGTGTTAATGAGATGTTGCAATCATCAGAAATTTTTAAACATATATTTTCATTAAATCATTTTAAACTTTACATTTCATATGTAATATCTACACAAATACATTTATTTATGCGGGTATGTAGAGAAAAATGTATGTTCTTTTCTTGCCTCCACATCAGGTTAAAGTAGTCCACATATGTTCTGCTATTGCTAAGTACTTTTTCCAACACTTCCTTCTTTTTTTCCCTGAAAGGATAAACTCCTTTGATAATTAAGAACGAGAAGGAAACACAGTTATAGGCCACTTAACCAGCTTTAGGGAAATCCATTATATATATATGTACATATATGTATATGTTTATATAGATATATAGAGAGATGGATGGATGGATGGATGGATGGATGGATGGATGGATGGGTGGATGGATGAGTGGATGGATGGATGATAGATTATTTAGGCATACAAATACATCCAAGTTAAGATTGATAATGATAAAGGCTGTGAAATGAATGAAAATGTTACGTTCTTAGAATATCTGCTTAGAATGAATTTATTACTAAAATAAAACACCAGTTTCTCATTTTTACTAATTCAGTTAAGGCTTGGACAGCTTAAGTATGTGAAATGGCAGGTTTAAATGGTCAGGGTCAAAAATCATGGACTCAACACTGCAAGCTCACTTGCTTTTGGGAGCAGGGGGATGACAAATTAATGTATTTGAAAATTATGTTACAAGAACGAAAACATCTAATGAGACACTATTTGAAAATTAAGAATGATGTATTTCAGAAAACTTGTCTGAAGAAGACCAAATTAAGGTTTAATGAACTGTGAGGCATTTCTCACTCTGTATCCTGAGCCCGCTGCACTTCTTTCTGCTTGGTCGGTCCCTCTAAATATGTATTTCATTGACTGGGTGAAAAAATAACCTTAATATTTTGAGATAAATGCTCTGACTAAGCATCATAATTTACTTTGAAAATTAAATCTCTATAATCTTCTATTTCCCCATTCTGAGATGCATCAGAAAGAATGGTGTGCATTACTGCTTTTAAATTTAGAAAGGCCAAATTAACTGCTCCAGAAGCTAAATTACATGTCCAAAAATCACACTGTATATTAATGCCTGATTCAGAATTCAAATCCCATTTTTCTGAATTCAATTTTAACACTTATTGAACACTGTATCTAACACTAAAGAAACCATCAAATTTAACTTGAAAACTCTATTTTCAACTTGACTCAAAAGGTTCAGAAATACTGTGAAAATAGAAGTCATAAATCAGAGATTTGACCATGTGCAAGACAAGTATGAGGCAGGATACAACCAATTCCTCCTCAAGAAGAATGAGGCATAATACTTAATAGTTATAATAGTGAAAATTGTACAAGTAGTAGTACTAGTAGTAATACTACTACTACTACTACTAGTAGTAGTAGTAGTAGTAGTAGTAGTAAAATTAGTCTTGTGAAAGCTATAAATGAGACAATGGCTGCAAAAATTGAACTTTTCATACCATTACTCTAGCATCTAGTTGAGGTAATATTGATTAAGTGTAATGTGTTTCATGGACCGTGAAAGGTAGTACTAGAAAACAAATTGAGTATTTATGATATTTATGTGAATATACCATATGAATATATGATAAATTAATACTTAGGCCACAATAGATAAAGCAATAGGTAGTATCGACAAAAAATCACATGCTTCAATATTTCAAAGGGAGCAAACTCAGAAATCTAATAAATAATTGTGTAATAAAAACCATGTTATATACATTCATGCCATTTACCATTTTACATTTATTTATATGAATATTTTTTAAAAAAAACTCAAGTTCATCTAAGCATATGCTTTACCATAGAACAATAATCCAGGGCTGGTGACAAACATTTAAATATAGAAACAGGGGTATATCAAATACAGTAATTTAACATTCTGAGTTTTTCAATAATTTATTCTACTAACAAGGCTAAAAAATCAGCAAAGTGTTCCTTGAAATGTGGCAAAAGATTCCTGCCAGGACTGCAGACTGGCATCTGAGCTCTCAACTGAGAGTGTCTCCCACCCAACCTAATGAGCTCTGCTAACTGGAGCTTCTGGGTGGCTTTGGAGAGAGAAAGGGGAAGTAAGGAGTCGTGTGATTATATTACAACCTAAAGAAAAAATAACTAAAATCAAGGAGAAGTGGGAAAACAGCAAAATGGAGACAATCCCTGAGACTGAAAAGTCTTCTTTTCTTTAGTAGTTTCTTGATTTAAAGAAAGAAAAAACCTGGGCACAAATGTGTGTGTGTGTAATATATATATATATATATATGCATATATATATATGTATATATATATATGTATATATATATATGTATGTATGTATAATAAATGTCTATATAATCTATGCTCAGTTGGGGTTGAGTCAAGAAACTACATAATGGTAAATATAAACCTAAGGTTTCAATGGTTTCTGTGCCAAATAATACTCCTGGTGATATTATTCTTTCTCTCAGATCCCTATATATCCAATTTTGATGAAATGACTAGGAATCCTTTCTTTGTGTGTGCTGTACCTGCCTTAATTGGGGGCTGAAAGGGGATATTTTATAATGTTGAAGGATAATGTCATAATCATTAAAGCACCCACACACAGAGACTTAACTCATTTATAAACTTAAGCTTTGTCAGGAAAATGCTCCGTTAACTGGCTTTTCAAATGCCAGGGAATGGTTCATTAGCTTTAACTGTAATATTATGATGACAATTCATGTAATAGAACAGAGAACCATATCTCCTCATCTACATAAAAATAATGCAGCCGCTGGAAAATTTAGGATTTCTGACACTTCTGTTATAAAGCTTCGGTATAAATCCATGCAGCATGTTGAAAAGGCATAGTTGTCCGGTTCTGGTACATTTAAACTGTCGAGGAATAGAACCTAGCAATGATTCTTCGGACTAAAAAGATTCAGCGTACTATGTACTAAGCACAGTGTGATCTGGGTAACTACACATTTACATACAGGAAACAGGAAAGAATCTGCATTCCTGAGTATGCTGAATTAGAAGTACATGGACGGAGTGCTCCGTTCGTAGTTTCTTAAGAACTATCTTAATAATGGAGGGTAGGAGAAAGTATTGATTGTACTGATTTCCTAACAAGCCTATTTCCAGAGCACAGGTCATATATTGCACATTCTAGAAAGACTTCAGGGATTTTCACTCAAACACACACACACACACACACACACACACACACACACACACACACACACACACACCAGAACCATACACTGTGCATCTAATTTCTTCCTGGCACTAAGTCAAGTACTGTGCATGTTGCAGATCACTTCCTTCTTTTGTAAAGGTCCTGAAAATGATCAAAAGAAGACCCGAGGCTCAGTATGCAAAGACAAGGAGCCTTTATTCTGCAGAAACAGTCAGAATGCTGGGGCCAACCATTCTTTGAAATGGCAACCTTATACCAAAGAGTCCAGGTCTTCTAGAGCACCAGGGGAACTCTCTAGAAGGATTAGGTAATATGAAATTTCATTGGAGAGTGCTAGGGGCTCACAGGTAGTCAGTGGTCTGAATTTCTATGTCATGAATGTTTAACTAGGAGATAGGGCTGCCCAGCCCAGCTGGCCCATCCTGGGATAAGGTATTTCCCCATTTTTTGTGGTTATCTGCAGGCTATTTTTGGGGGGAGGGACAACCTTGTTTCTGGATTTTATGATCTGTTCCTGCAGCTGGAGCCTACTGCCTTCTTTGTAAATCAGGCCTGGTCCTTAAGTGGAGACAAACGGAGTTTATTTATGTCACATCTTCCTTTCACCTTGTTCAGTTTGATGGGTGAGTATCACAAGCACCTTTGTCCCAGCAGGACATAGGGCTCTGTCAACACTGAGAGAAGCTAGTAGGTTGGCCACAGTAATTGAGGACTGGTAAGGGGTCAAGAAAATGACAAAGGCACACCTCAAAAGAGTATTAGCCTCTGGGAAGACCATACACAGTGAAGAAACACTCAGACAGAAGAGCGCCTGTATACAAAGATAGAGAAGAACGGAAAGAGAACAGTTAAGCAATTCAGAGCACGTCCTACAACAGACTTCACGTCTGAAAGGAAGGCAAAGCTACAGGAGAAAGGACTTGAGTTGCCCTTTAAGGACTCTAAATTTCATCTGAAAAAAAAATCAATAGAAATCGTTAAAGGAAGTCTCTTAATTAAGATCAAAGTGTATATTAAGATCCATAACTTGTGTGCAATTTGAAGGTGAAACTTACATAGAATAAGACACATAGAAAAAAAATTCTGTAACGCAGTTACTTGGCTGAGAAACATTGTAAAATTATAATATAAAGTATAACTGACAGAATTCTCACTCAAAATTACCATGTGGGAAAAGAGCATCAAATCTTATTAGAAGAAGTAAGCCAAAGGAAAAAAAAATCATAAAAACGCTTACTCAAAATATAGCGTCATTGCTTTACCAGTTACAAATATATCGGTCTTATTTTTCAAATTTGTTACCTGAACGTCTACTAAAAAGGCTATATGAAAAGGGAAATGATATTATCATCTACAAACACAACTCACAACTCACATTCCACAAAATTATAATGGTGCAAATGCAAAAGAACATTGACAAGCTTCTCATAAGCGCAGTATTGATAAAAACAAAAAACAACAACGAATCTGTTGGGAGCAAGAGATTCCAAGTA
The DNA here is from genome assembly GCF_021556685.1 of Rattus norvegicus. NCBI lineage: Eukaryota > Metazoa > Chordata > Mammalia > Rodentia > Muridae > Rattus > Rattus norvegicus. Next base: position 50,693,091 of record NC_141537.1, on the reverse strand, counting down.
AGTGTTTGAACTGCATCCCACTGACACCTTACAAAAAAATTACATTCATTTTAAAAGTAGTATTTAAAAGACAGAATCGACAATCCAAACCCTTCTTATCCCCAGGTTTATTAGGTAGCTAGGAAATAGAGACCTAAAGAAATATTATAACTACCTATGATTCTCAAATAATTTTGAAATTTCTCAGGAAGATTATAATGGGGGCAGAACTGACAATTCTTTAATACATACAAGAGGAACTGTCAGCGAGTTTCCTTAGATGTTTTTCTATGCTCAAATTTTACATATTGAAACAAGACTATATGAGATAAAATGAGTTTGGCCCTATAGAAGCGCTCCAATTCTACCCAGCTTAGCTGTCTAGATTAGTCCGGCACAGCCAAATTCTGGTGGTATTAAGCATTCAAAGTAAAAGTTTTACATTCACCAACTCCTTCTGCTTCTGTGTGAAGGTGGGTTTTGAAATTCTCTAAAAATCCCGGAAAGTCCTCTCATAATAGGACAGGTATTCTGAAAGAACAATGAATGCCATTATTACTTGGGAGCACGAAGAGCAGTTGCAAACTAAATCAGCTTTGAGGGGGAGGTAAAGAGCTTTAAGATTTGCATGTGAATCACTCTGCATAAAGAGTTCCCAGCTTTTGTGTATGAGGTGGTGAAAGCTTAGGGCTTAGTCTGGACCACCCTTTGCCAGTTAGTGTGGTGGAAGAAAGAGGAGGAGGGCTTGGGGCAGCAGGGCAGGGTACTATATTTCTCTAACTTCTTTACAGAGTAGAAAGGAAATAAATCAAGGCTAAGTTTAGAAACCTAGTCCTAGGTAAGGAGAAAGCAAAACAGGATGAGAAAAATGTTAAGATAGAATATCACTCTAGAAATCAAATAAATTCTGTCCTGAGATTCATAACAAAATAGACTCAGGGAATATGGAGGCGTTGGCAACAAAACCGAAAATTTTGAGAGCTCCTAGGCACAGGTCAGAGTAAGGCACCATTGGCCAGAGAATATTCTAGTCAAGTTAAAGAATCCCTGAGGGGAAATGAAAGTCAGGGCACAAATCTGAAGTAAAACTTTGTAAAGGGAATTCAATTCACAGGCTTCTGACTTTGGCCCCAAAAGTCCAGATTCATAAAGACTACAGTTGAAAGGCTGGCAGCAGCTGTTCTACTTTGGGGACTGAGTAGGGAGCTTTGATCCTGGAGTATTAGACAGTGCTAAATTTAACAGCACTGTTCCTCTATGGAAAGAAAAAAAAATCCTATCAGATGAGAATGAAGTCAATGGCAAAACAGAAAAAGAAATTGCTACCCACTGTTTGGCATTATCTGTGCAAAAGATCTATATAATAATTTATTAAAAAAAGAAAGTTATTAAAAATTCTGCAGCTTTGAGCATGTGCTCTTTTTTTCAGGAAAAAAAGTATATGAAAATCTTCTGCAAATTTAATTATTTACTCTAGATCTGCAAAGTATTTGGTTTAAAAGTTAGAAAATTCCACTTCTGAGTGTGTTGAGGTAGAGCGTTCTCTCATAGACCACAGAATTAATGTAGATGGAAACCAAGGACAGAGATGTCCTTGTGAGATGGAATAAAATATTACATTTGAATCTGTGTGTGTGTGTGTGTGTGTGGAATAATATTAAATGTTTTTCTACATGCATTTATGCTGATTCTAGAGACAGAGTGGTAGGAAAATGGGATTTAAAGGGAACTTATACTGAATGCCTGGTACTAGAGATTAAAAATAAATAGACTGAGGGACTGATTGGCCTGAAAGGGAAACTGAGGCTTTAACAGTCACGGGATGAGGTGACTCTGGTCATTGGGAACACACTACAGAAAGGCAAGTTTCACTGAGCAGCTTGTTTAATTGCAGGGAACAAAGGCTATTTAAACCTTTGGGGAATGAATAGAGGCTTCTGTGGTGAGTGTACATCATTCACCATGGCCAGGCTGCTGGGGATGCCACATTTGCATAAGGAGGAATTCTGGATGTGATCTTAGAAGGGGAAAGAAAGTTTAACCTGGCTTCTGGGCTCCATAACTTCCTCTGGTGGGGCAAAGGTGGGAGCACGGGTATATGAGCCACCAGACGTGCAGGCCCAGGGCAGGGAGGAGTGGGGACATCCTATTCCTGAGGATCCCAGAATGAGCTATCTGGAGTTTGGACACTTCTGGACTCTACTCATTGTACAGTCCTGCTACCCATGGCTCCATGGCTCTCCTGCCCAACAGTTCGGGAATCTCATGACTGAGTAGATAACCAAAGGAAACAGAATCAGTTTATCCAAGACTGCTGGATATAACTAGAGGATCCAAATATAAAAACCACCTAAGTATCCCACAAGGAATGAGCATACAAAGACCAGGTATATATCTAACATATATGTACAGTAAATTATTTGAATATAAAATACTTGAATATGAAATAATGATGGGTTGACTTGAAGACACACGTTTGAATGAAAGCTGCCCACAGAGGAGCAAATACTGCAAGACATCATTTACATAGGGTCAGAAAGTTACACAAGTACAGAACTTAACTGAATTCGAAATTAGAACTGTGTTCCGCAGACTGGAGGGCTGATAAGACCTCAGGATGGTCAGGCCACAGAGCAGGCACCTCAGTGGGAAGAAGTAAGTTCAAGAGATCTACTGCATAGAAGAACGACTGCAGTTAACAGCTCTTCTTACATAACAAGTGCTTGAGGAGACTCTTAGTGTTCGCACAACAACAACAGCAGCAGCATGTACCATCCATGTTAGCAAAGGTAACCATTGCAAAAGTCTGGCACCTAAGGCTCAGGGGAGATCATAGAAGACAGAAGAGAGAGATTGTTAGACCCAGAGGCCAAAGAATTCTCCTGTGCTATTGTCTGTCCTAGTAAAGAAGGTGTAGCAGGGAAGCTATGCCTGGGACAGGTCACCCCACATGACAAAGGAATCAACAATGACAATACCAGTAGTCATCCTAACTTCAACTGTGAGAAACCTACGGGGCTCCACTCTTAGACAAAGAATTACAAGAGATTAGTGATTGCTGAGAAGGAAAATTAGTCTTTCCTAGGGATGAGGCCCCAATTTGATTACCTAATACAAAGCAAAGTATGTATGTATGTACATGTAACATTATAGGAACAGGACCGGTTGTATTTATCATATTTATGTGTGTATCTATTATAATTTTATGTAATTATATAACAATGTAATTCATGTATCTATATAATTAAAATATTGATAAGTTAATAAAAGAAAAAGGTCATGAATTTGACTGGGAGAGGGTTAACAATGGGTGGTTCATGGGCAGTAAACAGAAGGTAAGAAATGATGTAACTATAATTTTAGGACCTTTCAAGATATAACATTGAATGTGATTATCGATTAAAAGGGAAAGGTTAAATCAACGAAGACACAAACATCTATGAATTTTGAACAGACAACAAAGTGTAGCAAACATCCTATTTTGTGACATAGAGACTTCTGAGCAGCCTGCTCTACTGCACATTCAAGGAGGCTTTCGGGGTGAGGAAGGGGGAACCTGAGTGAAGCTATTAAAATCACTGGCATAGCACTGCGCTCTGAACAAACTGAATGAATGACTCCACCTGGCTTCGCGTTACTCTCATTCTGTGAGCCATCGTGATGTGGGAAAGAACAAGAAGTAATAGCACAGAAACTTTATGCTCAAGGAGGTTTCCTTTCATGTAAACCAGTAAAGCGGCATGGGATAGATGATCTGTATCCTCTGATATGCAGATGGGTTCATCGCTAAAGCAACCGTTCATTTGTTTATGCCCTAGTAACTATACCTTCATTTGATTGAACTTGTAACTCACTGACATCATAGGGAATGGTGTATTTACTTCCCTTCAGAAGAATAAGCATTTCCTTTGTTGAGAAAAATTTTTATGAATCTTCTTCTCACCTCACTGGTTTACCTCCTACATCTGGAAAATGCCAGAGATGACCAACTCTACGGTATGAAAGACAAAGCTTGGTGTCCGAATTCACTCTTGAACTATTCCATTTCCCTTGCGTGATATGGGGTCTGTCTGTGAAACGTGTGCAGATCCCTTGGGGATAGGCACGTGGTTTACTCTGGCCAATATTAAGAGGTCAGAGACGAATTCTGTCTGGCAATCAAAAGATTTAATACTCGGTATAGTGTTAGTAAGCACATTCTCTTTCCCCTCACTTCAAATACAGACATGACCCAGATAGAAACGGTTTCTTCCTCACAAGCCCTGGAATGAAGGCAGTGGGGAGCCCAGCTGTCTGAAGCTCCTGAGAGGCTGTAAGCACCAGAGAGAAATAAACCTTTCGTGAGACACTTGGGTTCCTGGTGCATGAAGTATCTGAGCAGGCGAGGCATTTGCTCGCAGCCCTGGCATCAATTCCCAGACGCTTTTCTATTCTTCTAAAGTGGCGAAAGAAGACTCGTTATGAAAGAAGACGTATTTGCTGCATTTTCCTATTGTAGGCTTTGGTATAATGTTTTTCAAGACAGGAATGGTAAAAATTAAAAAAACATAGACTCTTTCAGGCCTAGATTAAATCTAAATGGCCCTTCTTACCTGCATGATATTCAATGAACGCCTCATAGGTATCGTCCACAAATAGAATGATGGTTTATGCCTTGCACCCAAAGATTGGTGAGGTTTAGCTAAACCAACACTCGTAAATCAGGGCACTGTTTACCATGTTGTCTTTGGCTACTACGGTCAATGCATTTATTTTACTGCTTTGTTTTCTGAATTCGATTCTAACCCATTGGACAATGGTGTTTACGTCACATTCAAATTTAACCAGACTTCACCTAAAAGATGTGATATCAAGTTTGTCCTCAAAACTTTCCAGCAGCTTCCCCATTTACCCCAGGGATAACTGGATTCTCTCACTATCCAACGGTAACCACCACCAGTCCAGTGTGTAAGAAGCTCCATCCCGCCCACACCCCATCTCTTATCTCCCATTGTTACTCACTCACTGGAGTCTAGAGAAGCTGTTCTTGCTCTTCGTGCCTTTCAATTTGTGATGTATACTGTAGCTCTCCCACTGCCTAGAAGGCTATTCCTCCAGGGATCCTCACGGCAAAACCCTTTACCTACCTTATGACTTTGTGCAAATGTCATCTCTAAGTTAGACAGAAATATGGCCACCCTTATTCCCACCTGCATTCTATCTGTTTTGCCCCACCACTCATCACTTTCTAATAAGTTATGTTTATGTTGGAAACACATCAGGATCTGTGAGCGAAGGTCGTTCTGTTCACTGACAGCAAGCACTGAAAACCGAGTGTGTATCTGACAGATGCGAGCTGCTGAGTGCGGAAACTGAGCCGAGTCTTAAGGAGTCTCTTCGGTAAGTAGGGCCTTGGTCCAGCAGGTAAGCACGGCATCCTAGAAAGTCAACCTCTAAGAAACTGGGCCTTGTTTAAAAAGCTACGAAGAGCCAAGAGGTAAGTGAAGCCCAGATGATGAGGGATTTTATATTCTGTAGCTTCCACATTTGGCTTGAGGAAGGTCAGCTATTTCAGGCTAATAAGGAAATCATGCCCTCAGAAGCCCTGAGACTGTGGAACTGTTTAGATCTGTACTTTAATATTTAATTTCATATATTTCCTGAAGGAAAGTGATTAATAATTGCAGCCAGTGAAGCATCTACTTTAAAAGACTGACCCCTGCAAGCTGTTGGTTTTTTTTGAAGATTAAAATAGTAGCATCTTTTTATTAAATAAAACAAGTCATAAAGTAGCATTTTTTAACTTCACAGAGACGAAAATAAGCTAAATGAAAATATGAAAGATAACTAATTAGCCTCAAGCTTTGAAGGGGTTTTATTTTTCTTTTTCTTTTTAGAATAACCAAGTTGACTGTCTCACATTCTGACACTGTGAGACAGTCTAACATTAATTTGAAATGATCATGCCTTGCCCCATTCACTTCAATTTTAATAAACTTATCTCAATCCCCCCCCCCCCCGCCCCAACCGAACTGTCAAATTTGACTCTGGCTCATATCCATTTATCAAAGTAAAAGAATCAGAGATAACACAGGAGGTATTAAGGGTCATCCCTCCTGCAGTAATCCATCAACACAGGCAGGTGGTCCAAACAGCAGCTCAGTTTAGTGAGGGAAGTGAACACCTGCAGGTTCTCCACAGAAAGTATAATCTTTTAAGCACAATGAATAACAGAACTCTGACAAAGTAAAAAAAAAAATGTTTGAAGCGCAAAACAGTGATTTAATTTCACTTCAATGCTGTCTTTAATTCTGCCATTTATCTTCCATGAAAGCCCGCTGTGTCGTTATTGCAACTCTTCCTCTTCCCAACCCTTTCATTCTTTATGGACGCCAATTAATTATTTCCAAGAAATCTGGCATACACTCAAATTGCCTACAAATATCTTCATGCTAGCAACCTAATCTAAAATGCCAAAAACGCATTAATGGAAACGAATGCTCCGCAGTCTTTAGGTGGAATGTACATAGAGCTAAGACACTAAAGACGGGCTACCTTTTTGTATTCTAGCAGAGGTGAAAATACTGTTAAACGTATTTCACTTACATTTAGCTGTACACGGGCAGAGTAGAGCCACTCTGAATGAAAAGCATGAGTGATCATTTCTATACTTACAAAGAGCTTTAAACATTGGCCCTTTGAGGACATCACACAATGTATTTGATAATATTTATGCTTTCCAACTGTCCCTGGATCTCTCCCTACCCAACTACCATTGTGTTCTCTTTTTCAAAAAAATTGTAGATTAAGCAAGTCCAGTTTTCCTGACCATATACTTTTGTGTGGTCTCCTAATTAAGTGTGGTTAGCCCATAAAGAAACCCGATTCTAGCTCTCCCAGCATTTAGATAGATAGACTTCTGAGATTTATGCCAAGGATGCATAATTTGATTGCTTTCGATATAGTACACACCCCCACACACAATATTTTGAACCCAACAAACTTACATTAAAGTTCAAAATCTCTATACCTACCTCTCAACTAGCTACTAGCAGTCAGATTACTATGGAGAAAAATTGCCTGGGCACCTAAAAGAAGTCTAAAGAATTCTCTAACTCTGTATTGTAGCAATTTATTTCATTGTTAACAGTGGAAAAGGGGAGTCTGTCCTGAAATGTTTTGCATCAAACAGACCTTGACATGGTTCTATAATGTGAGGCCAATTGCAAAGGGAAGACGAACAGTGTGTCTAGGCATTCAGATGTGTCACTCCTGGTTATGGCTTGCCTGGCTGAATTAGTATCAAATAAAACAACTATCTCAGGTCTTTTTACACTCTGGCAACAAAGATCCCAGAGGAACTTAAACCTTTAGAGGGGATATTTGTCAGGGTGAATGCAGCCCTTCCTGGGTCACCTTGGTGAGGACAATTGAGAGAAAGAGCCACTAACAGCTCTGTCCTCAGTTCTGCTTGTTCCTTTTGAAAATGGTTATGAAATCAATTGGTCACTACTCCCTGAAACTAATTACCACTACAAGCTGATTCTCTTTCCTTCCAAACAGCAACTCTATAGCTTATTAGTCATTGGAATGAAACTTTCCAAATTTGAAAGCAAATCAGGACAGAAAAAAGTAATAAGCATCCAAATTATTATCTAATAACCAAAAATTACATATACTACCAATGTCTATGTGCATGTTTTTCATGAAAAATTTCAACCTGGGTTGGCAATACTCCACTCAAGAGCCATAGACTATCTAACAAAACTGAACAAAATAAACATTAAACATGAGAAGCCTTCTTTTAAACCATTAATCAGAGTTGTTGAAGACACGTCCAAAACATTATAGATTTTGTGTTTGTTTTTGCTGTTAGTTTTTCTGCTGCTCTTGGTTGTTTTTATAATGGACTTTGGACAGAGGAACTGAGGATACGAGCTAGATCTGACCTGAAAACTACCTCGCTGGGTACTAACTTTCATGGTATCAGATGACGTCATGCAATCTCTCAAGGGAGCCAGCAACAAACAGTCCTAGGCTTCTATGATGCCTATGAACTGAGGCAATTAACAATGTGGCACAGTAACCGCAAAGTGGCAGTAGTTGTACATACACATTGGCTGAACTAAAACCTCTCTATTTGGAATGAAGGCCTGCTCCGTCAAGACAGAAACCATGCTCGGTTCTGGAAACCAGTCAACTACCATGCCTAGGGAGGTAATGGATCTTAGATCAGAACCTATAACTGTCTCTACAAAACAATCACTCTGCCTAACTGTATTCTCAACATGTATCCTTATACCCACAGAAAGATCTAGCTCTCATCTCTCAATGAGGAAGCTTGTCTTTTCAACAGATGAAGGTAATTACAGATAACCACAAAAGATCAACATGTAGAGAAAATGAGACAGTTTAGTGCTCATCCCTAATCAATCTACCTACCACAAATGGCTGCACCTAGGGCTCTGGGAACATCTGGAAAGAGGGAGCAGAAAGACAGTAAGAGCCAGGCAGACTGGACATCTGCTGTGAGATTGTGTCCCCTAGATATGTCAGAGGAGCTACCCCTATGCAGTGCAAACATTATGGCTGCCTAAAGAAGGAAGACACCAACAAGCTTAATGATGTGGAAGCATGAGGAATTTCAGAAGACCCAAACCCTACACTAAGAACTCTAGGCAACTAAGTAATGCTGGGAGCTGGAGACAGAGTCTGCACTAGAGGAGCATCTCTGTTAGGTTACTCAATGCCAAGTACAGAGTCCTGAAATAATATGCACACACAGAGCAGCTTATTGTTACATGTATTAAATGTATATATCTATCTATCTATCTATCTATCTACATACATACATACATACATATATATATATATATATATATATATATATATATATATATCAACAATTAAAGACAAAGACGCCAGAGGACATAGCTTTCAAAGAGACTGGGGGTGTTGGGGGAGGGAGGAGTTTGAGGTTTGAGACAGAGGAAGGATAGAAGGAAAATATGTAATAATATTCTAATTTTGAGTATTAGAAGAAACAACTTAAAAGGACTTTTAATCATAGAATTTAGTCCTTATCGAGTAGAGGTTGTATTAAAAGTACCTGCACAGGGTTTGTTTGTCTGTATGTTTATTCTTCTTATTTTTCTTTTCTTTCTTTTTTTTTTTCGGAGCTGGGGACGGAACCCAGGGCCTTGGGCTTGCTAGGGAAGCGCTCTACCACTGAGCTAAATCCCCAATCCCCTGTATGTTTATTCTTAGCTAATTATTTCCAAAGGTGAAGCCAGGGTTTCAATCTCATGGCGTATGTATGGATCCTAAGAAAATTCCAGGATCTATGTTTCTTAACTCAGCAGGAGATGGTAACTACACTGTATACTTACTAAGTCTGTAAACAATAATGAATTATAGAGCACTGTGTCAAGCACATTATATGAACTTGTATTCCTTTGGATGTTTTAATATTTGCTGATATGTAAGAGATTTCCAACTGCAAAAGGTCTTTCAAGTATATCATCTTACTAGATTATATGAAAAGATATAGAAGGGGAAAGAGAAAGAATAAAGGGACTGTCCTGGTTAGTTACTTGTTTTTTGTTGTTGTTTTGTTTGTTTTCCTCAATTTGACATAAGTTAGATATATCTTAGAAAACTAATCTCAGTTAAGAAAAATGTGTCTGTCAAATTGCCTGAAGGGGTATTTTTCCTTGATTAAATGTTGAAGCACAAAGGTCCAGTCTGCTATGCAGGAAGGACCATCAGTGGCAGACTGAGTAAACCATGAAGGAAAATCCAGTAAGTATCATCCATCTGTGGCCTCTAAGATGGGCTACAACCTAGACCTAAATAAAACTCTTCCCTCTCCAAGTTACTTTTGGTCACACAGTTTATCATAGCAATAGAAATCTACTGAGGCAGGGAACAATGAGAAGGAAGGACAGGGAAGGAAGGAAGAATGGAAAGAAGGAAGAAAGAAAAAGGAAAGAATTGTGAAATGTATAAATTGAATTCAAAAGCTATCATCCCACTTAAAAACTTAGCATATGAGAGAATAACCAAACTAAAAATGCTAGTATTCTACTCAGGGCCACTCTTACTAACAGAACTGTGATTTGTATCAAGAATTTGGCACGATCTATCCTCTAAGAAATGAAGAGACAGAATTTCACACAACTTCCAGTGCTAGACCAGTATTGCTTTGTTATTTCTTAGGACAGATCCATTCTAAAGTCACATCCTGTGCTTTCCCACACACTGGGCATTAGCAAAGAGCAGGTGGTCATGGCATCTAGAGGATTCACTTTGCCTAGTGCCCAAGAGAAAAAAAAAGCATGCCCAGTTAGATATGACTCAAGTGTCCCCCTCAACATCCCATATGCTTGCCACATCTATACCAGTTTCTTCAATGTGAGAAGCAGCAACAGACACCTTATAGAATTCAGCATAGCCACACAAAGTCACAAAATAGAGTTGAGAAGGCCACAATGGCTAGAGCTTTATACAAGGCAATCCTCTGTTGGATTGACACTTAGAAGACAAAATTAATTTTTGAAGCATCTCTGCAACTTCCTCAATCACTTATGACCAAAGACTTTACAAAACAAATTCCCCCAAAAATCCTCTAACTGTATGCTAGTCTTTTCTCTCTATATAATGCTCAGTTATTCATTCTGCCCTGGTTCTCAGAAATAAGGATCCAAAAGCTTTGGGCTCAGAGGGATGCATCCTCCATACTCACCAGCATCCTGCTTCAGCGAGAGTCTTGCCTGACTGTTTATAAACATCTCTCTGTGTGTGTGTGTGTGTGTGTGTGTGTGTGTGTGTGTGTGTGTGTGCGTGCGCGCGCGCGCGCTCACACATGCCATGGCATACTGTTAGATGCCAAAAGACAACTTATGGGAATCTGCTATTTTTCCCACCAAATGGATTCCATGGACCACCACTCAGGTCTTCAGAGTTAACAACAAGCCCTCTTACCCGCTAAGCAGTCTTGTCAGCCTGCAGATCTCCTGATGAAGATAATGATGGCTTTGAACTCCTAATCTCCATGCCTTAGCCTTGTATGTACTAGGAATATAGCATGGTGTACCATATCCAAATAAACATATCTTGAAGGTATCGTGTTATGTGTCCTACTTCACAGGAGTCTGTCTGATGATGTCGCACCTGCTAACACAAAGCCTACCTTCCCATTCATGCTGTCTGCTGCTATGATAACCCAGAACTTATGGCCATCTAAAAGCACTTACTGCTAAGAGGCATTCCCTACCAATCCCCTTCTAGGTTTTCAAAATTGAATATTTTTAGTAAATTTTGTAATAATAATTTTAGAATCGTAGCAAGGATGTTAATTTTGTTTCTATTTAAAGGCAAATTTCTGACATTTTATGCTTAGTCATATTACTTTGCACTTTGACTTAAGCATTTGCGTGCTGTTGTTGTCTTGTGTGGATTTGTTCTGTCATTTGTTTTTAATCATCCAAGTCATATAGAATATGTATGTGTGCTGTCCAGATAGCTTTATTTGCACATGTGCATCCTGTTTTCAAGTAACAACAACAACAATTTCATTCCTTTTTCCTCTGAATGCACCTTCTATTTTCTTCTTTCTCGTTTCTTTAACCATGTATGTCACAACCGGTTAAGGAATCGTACAAGTAACGCCAGTATTTCCCCGTCTCTGCCTTCATGCCAAGACCCTCTGTCCTTACCTTAATCAGGGCCTGGCAGGTACTAGGTGCGTTTTAGCTGACTTCTAGGAATTTTGCCTGCCAAAATTCAGCTTTCTGTCTTCAAAGTGCCTCAGAATTCCCTTCCTATCTCTTTTACTTCCCTCCACTGTCCATCCAGCCTCCTTTTCTTTCATCTCCACACCAAATGTCAAGGGGGAACTCACAGATATGCCGTTCACATTGGTTTATTAATATTTTCAGCACAGTATTTCTTAGTATGCTTTCCTTTTTGATTTCTACAATCTGTTTTCTCACGGCCTCTGCTTTTCTTGCATGTAAGATGTGTCTCTGGTCTGTGACTAGTTTTGCTTCTTCTCCAGAGCCCTAAGCACTGAAAGTGACTTCATAAACTAAGCCAGCGTTTCTTGTAGAGATTCTAATGGAATGCAGCTGATGGCATCCAGGACAACTGTCATGTTCCATGATGAATTCAAGTACTAAGTAGATGCAAGTGGTTAACTTCTCACAGACTCTAAAATTTTGGACAAAGTCTCAAAGTTAGAAACGCGGCCTCTTAGATGAATGTACTTAGCAGACACTGAATGGATATTTATTATATTCTAGGAATTAGTTGTTTGGGGTACTCGTTTCAGTGAACAAAGCAGACGATGCTGGGACTGTGCAATGCACACACTTGAAGGAACAGAAATCAACTTAGCAAATGCAAATCTGAGGAAAAGAAACCCAAACAAAATCTCATGTGTGTAGGGATCATCATATGCTCATGGAAAGTAGGAATATAGCTAGAATCATCAAGAAAGGCAGGAAGGCTGGGTCAAACGGAGCAAGAAAAAACAATTAAGGAGATAGTATAGCAGGGACTCACAGAGCTAAGGGGAACCAGTGCTGGTGTGGGAGGGCAGACACAGCCACACTGATGATGGTGAATGATGTTTCGTTTTTGGTTTAATTGTGTATAAATCTGAAAAGGCATTTCATGGTATTGGGAATAAAAGTATCACAGACAACCAACCTTAGGTTATGAGAGCGCCACTGTGGTGGCTGAAGTGGAGCAGGGGTTGTGATAACAAGGGTGTAACGAGAGCACAGTGAGGCAAAGGAAAGATGACAGTTAAAAGAGGATGAGAGGGAACAAGAGCAGTTTCTCTCTACATACTTCACAGTTTAGCCCTGTTTACTTCTCTGTGGTGTGTGTGTACACATGTGGACCTGTGGACCTGCGTGTGTGTATAGCTGCCAGCAGAGTTCTGCCAGCAGAAAACGACACCGAATTCTGGTGCCACCGTTATAAGCAGTAATGAGCCACCTTACAGGCATGCTGGGAACAGAGCTCTAGCCTTCTGCAAGAGCAGTTGGCCCTGTTACCCTCTGATAAATCATTCCCTTTAGAGGGACAATCTAATGTTCATTGTTTGACACAAGGCACAGGGCAGCCCAGCTGGCCCTCTACCTGAGGTCTACCCTGATTCTGAAGCCCTGGTCCTCCAGCTTCTACACCTGTGTGCCTCCACAGCTCATTTCAGGACATGCTGAAGACAGAACCCAGGGCCTTTCAAGTTTAGCGCTACACCTACTAGGACTCCAGGACATACACAGTATTTTAACAAAAAGCCATAGATCACCGAGAGACAGCAGCTTGAAATCCAGAAAGGATCCATGATATTTCTATGAAAGGATGTAGTTAAGAGAGATTTGGGGGAAATGTTGGAGATTCAGTTTTATTCACAGATAATTTGAGAGATTTCTATGCATCTGAGGTGAACTATGGGAAGAGAGACTAGAAGGGTGGCAACGTTTGGAATGTAAATGAATAAAATAATTTAGTAAAAACAACTACAGTAAAGACCAGAAACATACAAATAAACAGAACAAGTTCTCTTTTCTCTCTATTTTCTCTCACCCCTGGCACCAGTTATTTCCAAATATACTTTCCAATCAATACTTTACTATATATTACCCTGTTTGCCTTTCTCTAGCTCTGCTTAGACTTGGTCTAACCTGTAACAATATTCAATAGAAATCTTAAAACACTGTGTGACTTCCTTAGATGAAATGTACTTCTGACTCTGATAGGAAGCTGTAATATGTTGTCTATGAAGTAGACTTACCGACTTTTTGGAACCTCAGGCTGAATTCACAGTGAGCTCTTATTTTATCTTATAAAAAGTGCAGCGCAGGAAGGATAAATGACTTTCCAAAGGTCAGCTCTCTCAGTATTACAAAGCTGGACTGAGAACCACGAGGCCTGCAGCCAGTGGGGCCCCTGCCTCTTAGGTGGCTTCCTGCTTTGGCTATAATTTGTAGGCAGTCATATTCTATTTACATATTTTATTTGTAAATATAATTAAACTCCAGACTTTAAAGTCACCATTTCCCTGGTCTAGAGAACAAAACTTTCTCTTTTTCTTCCTTTGCCAATTAGCTGTGTTTTGGGGACCTCCAGTTAACCTCAAGATAAACAGGGCTATGAATTGTCAAAGTGTAAGCAGAAAAGAAAATTGTATCAGTAAGACAGTCTTGGCTTTCAAACATAAAAATACTAACTCTTATGTGTAAATGAGTACGGTCAGGCTACACAGAAATGGCTCTACAAAGTTTGCAAAAAAACTACCCCCACACACTCATACACACACACACACGCATACACACACACATACACACTCACACATACACACACATACACACATACACACACACACACACACACACACACACACACAGACACACAAACACATACAGAGAGTTCTGAAATATCTCTTTTGTAAAATGATGGTGATGGTGATGATGATGGTGGTGATGATGATGATGACGATGATGATGATGACGATGATGATGATGATGATTTCTGAGATTTGTATGTCCATACATTCTTCAGCTTCAGGCTCGATTGTGAGTCTATAACTTAAAAATGCATAAGAAGAAATTAAGCCTCCGAGCCCAGAATATGGGGTAGCTCTAATTACAGATTCTGTAGTTCCATAAAATGTTAAGCTATTGATTCATTTGTAATTTTTTATCTTCTTTCAATGTCAATTGGAAATCTGCACAAGACCACGATCTTCACAGGCTCTTCAAAGGCAAGAGACTGAAGGGGAGATGTGGACCCCTCTCCTCAGTTCTGCCAGTACAGAAATAGCCTAGACTCCGTGAGGTAATTAGTCAGCTGCGTTACAGCCTTTAAATAGAATTAGAACCCACTTTGAAACTGACTTTAGCCAGGTTCTCTCATTACATTAATGGGACAAATAGGGATCAATGGAGATTATAGCCAGCCAGTGCGCTATACACTGCTCGCAAACACTCTGCCTTTGCATTTCTGAGATTCAGAGCCTTCCCTACTCTGCTTTCATGAAATGTGTTTAGCATGCAGTCCCCTCTCCCTCAGGCGCCATATCTCCTTACCCGCCCTGAATGTTTCAAGTCTCAAGGCGGTACCTTCAAATTGACGACATCTATGAATTTTCTTTTAAGTACAGGGACAATTTAATGGGTATGATCTGAGGATATACATATGTTTCATTTCTAAATGTAGATTCAAAAAAGAGACTGTCCCACCTCCTGTGCAACAAGATACCTTAGGACTGAAATGTTGGGAGGAAAAGACAGGTTTTTGGTGTTGTTGGAAAACAGTAAAAAAGAAAAAAATCAGCAACAACAACAAAAAAATAAAGCTAACGCCCACTAAGAATGTCCCACAACTTCAATCAGTGCCACATTATCCAATCAGACCCTTAGTTAAATATTTAAATAAATCCTTCAGTTTACTTTTTTCTTTATTTTTGTGAGGTTGTTTTGGTTTTGGTGTTATTGCTGTTGTTTTGAAGACAGGGTCTCACCATGTACATTTGACTGCCCTGAAGTTTGCTATGTAGACTCAGAGATCCACCGACCTCTGTCTCCCATATATTGAAACTAAAGGCATGCGCCACCATACTCTAACTCAGTCCACTTTCAAAGTGAATGTTATCGAGTCAAATAATGTTGGAAAAATGATAATATTTGAGTGCATATTAGGTGTGTTCCATTAATTTTGTAGAACTTCTGCCAAAAAGAAGTACATTTATCTACAAGAAAATCATCAAATAATTCTTTGGAAATGTTGCATTATATTATAAAATAACTTGAACCTTCCATAAAAACTTCTTCTGTGAAATCCAGGATATCCAGGATATACATATAATATAAATATATATGTATATATGTGTGTGTATGTATATATGTGTGTGTATGTATATATGTATATATATATTTATATAGTTAAATAGTTATATATATAGTTATATATATGATGGATGGATTGATAGATAGATAAAATAAGAAGCTCACAGAACTGTTTGAACACCACCATACTTGTTTAAAGACCTCCAACAAACAGGACTTCACTGGCCACAGTAAAGGACCAGTGTCATATTCTAATGTGGGTTCTATCTGTAAAAGATAAATATTTGAGCTTAATTTCATTCAACAAAGGCAGATGATATTTCCTGTGGTCATTTTAAAAAACAACAAATCCATTATTTATACGATAACAGGCTCGTCATGTATTAAAAAGTGAACAAAACAAAAACTAATCATTTCCCTGTGGCTTGAATGATGTGATATAATAGCTAGTCACTACCATCTGAAGATTTCACATTTCTCTAAGTGCCTTATTTGTTGTTTAACTTTACTTAAAACTTTAATTTTATTTGTGTTTAAGATGAAATGTTTGTCAAATTAATATCAGAATTTATTAATGTCAGGATTAAATTACATTTACTTCAATAAAGAGAGAATATGGAAGAATCAATGACAGACAGGCAGGAAAAATCACATCACATTTTTTAGGTTATCTAAGTGAAATCCTTAATTTAAAAATGTATTTACAATATTCAGACTACTTTCAAAGCAAATGTTAGAATAAATAATATTATCACCAAGGCATATTCTTTAATCAGAGATTATGTATATTCTATTAATTTTTGTGGCTTTCAAATGTGGTACTTTTTCCAAGGCCGTGAGTTCAAATATTTATTAAGAAGGTATGTTAAGGCTACAATACATGTAGTAGGAGTAAAGGCACGTAAGAGATCAAAGGCAAGCTACCACAAACTTTTGTTTCAAAATGTTAAAAAATTTTCAACCTAAGTTTATCCTGTCTACAAGAAATGTAGGCATGGGGATGGAGCACAGACTGAGAAAATGGCCAGACAATAACTGGGCCAACCTGAGACCCATCCCATGGGCAAGCACCAATCCTTAACACTAGTAATGATACTCTGTCATGCTTACAGACAGGAGCCTGTTGTCCTCTAACAGATTCCACCAAGCAGAAGACTCAGACATTCAAACAGTGGATAGAACATGGGGACCTTTACTGAAGAGTAGGGGGAAAGATTGCCAGCCCAGAAGGGGACAGAAACTCCACAGGAAGACCAACTGAGTCAACTAACCTGAACCCTTGGGGCTCTCTGAGTCTGAACCACCAATCAAACAATATACAGGAGCTGGACCTAGGCTCCATGTTCATATGTAGCAGATGTGCAGCTTGACCTTCATGTGGGTCCCAATAACTGGAACAGGGGCTATGCCAAAAGCTGTTGCCTGTACGTGGGATACATTCTATTGGCTGGCTGGGCTGCCTCTTGTGGATTCAGTGAGAGAGGAAAGACCTAGCCTCACAGACTTGGAGTGCCAGGGTATGTGTGGGGATACACAGGGGTACCCCACCCACTCAGAGGAGAAAGGGAGGGGAGATGTGGAAAGGGGTGACCAGGAGGGGAGCAGTGAATGGGATATAAAGTGAATACGGTAAAAAGAAGATTAAATTAAACTAGCCACAATAAAAAATTAAGGATGTCTTTACAAAGTTGCTTGACAGAATCCATAGCTCTGTGCTCTTAAGCTGCAATGCTTACCCACCGTGGTTCATAATAAAGATCAGTAGAAAAAATGAGCTGGTGTTGTCAAGGACCAGTATATCCCTCTCTATCTAGGCTCTTAGGTGACCTTGCAGTGTTCATGAAAGGAAACACTGTTTACGTAATTCCTGTTGGATAAAAGCTGCGAAGGTGCACACTTATGTTCCCGTACGAAGATTTTTTTCATCATTAAAGAGTAATTCTTAAAAGTGTATCTCTCTACTTCATATCAGCAAGTCTACTTATGAAGACACAAGTGACCAATGAGAGATGACATGGGCTTTGTTGTTTACAGGGAAGATATAATTCTGTATTTTAAAAACTATAGATAGTAAGAATTGTGGAAGCCATGTAAGACCTTGAAACATGATGAACTCCCATCACATCTGAAAAGTCTAGGAATGTCACTTATTCCGTGGCCTCAATTATTGATGGTATAGCCATACAATAATTGAAAAGGTCAAAGGCCACCAAACAGTCAAATATAAAACCATTTCCTTCCTCCCACATATTATCCTAATTACTTGTAATATGCAGAATGTGAGTTGTTACAGAGAGAGAAGGGCACCTTTCTTGGCAGGAAACTGGAGGAACTATTTATGTGCAGGATATAAAATCTTTCTAAAAACTGTCTGAAGGTAAGGTGCAAACAGAGCCCAATCTGTTCCCACTCTGGGAAGTGCCAAATATCATAATGGCGTGCTCATTCCTCAACAACTACAATAGCAGAGACAGAGCTCCAAAAAGCCATAAATGAGTTCCTCTCAAAATATCTGACCTATACTGCGGCATAAGTCTGACTACTACAGTCAGCAGAAGTCTATGAAGAATCTATTACACACACCACACGGCACTGCTCAATGTCTGGCACAGTGAATGAAATACTCGCTTCTTGCAGATTTATGTGCTGAGCTTTAAAGGGACAAAACCAACTCTGTAGCCCTTTGCTGTGGGTATATGGGCGTATCTTCGACTTCAAGCCATATCCTAACATCTCTTTTTGAGAGGAATTCCCAGGTCATCACCATCTGAACTAATAATGCATATTATCATATCTAACTCCTGTATGGAGAGTTTATCATTTTTTTTCTCGTGCTCTATCTCCATTCTACTATTGTGTCAAAGTCCAAGTCTTCTAGTATCTCCATGAACATAAAGTCTTTCAATGTCTATCTCCTTTCTCCAAAATACACAGGTGAGTCTTCTCCACTTATGTAGTACTTAAGTCCGAACTTTCTAATTCTCACAAATATTTTTAATTTACTGAATTTAATGATCATATTTACTGTCAGTTATTGACTGGACTAAGTTCTATCTACACCAATAAATGTGGAAACCAGTGTTACTGTATTTAGGGAGAAGAGCCACTCAAGAATGAATTGTGTTCAGGTGGGACCCCACCCAACGTAGCTTACTTCTAAGTATGCCAAGTCACAGAACATGCACACGTGTTCCTATTAGCAAGGAAAGGAAAATCTAGAGCAACCCAACCAAAGCTACCAGCTGGTACAAGGGATGATGGACTGACAGCTTCTAAATCTGAGGAATATGCTTTTTTCCCTTTAAATCTTCTTTACTACTTTCTTGTTACAGAACAGGCAAAGCCATCCACGCCTTATTTATGCAGAGTACTTGTTTTCTCTCCATTTTATGCTGACAGTACTCTGAAGAACAAGAAATCAAATATCTAACTCTCATACAAAGCCAAGGCTACATTATTTGCTTTAGTAATGTTAGTTAATCACATGCATGCATCTATGAATAAATATTAAACCAGTATCCTGCAGATATTTAGAGGGGGAAAGTGTTCTTTAAGAAGATGTAACCACTTGTATAAAATCAGAAAAGTGAATTGAAATAAAAACGATCCTGAATTATTCATAAATCCTGATTTGGAATTATGGCTTTTTCAATTAATAACTGTGTATACTTCAGTTCCACAATATTTCAAAATTTGATAATAACAACACTTGACATTGGGTATGATTTGAGGTAGAGAGAGACCATTAAGTATGAATTTCCAATTTCTGGTGACACTTGTCTAATAACCGTTTTCTACTCTGATCATGTTTGTCAGTTCTATTAGATAAAGAAGAAATTAGTCAAAATACAAATCTATAAAGGAGTTAAACGTGTTATAAGAGATCTGAGAGAAGTTAATAGAATAGAGAACCTGGATAACATCAACAGTCTATGATGGGGAAATAAAAGTAGGGCAGAGCAGCGCTGGAGCACAGCCAGTCTGAAACCGACTTCACAGGAAAAGCACTCTGCTTCCCTTCTCCCCCAACAAACCTATTCAGCCTAGAAATAACAAGAAGACAGTGTCTAGAGTCACACAGGACTTGAGACTCCCCCAGATGGCATGTTTCAAACAAAGACTCCTCAAGGAGAAGGAGTGCGCCAGTGGACATTGTTGTACCTTATTAGATCCTCAGTCCATGCTAGATCAGTCAATAAGGCAAGCAAAGAAAAACCCAATAGGATAATGAAATGGGAATTGTGTTTCGTTTTCTTCTTCTGTAGCAGTATTTATTTCTAAGATAAACAGGCTGTAGCTTCCTGAGGTCCTACATTATAATATGCCCTGACCACAAAGGAAACTGGACTATACCCTCACCTTAACTGTGATTAATCCCTAGCAATTCAATTTCAACTTTACGATAATCTCATTTCCCATCTACTGTCTCAATACACTACTCTCTGACTTGTGCCCATTCAAAATATTAATCTTTGATTTAGAGTTCACATTACAAGGTCTTTATGCTTTATGTTTATAAAAAAGGGGCCTTGTACATGTGATTATCCGAAAAGTGGTTCTGCTCTCAGGGGTGTGATTATAGTTTATATGACGTTAAGGGTGTATTTACGAGATCACATTATTACATGACTTTGTAGGGAATGTTATGATTATATACTTCCAGGGACGGCATTACTTCTGCTTTGGAACCTTGAGGCATCTGGGAAATTTTCCATCAGAGCATTAGTCATGTGAGGTTTGCATAAAGAATTAAGTGCCTTCCCTCAATTCAAGGTCAGCACTCTGGAACTGCAGGATTCATACTCTCACAGAGGCTAGCTTCTCCTTTCTAATAACTTTTTTCATCTAAGTGAGTTATTTGGTATCTCGAGGTCCTGCTTCTAAACTTGAATACTTTATATGCTCTGAGAATTTAAGAAAAACAGAAACCGGATTTAATGACCTATGAAATAATTAGATACACATTTTTTGTTTAAATTTGCTGAGTGACTATAGCATTTAGAATTTGATAAAGAAATTTGCATAGATATAATATATAGAGATAGATAATATATATTTATGTATTATAAATTAAAACTTTTATCATGTTCCATTAACTTAAATATTAATACACTTGTAAAAGTGGGATGGCACACTTTCCATAGTATGAACATGTGTATTAGAAAGCATCATAAAATTCAAGTGAACTAAGACAGATGAGTGCACCATAAGGCTGGCACAGTAGAGGAAGAATGAATAAGATAACAAGGATACTGACTAGATGGTATCTTTATCACTTGAAAAGAAATTCTGTGTTAGTTTATTTTCACAGCTGTTTCAGAGCATTATAGTTGTATACTTTAATTTTCAAATTATATTTACTCTAGGTATATGTATGTGTGGGACTGAGTGTAGAAATGTGCCCATGATCATTGGAATCCTGGAAGCCCTAATAGGGCCTTGGGACCTCGGGAATTACAGTTACAGTCAGTTGTGAGGTGACTAATGGGAGTGCTAGGTACCAAGCCTGGTTCTTCGGCAAAAGTCCTAAGTGTTGTTAAAATCTGAGCAATCTCCTCCACCCCAACTAGTTCTGGTGATAAAATTTAATTCAAATAAATTATCTTCATGTGTATTTCAAACAGAATTTCTAGTTAAATTTTTTGAAAACAAAATATCACTTACTTAAAATATCTATCAAGTGAGGTCATCCTCAATCATGTGACCCTGCCTTCAGGGCTCCAGGAAAATGCATCTCAGATGCAAAGTACCCCACGATTATCTAAAATAAACCTTAATGTCTAGAAGAAAACCCGAGTGTTTTCTTACTCTCAAACTTGAGGATAAAGCCATTTACTTCCAATTCTAGTTTTATGCTCTATTTATGTTTTAATTAATTTAATGTGATGACAACATTCATAGATGCCTCACATATTCACATAAGTAACACCTTGGTGATTAAAAATAATTCAATTTTTAAAGTATGGAAAGAGTGAAATTTCCACACTTTTCAAAGTCATCATAATGACTGGTTTAGCGCAAGATAGCTAGGTCCTCAGAGCTGCTTTCATATTCAATACCTTCAGTATATTTTTTAATATAGAAAGAAAATTCTCCTTCCTAAAAAGGAGACATGTTTTTTTCTACCATGCTTAAATAACTAGATAGTCTTCCTTTTTGGTATATTACGCCTCAAAAGGACCAGTTTCTGAATGAGCAGCTATAGGCTGGAATCTGATTTAACACCAATAAACTTTTTATATACTTTGATATAAATCCATTCTTCTGTATTGTACATTGGCTGGATCATTTTTTCCACATAGAATTTTCTAAATCCAGCATCAAACTCATAAAAGAGTGGTGCTCTGAGTATTTTTTTCATTTTACAAATAAGGGTATATTTTGGTATAACATGTATATTAAATATCATCAAATTATAATAGCATAAATTTTACATATTTTGAAGCTTCAAAAAAAATCTCAGAACTGGTTCCAGCAGATCATATCTTTGACTTTTTGCAACACTTCTTTGGTATGATGGAAATACTTATCATACTTGTTCTTTTTAAAACAAAATATTATGGCATTGAAGAGCAAATACACTAGCTATCCACTCAAAATGTTTCACCCTGACACAATGATTAATTTCTTTGTATGCAAGAAGGAAAAAAATGTAGTTCATTACAAGAAATGTTAAAACATCCGAGAGTTGAAAGTTTGAGATTTAAAAAGATAAACAATTTCTGTCCCTTCATTCTTAGAAAATCTGGTTTCAACTTATTAGCCATTAAATAGATGAAGAGAAAAATAGTTTATTGTCACTTTTTGACAAAATGCTTTATTGTTTAAGGGATCTTACCTAGGTGGCTTCTCATTACTAATGCAAACATCAAAACAATGGAAAGGACAAATGATGTATTGAAATGTCACTTAAATACTTTGCCTTTGTGAATGTTCTACAACTGTGAGAAACCTGGGGCTCTGTAGAGCATACGTTAAGCACTATTCCGGTATTGAGCACACATTTGAAAGCTCTATAGCCGCATGGTTATTTGTGTAATGGAGGTCCTCCAAGCACAAAGCCTTCATAGGTTCGCATAACCTTTTCACTCCAAACTGTTACGTTAGGTTCTGCCTTTGTTCTCATCAACATCCGACTCACTCAACTCAGAGACTTAGAAGGTAGCTTTATTTTTCTTTCTCCCAAACTACTACAATTCGATTCTATCTGATGTTATCAATAAATGGCTTATTTTCCCTGCATCTTTTCCATCCATTATTTCTTCCTATTACAACTGAGATCTTAGAAAGCTGTGGACACAAATCTAATGAGGGACTCAGGCTATACCACACAGTCCTAGGTACAATTCCTTCTTCTGTGACTACAAGATGGGTTACATTGGTAAACTTTTCAAGCTAGACTATGCTGCTTGTCTTTTAAGTGATAAATACAAATAAATAGTTTATAAAAGTTGTATTAAATAATTCATAGAGTAATTATGAGATGATTTCATGGATGAATGCACGTACTGAAATCTTAATTTATTAGTATATGTTAACAGTAAGATGTCAACTTCCTTCTCAAAAATCCCCCAGTGTGACTGTAAACATTCTCTGACACATCTTCTCACAGCGAGAAAGAGAAGGAATTTTAGCTATAATGCAGTTGGCCTTGGGAGAACATTGTTCCATGGCCACCTGTACATTTTTTCAAGAGTTGTTCATAAAATAGCATATTTGCATATATCCTATGAATGACTTCCTTTATTCTATAAAATATTACAGATAATTATAATAACATAATGGAACAACATATAAATGATTGAATAGATAATGATAAAAATAAGCCATAATCCAAGTTAAATCCAGATACAATCATTCCAGGACTTATGATGTAATATATATTAACAGCGATATCATAACAATTTATCCAAATACATTTAATCAAATCTTGGTTATAAACCTGTGGAGTTCACTTTATTCTTTCAGTGCCCAAGGTATAACCACTGGGATATAGTTGATGCTTAAAAATTCCCAAATAATGATTGACAATTTTCTCATTATCTACATGTGACTTAGTTGTATCAAAGTAGGCAAGACTCAGTACATGCTCAATTCACTGTGAGTCTCTATAATTATCTTATTACCACAAACTACTAGACTAGCAATAAGCTAACTTTATAGGAGGTTAAATCTTGTAATGGGCTGTTTCTAGATTGGTGAGAACTCCAATTCCATTTTTAAAGCATTTTTAAGCATCCACAGGCTTTAAGAAAAGTGGAGTAGCATAAGAAATTCACTCAATACACGTGATTATAGAGAATACCATGTTTACTTCAAGGAGGAAAAGGTTTACTGAGTTTTTCAAAGTCTCAAATGCTGCTGTAAGTCAGTGTTCTTAACTGCTATAAGGAAAGGTGGGACGGAATGCAGCACCAGGAGATGGCAGGGTTCAGGGAAGGCTGCAGGAGAAATGTTTTTCACTCTGGTAATTCTGGGGACATGTCAAATTCTACACTGAAGGGAGCTACTAACCAAGTCCACATTTATCTGAACTCCAAAAATAAATAATAAAGCTAATAACTATGAACCCCTGCGCCAGACCCCTCTGAACACGAACCAATGAATAAAATCATTAAATCATGGTCTTAGTTCTATCACACACACCTGTGTTGTGTGTGCTGGATCTGCTGGAGAATTTGGGCCTGCACTGGATCTTTTCTAGTGTGCGTGTGCATGTGTGTGCACGTGTGTGTTTCTGTGTAGATACATGCATTCTTTGAGTTTACAATTTTAAGATACATGTCATATATAGTAAGTAGTCTAGTGTGTGTCATACATCATTTACTATGTTGCACATAGTATAAGGTACAACCTAAGTTATGTTTTTATAATTAAGTAAAGCATAATATAAAATTATATTTCATAAACCTATGTCTTTTTACAAAGAAGAAAATGTGCATGTTTATGAAGGTAATAATATTACAGAAGCTTTAGAGGAAGATGAATTTAAAACAGTCAATAATGACAGAGACTTCCTTTTCCCTGATACAATTTGAATCCTTGTACAAAAGTACAAAGGAATGTGTGGAATCAAGACAGATATTCCTCCTACAATCATCTGGCTGTTACAGTTTGTAAGTGCCCTTGTGTTTACATCTAGGCCACCAGTCTACATATTGCTTATGTCAGCATTTTTTCAAAGTCCATTTTTCATGGGAAGAACAGTTGTGTCTTGGCGATTGATTTTACATTCATTGGCTGTTAGCAGGAGTTTTGTCACAGGCCCTCACAGCAACGGAACACTTTGCCTTATGTTGGAGCAGACGAAAAGCTGAGATGGACACAACACGAATGAGCCACCAGTTTAAACATTTTGAAATCAAGCATGTTGATTAAAAATTCACAGACTTGACTTTGAGTTTTCTGGTGAGGCCATCGTCATTCCGAAACAATCGTTATCAACTTTGTCATCTTTATGATCTGCTCTTGTCTCCTTTATAAAAATCTGGGAATTAAATGTAATGTATTTCCATTTCTGCTCTGGAAGTCTGTAAATCTAGAAACAGGGCAGAGAATATGAGAGTTTAGATCCTTGCAGTAACATTAACTTGTCCAGCACTGATTATATATAATTCCTGGATTGCTGATTGGTGCTCTAAAAGTGCACTTTATTATAAAGGCACAGAAATCTAGGGAAATTAATGCTGTTATGAAAAGCCCAACTCTTCATGTTTCTGAGTTACGAAGGTAAACACCTGCAATTTTAACGTTGTATTAGCATAGAATTTTGCAATTTAATAAAATAAACTGGTTGAGAAGAGGAACTGCATTCATCCAATAAGAATGATGCCTGTAATCTTGAAAGCAGCACTTAGAGTAACTGAATTAAAAAGGCAACAGATGAAAGCTTTAATGATGGAACCAGTTTTACACTGGTAACACTGATAAAATTCTCTCATAAAAATGATGTCATCCTGCATACCTGCAAGTTCTGAAGAACCTTATTTAGGTCCTGTAAAGTTACTAAAATCTTTATCCCTTACGCAGACAAATGTATTTAATATATAGTGAGTATACATATAAAATATTTATATACCTATTCATTGCGCTAATAAAGGAGCTAAAAAGGAAGTGCATAAAATAAGCAGTAAATATAATGACCTTTGCGTGTACCTTTTGATAGCCATCATGGAGGACAGTGAAACAGAAAGCAAAACAACACTGTGACTGATAAATAATAAAATTTAAGTCTAAGGGGGCCATAGATCGTCTATGTATTATTCAGTGATGCTTGAAAGGTATTTACAGCTATACCTGGTTTAAAATGGCTGCTCGAAGAGAAACCAGGGGAATGATTTAACCTACATAATCCTTTTAATAAAACTTCCTTAGAGCTTCTTTCGTGGTTGGGATGTTCCTTGAGAAAAGACGAGCCTCCGGGAGCATCTGCAGAAGGGGCATAGCTGCAACTAACTCTAAGTTAATAAAATAATCCGAATCAAACATGCCCTGTATAAGAAAAACATGAGGTGAAGTATTAAGAGGCTCTGGTAGTGACTCGTCAAGACATTAATTCCTATAAGCCTTACTGGGCTTAAACAATAGAAATGGGTGCACTAATTCCAGAAAGGCACAGTTAAGCACTCTCTTTCTCTAGCAGAGTTTTGTGTGTACGTACATGTGCCCAACGTGTATAGTATCAGTTCTGGGGAAGAAGAGAGAAGGAACCTTAGGACTTCCTGCCCCAACCTGCTGATTCTGAAAAAGTCAAGGTCCAGGGAATGACTCTAATCATCAACAAGGTGGAGAGTAGTTAAGAAAGGTACCTCCCATCAACCTCTGGGCTCCAAATACATGTGAATGCATGTGCATGTGTATAGACATCCATGAATGTACACACATGAACACAAGCACCCACTGACGCACACTTTATATTTCTAAACTATGAAGGATGGAAAATGATTAATCATATCCTTCATCGTGCTGGAAGTAGTCTATCTTAATGTTCAAAAGCATACAGGTGAGGGGTGATGGCTTTCTTTATGATTTTAGAGTCCTTTGTCAGCAAGAATCAAAGATTTACAATTCATTTATTCACAATGAATCGGAAAGGTATGTATCAATCATGTCCCACCGCAGGTTGCTAACACACTCCCATCAGAGCAACTGCTTCTTAGCTCATTTCTGTGAACAGCAGTAGCCAGTGCTCCTCACTCAGGTATAAATTAGCCTTGGTCTAGTGTATAATAATCCCATCAAGGCTCGTGAGCCCACTTTGCATGGCTCTAATTTGACAGCCTCGTCAGTCTTTTAATGTCATTTGAAAACTAACAACCAGAAATGTTTTTAATGGTATGATTGGAAATCTCCCCTTGAACTTCTCAATGGCAGACCTCTTAGGAGACTTAGCCCTGGTACAAGCTCTGCCTCTACAAGCTCAGGACAACTAGATTACAGATTAATCTATTATTAATCTATTATTACTCTATAATCATTACTTTGTTAAGGGTGGTTAGTGGAGCATGTAAAAAATACTTTTAGCCCATTTGAAGTAAAATAAAAGTATTATTCTCTGTTTAATAATTCCTTTATTTTTATGGTAAACTAAATGTTTAAATTACCCTGTCCCTGAAGAAAACAAAATTCAAATATTGAATTTCAACCTGTCAATGGTGGTATTAAGTGATAAAGTCTCTGGGAAGAAGTTATGTCAGGAAACTGAGGCCTCTGTAAATGAAATTATTGTCCCATCATTGGGACTCTAGTAAGCTCTCATTGTTTTGTTTTGTTTTGTCCACCATGTGAAGGAAGAATGCCAGGGGCAACACAGAAGAGAACCCTCACCAGAACTCAGCCATGACGGTAAAGGGGTTTCAGCTATTTCGCGTCCAGATTTGAGACAAACACATGCCTGTTGTTTATGAGCAATACACCTTGTATTTGCATATTTCAACATTATCATGGACACGAACCATTTATATCTAGCAGAAATACATTTTATATCAGATATGAGAGCCTTCTTCTCTAGGTTACACAGATGCTATCTAGGGAACACAGACTGTAGGCAGAGTGTTGACACACAGAATAATGGCTGTTTGGGATCACAGCTTCACATATACAACCTGAATCATGTTTGGAATTGTGCAGGACCTAGGGTTGAACATACTGATTACAGGTATAGAGATGATCTGGTAGAAAGAAAAGAGTAAAGCCATTGGTCAGAGACACAGACTATGCACATCATGAAAACAACCTAACATTTTCTAACTTAAAGGCTACTGAAAGCAACTTATTCAGAACAGCATGAAGATTGGGTTTAGCTATTAGGATAAAACATAAAGAATATTTAGGAAAAAAGATAAATTTTCACACTTTAAATATGCCACGAGGCTCCATAATATGTGATAGGATTCTCAAGATGCGCATTCATAACTGGTGATTTAAAAAAGAAATGCAAATAGCAATGTATTCCCATTTTCTCCAAGGACAAAGACTTCTGTTTCTGATACTGTGAATCTTGACTTCTGAGTTTTCCTTGAACGGAGTAACATTCAATCTATGGATAAAAGAGCAGTTCATATAACAGAATAAAGTACTTGCAATGGATAAGGAGTTAAGGACCAGTATAAACAAAGAACTTCCAGGACTTAACAGAAGAGACCATCCCAAATAACCCTATGGCATTTCACCTTTAAATAGATAGTTCTTAAAATGAAAGAGAAGTGGCCATCAATCCTACAAAAACATGGTCAATACTACCCATCCATAAGAAAATACAATCAGAATCACAGAGGACTATGGTGGTGTTGCATTCATCCCTACATATAATATCAGATAATGAGATTGCAAGAGTTGGGGGAAATGGAAGAATACAGGTGATGCAGTGGTGAGGCTCATGTGGCAAAGTGGCAACATGACAGCCCCTTAAAGAAAAAAATACTGGAATTGCCCTAATGAAGCAATATTTCTTCACCAAGGTTTGTATCAGAATGATGGAGAGTTTAAGACATGTTCTGCCTCAGGGTATACAAGTGCAATTTTTATGATGGCCAAGTGTATGAGAAATGGGTGTGTGGGTATGCGTGTGTGTGTGTGTGTGTGTGTGTGTGTGTGCGTGTGTGTGTGTGTGTGTGTGTGTGTAGGGGGGAACTGTGTGTGTGTGTCTGCATGTGTATGTTTGAGTGTATATTTCATGCTTAAAATAGAAGGAACTTATGCTGTAGTATGGAACCCCCTAGAATTGACTGTGTAAATTGAAATAAAACAGTCCACTTATCTGAAACATCCACATAATACCAGATACATTGAAACTAGTAGAACAGAAACCAGGGAAGAGCCTGAAACACATAGGCACAGGGGAAAATTTCCTGAACAGAACACCAATGGCTTATGCTCTAAGATCCACAATGGACAAATGGGGCCTCATAAAATTGAAAAGCTTCTGTCAATAGGACCAAATGGCAACCAACAGATTGGGAAAAGATCTTTACCAATCCTACCTCTGATAGAGGGCTAATATCCAATATATATAAAGAACTCAAGAAGTTAGACTCCAGAGAGCCAAACAAACCTATTAAAAATAGGGTACACAGCTAAACAAAGAATTCTCAAAAGAGGAATATCAAATGGCCTAGAAGCACCTAAAGAAATGTTCAACATCCTTAGTCATCAGGGAAATGCAAATCTAAACAACCCTGAGATTCCATTTCATACCAGTCAGAATGGCTAAGATCAAAAACTCAGATGACAGCAGATGCTGGCAAGGATGCAGAGAAAAAGAACACTCCTCCATTATTGGTGGGATGGAAAGCTGGTAAAACCACTCTGGAAATCAGTCTGAAGGTTCCTCAAACAATTGGACATTGAACTGCCTGAGGACCCAGCTATACCTCTCCTGGGCATATACCCAAAAATGCTCCAAAATATAACAAGGACACATGCTCCACTATGCTCATATCAGCCTTATTTATAATAGCCACAAGCTGGAAAGAACCCAGATGCCCTTCAACAGAGGAATGGATATAAAAAAGGTGGTACACCTACACAATGGAGTACTACTCAGCTATGAAAAACAATGACTTTATGAAATTCATAGGCAAATGGATAGAACTAGAAAATATCATCCTGAGTGAGGTAACCCAGTCACAAAAGAACACACATGGAATGCACTCACTGACACTAATCACTAATAAGTGGATATTCGCCCCAAAGCTCGGAATACCAAGCTACAATTCCTAGAACACATGAAGCCCAAGAAGAAGGAAGACTAAAGTGTGGATGCTTCAGTTCTTCCTAGAAGGGGTAACAAAATACTCACAGGAGGAAATACAGAGATATAGTGTGGAGCAGAGACTGAAGGAAAGGCCATCCAGAGACTGCCCTACCTGGGGATCCATCCAACATGCAGACACATATCCAGACACTATTGCTGATGCTAAGAAGTGCTTGTTGACAGGAGCCTGATATAGCTGTCGCCTGACCAATACAGATGCAGATGCTCAAAGTCAACCATTGGACTGATCAGAGGAACCTTAATGGGGGAATTAGGGGAAGGACTGATGAGCTGAAGCGGCCTTATCTGCCATCAATGGGAAATAGGCACATGATCATGTGAAGGCTTGATGCCCCAGTGTAGGTGAATGCCAGGGCATGGAGGCAGAGTGGGTGGGGGATTTCTGGGAGGAAAAACTAGGAAAGGGTATAGCATTTGAAATGTAAATAAATAGAATATCCAATTCACAAAAGAAGGGGAAAAAGCAAAGAAAATGAAACAATAATTTATTGGAAACGGGGTCATGGCAGATACTGTGAGTTCTGCAGTTGATACAGAGTTTCAGAAGCACAAGAGTAAATAAGTTTGGAGTTTGCCTGAATAAAATATATATTTCATAATAAAATATAAACTCAAAGTGTTTAAAGTGGACAATTTTATACTACATATATTTTAACACCATTAAAATGAAACAGAATACTGCTATTCTGGGAGTATTCCCCACTCACTGCTTATATGTTAAGCTTGCATCCCACCAGGTGAGCACAGCATGACTTTATGTTTGAACACAGTTTAGCTCCTTTTCAACCATTCATTCCTCACATTTTAACTATTGGCATCCAAACTTACATTCTAGGCCCCTGTTTTGAGGCACTCCGAAGGACTTCTCAAATGTCTGCACGAAACTGTACATAATGATTTACTTTCTTTCAAATTTGACCGAAAGTTCTTCTCATTTGGCTTTTAGTCTGCGCCAGATGTATACTTATATGGCCCTTTGTCTGTTCTCCGTGTTGCACTGGCTGTACTATTACCTAAGTTGAGAGTCCCAGTAAGCTTCTTAAGGGTACAAAGCATCTTCCCTACCCAAGTGTCATTCAACAGGCACAGTCAAGACTCAGAAGCAGAGTTCTTTTATGGGATGAAGTTGAAATAAAATCTTGTAACATTATTTTACTAAACAGCCGCCAAAAAAAGAAGTATGAAGAAGAGAAAAACTAGAGACCTGAGCCAGCTAGGTGGCTCAGCTTGTAAGGCTTCCTCCCGCCGGCGTGAAGAGCCAACTTCTTTCTCTGGATTTCACATGGTAGAAGGAGAAAACTGACTCCCTAAAGTTGGCTTCTGACCTCCACATGGGTTCTGTCATATGCATGCACACCTATCAGATTACCTATCACACATTGACACACACACACACACACAATCACACACATAGACACACACACAATCACACACATACACACAATCACACAGACACACACAGACACAATCACACACATAGACACACACACAGACACAATCACACACATAGACACAATCACACACATACACACATGTACACACAATCACACATACACACACACACAGACACAATCACACACATAGACACACACACACACACAAGCGCGTGCTCGGAAGCACCCACAAATACACACACACATGCACAAAGCCACTAAAATAAAACAATGCAATTAAAAATATGTAAAGATCATTGCATTCCTTCGTAGTACTAAATAAAGGAAGATAGCCATTGTTCATGGTAACCTAATGTTACCAAATGCTGAGTTTACTCCCTGTAATGTATTTACTCCCTGTTTGTGATCCACAGGGGTTCTGATGTGGTTCCACCTCAAAGCCTCACCCTGTTGTCCTTGAGGCTACACTACTGTAACATCATTTTGTCACATACGACCTCAAGTCTATTTTGGAAGGAAGTGAGATTAAATATGTGAGTA
Organism: Rattus norvegicus; assembly: GCF_021556685.1. Lineage (NCBI taxonomy): Eukaryota > Metazoa > Chordata > Mammalia > Rodentia > Muridae > Rattus > Rattus norvegicus. Next base: position 50,661,064 of record NC_141537.1, on the reverse strand, counting down.
TGCAATATGAGGCTAAATATGAAGGTGCTGCTTCGAGGCTGTTCTCTTTAGTTTCCTTTATTTGTTCCAGGAATAAGTTTCCCTGCATTGCAGAAGACACTTCGCAGCTGGGCTCTCAACGCTGCACTTTAAGCTCTTCTCTTCTTTAGTGGTCTAATTCTGTTCTGAGAAGATGGTATAGTTTATAGGTTTGTTTTTATTTTTTATTTTTTGCTCATGATTCTTTTCTAATGTATATGCAATTCTGTGTCACATTAGATACAGTCTTTTGTAAAAACTGTATTTAAATATGTTCTCTTATAGAGTAATTAGACAATGTATTCAACATAATTTTCAGTATAAGGTAAACATTTTAGATGAAATAGTTACGACAACTGAAGATACTTATTGACACACTTCAACATCAGAAATTATGAAGCACATGTAAAGATTTATATTTAAAGTGAACTGCGGTTTCTTTGTTAATCATTTGATTTGAACACTTGATTCCCAGTTGTGGTGGTTTGATTGAAAACGGTTCCTACAGATTCATAGGGAGTGGTGATTTGGGGAGGTATAGCCTTGCTGTCATAGATGAGGCCATGTCAGAGGAAGTGTGCCACTTGGGGTAGGCTTTCGGGTTTCAGAAGCCAGGCCTAGTGGCACACTCTCTACCTGCCACCTGCCAACAGCAATGTAGAACCCTCAACTTAGTTTCCAGCACAAAGTCTGCTTGTGTGCCTCCTTGCTTTCTGAAATGATTATAATGAACTAAACTTCAGAACTGTAAGCCAACCCCAGTTAAATGTTTTCTTTTGTAAGAATTGCTATGGTCATGGTGTCCCTTCACAGCAATAAAACCCTAAGGCACCACTTGATGGTGCTGTTTGCAGGCTATGAAGAAGTGCAGCCTCACTGGATGAAGTATGTCACTGGAGGAAGTACCCCACTGGAGAAAGTACCTCATTAGAGGTGGTGTTTGGTGATTTAAAGTCTTGCATCACTTTCAGTTAGCTCTGTGCGTTCAGCTTGCAGTTAAAGATGCAATCTCTCAGTTTACTAGTCCTGCTGCCATGTCTGACACTTGCCATTTCTCCGAACCACTGTGATGGCCTCTCCTCCCTCTGTTGTAAGTCAAAATAAACTCTCTCTGAGAGATGTTGGAGCATCTTTGGGTATATGCTCAGGAATGGTATAGCATGGTCTTGGGGGAGAACTATTTCTAGTTTTCTGAGAAAACGCCAAATTGATTTACAAAGTGGTTATAGAAGTTTACAATCCCACCAGCAATGGAGGAGTATTCCCCGTGCTCCACATCCTTGACAGTATGTGCTGCTGAATTTTTGATCTTAGCCATTTCTGATGGGTGTAAAATAGAACATCAGAGCTGTTTTGATTTGCACTTCCCTGATGACTAAGGACTTTGAACATTTCCTTAAGTGCTTCTCAGCTATTCCAGATTCTCTGTCAAGAATTCTCTCTTTTGCTCTATAGCCCAGTGTTAATTAGATTATTTGGGTTTGGTGACTAACTTCTTGAATTCTTCATAAATTTTTGATATTAGTGCTGTGGCAAATATTGGGCAGATACCCCCCGAAAATGCCCAACATTTCACAAAGATACTTGCTCAACAATGATCATTCTAGCTTTATTTGTAATAGCCAGAAACTGGAAACAATCTAGATGCCCCTCAACTGAAGAACAGATAATAAAAATGTGGTACCTCTCCACAAAGGAATGCTATTTGCTGATTGGAAAACCAAGAAATCATGAATTTTGCAGGCAAATGGATGGAACTTGAGAATACCATCTTGAGTGTGGTAACCTAGTCCGAATAAGACATGCATGCTCCACAAAGAGCATGCTGTCCTCTGAGAGGCTCCACACAGCAGCTGACTCAGACAGAAACAAACACCCACAGTCAGACAGTGCATAGAACATAGGAACTCTTACGGAAGAATAAGAGGAAAGATTGCAGGACCCCACAGGGGATAGGAACTCCACAGGACGAACAACAGAGTCAGCTCACCTGGACCTTGGGACTCTGAGTCTGAATCACTAACCAAAGAACATACATGGGCTGAACCTAGCCCTCTCCACTCACATGCATTACTTTCCTGTGGGTCAACAACTGGAATGCGGGCCATCCCAAAAGCTGTTGCCTGTAGGTGGGATGAGTTCTGCTGGCTGGGCTGCCTTGTCTGGCCTCAGTGGAAGAAGAAGTACCAAGCCTCACAGACTTGAAATGCCAGTGTTGGGGTGGAGATATCCAGAGAGGCCCCAATCCACGCAGAGGAGAAGGGGAGGGACTGTGGGGAAGGATTGTAGGAGGAGATAATTGGGAGGAGGGCAATGAACAGGATGTAATAAGTCAATAAGTAACAAAAAGAATAATTAAATAAATTCTCTACTTTACATAATAATGCGATGTGATGTTTTATCATGGCAATAAACATGTAACAGATACTACAGTCTCAGACAATCTTATGTCAAAAATTATTTGCAATTTCAAGGACTTTATGAATTTACTACTGATGTTAAGAGATACTTCATGTACAAAACTCTTGCAAAACAATAGGTACAATTATTTGTATGCCTACATATGCTTATATATTTCCTTTTATAGAGGCCAACCTTTATATTATACAAGTAATACAGTAAATGTAATAAAAAATCAAAAATTAAAACTGTATAGCCCAGTGACTTATAAACTGTTTGATTTTATAGTTCTATTCACCTGCCCCTATGGTTATGTACTGGGACATGTATTCCACGTTTGATGGGAATTTCTACAACCTTTCGAAGAGCGGTTCTCACTCTTTCCCATTCTGAGACAGTTTAATACAATTCTTCATGTCGTGGTGACCCCAAGCGTAAAATTATTTCACTGCTATTCCATAGCTGTAATTTTGCTACTGTCATGAATCACACTATAAATATGTGATATTGCAGGGCATCTGATCTGTAACTCCAGAGGGTTATGATCCATAGGTTAAGAATCACTACTTTAGAAGGTAAAACTTTCCTGGAGTAACTGCATTACTAATGGACAGGGTTTGGGGTGGTAAGTAGGTAAGTAAATGAACAGATGGATAGATGACGAAAGATAAATGATAGACTAATAGATGGATGATAAATAGATTCATAGATACATAGAAAGTCAGATAGATACATAGATATATAGACGATAGAAATCACAGCAACATTTCCTGTTAATGTATCCTGGAGTGCCTATCCAGGCTTCTGCTCCTGCTGTAATGGATTTCCCACAATTAAGTGACATCGCCTCTTGAACTGTAATACAAAATAAACATTTTCTCCCTCAAGCTGTTTCTTCCCAGGTATTTGGTAACAATAAGAAAAGAACTGAGACATAATAAACATTTATGATGAATATGATTAAGTGTATTAATGTCATTTTAAATATAGCATAACTTAAACATAATTTCCAAGCATTCAGCCAAATTATCAATCTAGTATTCAGTTCTTTTTCTACATACATTGGTGTGCTATGCTTCACCACTTAAAAGCTGGAATCCTTTGCAAACTAATTCTGTTGTTGGAATATCCTCGTTCCTATTCCTGTTGATATGTGCTCTCAGTTAAAAGAAGTGTGTGGCATGCTTTCGTAACAAATAAAACCTTATGCGCCTTTCGAGGTTAAGTTGATAATGCATCGGGTTTAAAGCGCTGTTGACTATCTTAAAGCCCACTGTTTAGAATGTTCTATCTATTCTCTGTATCCTGACGGTGCCACTGCATCTCTATTACTTCTAAGTGGACTTCTAGTTATACATCCATTCTGGAATAGACTGGCTAGCTAGTCTGTAAGATGGCATTTTTCTATTTTGGTATCTCCCAGCTTCCTTTGCATCTGGGTGGGTTATCTGGATAACTCCTGCTTACAGCATGTGGGCATACACTGTGTTGAATCTTTTGAAACTTGACTGAAAAGTTTTGTAATCACATGTGCACTTTCTTCGTACTTTTCTGCTGGCCACATGACAAGGATCACACAAGGCACCAAGATCCTAGTGTAAGAACAGGGTACCTAGGTGTCCCCATGGCCATATAGACTGCTGCTAAACCTTTGGCCAGATACATTACATTCATACTGTTTTTTCATTTTTGTATTCCTTTCACTGGTCACATAAGAAGGAGAAAACACATTATTTTCAATTTATCTCTATTATAAATGACTTTGTACCATTCATTCAATCTTGGTATAGTTTAACATAAAATATAATTTGTGACTGACATTACCAGTCAATCATACACATTATGTCACTTATGGAATATATAAGCACCAACATCTTATTTGAATAGGCAACCCAAGGATACTGCTAATTATATTTTCACTCTTTAAAATGTTCAGCAGAAGTTAAAATACACTTTTGTACATATCATATAAGAGAGTGATAATGTCAAGGTTTTCTTTGTATGGCTGTTTCCTGTGTTGTAATAAATAATATACAGCCAAAAGTAAAGAAGAAAATATCTACAGGTTTAGGAACAGAATCTCTAGTCATGGAAATAACACACAAATGGTATAGAAATGCATTCATGATTCATGAATCAATGATAATAAAAGGAAAGCTTTCCACTAGATGTCTGCCTTTGTTACAGTGCCCTATAAATAAATACATTTAGTACCTGAATCTCTACTTTGAGAGAAGAAACTCACACCAGTTGAATGAACATTCTGTGTCAAGTGCTTTACCTCGTCTTACTTAGCCATCACGCCACTTTATGAATTATTTTCTACCAACAGCAGGGGGGAAATATTCTAATGGAGAACTTAATTCATAAACTCTACTGTAGTAAAGGGATCCCACTTTCCTCCTCATTGGTCTGTATTACGTTGAGCGCATAATTCTCCCTGAAGCTGTGCACACCCTACATGTTTACCCCACCTGTGTATGAAGCACTTCCCCAATGTACGTGGCCACGCATGGACAAAACGGTGATCTTTATTTAATGAGCTCCTACATTATGAAAGACATAATAAAGTTTACGATTCTCATAAACAAGGCTCTGTTACTTTAGAGGCCACAGTGACAGATGGCCGCTTCCTTTGTTGGGATCATTTCTGAGACAGTCTCCTTCCTTCCTCTCTGCAAACCCTAATTTTCAAATTCCTATTATTTAATCATTTACCTCATTACGTTCGTTTCCGCAGCCACTTTGTGACCTTGCAATTAAGTCTCCTTAATTCTCAACTATCTCAGCCCCTATCTAAGCTGCCACTCTCTCTACGTAACATGTGACCTAATTAATGAAAATTTCACTGTATAAAAATGTGATCCTTCATCAATCTGACTCTTTCTCGACATTTAGTTTTGTCTCTAAACATCACCCACTTTACCTGAGCTAATCAGCTTTAAGGTTATTTCTTTCCGGACTTAAAAACTATCAATAAGGCTCAAATACCTGTATCCTGTGCTTTACGTACCCAGCTCTCTAGCCATCACCACCCTTCTTCAAAGCTCATTTGCTCTAGGATGTCAACTTTATTGAGGGTTTATTCCTACCAGTCCTTGAATCTACTGATCCTGCATGTTCTTCAATGCCTCGTTTCACTAGGCAAAATTATAACCCTGCCTAAATCTAACCGTCAACCTTCTCGATACCTATTGAAAACTTACCAAGGGGAACACATGACTGAGTAACTTCCCTTCAAATCCAATTAGGCAGCCATTAGAGGGCTCCTCAACTTCACCAAGTTGCTCTATCTCACTAAGGCATGTGTTCTGCGACATGCAAGTGGACAAGTCATACTTTCTCCATTCTACTGAACCTTGAAGCACACATCCAAATATTTTGAGGCCAACAGCTCTGCTTTTTTTCTACTGATAACATTGAAGGAAACAGAGAGAATCTCAGAAACTCGCAGGCATATGTATCAACCCATAGAGGTTCTCATATACTGTGCTCACTTACATGTTTTCTGAGATAAATAGCATTTACTTCTCTTACAATCCCCCTGTTCATGACCACAATTTTTCAGCATCCATTCAAGAACCTTCCATTGGGGGGAAAAACCATTTTTTAACTTCATCACTCTTCATTTTGTGGTCATAGGAATCATCAAAGCACACAAGATGTTATTTGTATCCATATTAAAAACAATCCTTCTTTAAACACCAATTTACTGGCTAGTAGTGCCTCTAATCATCTTTCTTTTGTAACTATTAATTTTCTAATTAGAGACATTTTGCTATACTGAGTAACAGAAATTTCATTCCTCATACCTTTCTTTATCCTCTAAAATTCGGTTTTTCTCCTGGTCATTATTCCAAAACTATACTTGTCAGGTTCGCCAATGACCTCTAAAATGCTAAATCCAGAAGTCACTTTTTAACTCCTATCATAAATAACTTACCAAAAAGAAAGTGTCTCTCTTGATGTAGTTTCTCCTATGGGCTTTGCTGCACTGGTATCTTTGCTTTCTTTGGTCTGTAAGACTGTGTCTCCTCTTTTAGATGATTTAATACTGCAGTTTCCTAGACTGTTCCAGACTTTGCCTCCTTATCATTGCTCTACATAACCACTCCTTTGTGACATGCCTTTTAATAACTACAACATGCCCCTGACACCCCAATTTATATTTTCTACCATTGTCCTCTACACTCAGCTTTTCTTACATGGGATCAAACTCATTTCTTCACATTTTTATAGCAAGCTTGTTGCTTAATAAACTATCTACTAAGGTGAAATACAGATGACAAATTTCAAAACACATATCTCACTATTCAACAATGAGCCTGATAAAATCAGTGGAGAAAGTGGTAATTATAAAAGAAATGAAGCAGATCGTTAGATAAGTGAGTACAAAGCACACCACATTGTATTCTTGAAAACCCATTAGAAAGTTGAAGAAAATAAAGCAGGTATGAACAAAGTTTAGGTAAGATAAGCCATTCAAAGTACACAGGGGGTACTCATGGCTCCAGCTGGATATGTAGCACAGAATTGCCTTATCTGGCATCCCTGGGAGGGGAGCCCTTTGGTCCTGTGGAGGCTCAATGACCCATGATAGGGGAATGCTAGGCCCCTGGTGCAGGAATGGGTGGGCAGTTGGGGCAGCATCCTCTGGAGGCAGGTGAAGGGAGGAGGGGATGGGGGCTTGTGGAGGGGAAACAGGGAAGACGGATAACATTTGAAAGGTCAAAAAATAAAATAACCAATAAAAATAGTTTCTGTCTCAACATAATTCAAAGACTGACTGCATACTTTAGAAAGCTTTGCTTTTCTCACTCCCTGTCATCAGAAAAACATGAGGATAAGCTAAATCCCCACACTCCACCTCGGCATGTGGAGAATTTTTTATTCTTTAATTGTTTTGGACTACTGCTCTGTGGATTACTCTGTGAAAGCCATGAATAACAAATTAATAAGACCACAGTAGACAATACAATGCTAATGATGAGGATACATAAAGAGAGCAGGGCAATAATGAATAACTGACTGTAAGTGCTGAAGTGATATCATTAGACCCTTCAGACTTCTAAAGCTCTATCCTATCGAGTAAAGATGTTATATTTAATAGATGAAAGGGCAATTTTCATTACTATGAAACTCTGAAATGTAAAACAGCTTGACGCTTTTGATTCAGCATGTCGGCATACCATGTTCAAACAGACTTTCTTCTGTGGGGTTCAATAAAAACTTTTATAACTTTAAAAGAACACAGTGTCTTAGAAACATCTCTCAGAAGGTCCACGTGGTCAACACTCTCAGAAAAAAAACAAAGTTAGTTTACAAAACAATAAACTAACTTCATTAAAATGTTCATAAGGTGAGAGCGTTTGCCTAGGTTTGCTGCAAGCCCATCTTACTCTTGTGTGCTTATTTGGACACTGCAGGCCTACTTCACCTACATGTATTCACTGAGGAACATATATGGCTACTAATCTGTTGGCTCTGCCAGTAATAGTTATGGCAGTTTAATTTTAGGATGGGAAGGTAATTAATTCATTGTAACAACCATTAAACTCCAACTTCAGTGCTACAGAAGTATAATTGAAATCAAAATTAGAAACCTATTCACCATCAGAACCAGGACCATTGATGGCTATGGGTAAAGATTTTACAATATTTTACACTGGTCCTCATGTACAATGTAGCAGTGTTTTATTGTACACATTAATTGATGATATTTACTTGAATAGAAGATTTTAAAAATGACCCCCCAATTTGAATTGCAAATATTACTAACCTGCATGAGAATTATTTCACAATATCCCTTTTCTTTTAAATTACCTACCTGCAAAGACAAAAAAATACAATGAATCGCATTGGGACTTCTAAGCAGAAAAATAGTATACAATTGTTCTTGTTTGAAAATAACTAATATACCTCTTTTAAAGTATAGGTTATATCATGTAATATGATAAATGTGTGCATGAAAAAATGTGACTTTGCTGGTCACATAATTACCACAAGGAAAATAGAAAAGTGGAAAATATGCTAATTAAATTTGTGACATCATCTGTCTTTTCACATGGAGATACACAGTATTACATCACAAACAAAAATCTTGCTGGAGAGGAAATAGCTTCTTAGGTTCTTTTGTTCTCCTGTTCCTGAAAATTGTTTCTCACCAATTATCTTAAATTGTAGGTCTCTCTCTCTCTTCATCATTCTCATCCTCATGTCCACCTACGTGAATAGTTTAATATGTCACCTTCTAGCCTATACTTATTAACTATATCTTGATATTTCAGGGAAAACTTGTCTTTATCCTTTAATCTGTAAGCACTGACTGAGACAAACAGAAACACAATCTGAAGAATTTAATGGGTACAGAAGAACAAAGTTATTTTAATTTAAATGTAGACTCAAATGTCTAGTGCAATTATTTATCCATTTCTATATTGGAAAAATTACAGTCACCAACTCTGTCTCTACACTAGTACACACAGGATATAGCATGAAACCTATTCCATTTTACAAAAACGAACTTATAGAGAGCAAAGTGCAAGGTAAAATGTCATGGTACTTAGTAAAACCCCAAACTAAAACAGCCTAAACAGGAAAATATGAGCAGTGGTATATTGGACTTAGATGTCATGATTGACCATCTGTAGAGACTCTCGAGATCAGGAATCAGGACATGTGAAGGCAGGATGAATTTTAGGAGAACCATAACTGCCGATATTATTGGGGCTGATCCAGAGCCAAGTGTAGAAGATTCTCCTACCTGGGTTCACTTTTCAGTACCAACTAACATATTCTCTCTCATTCTCATATACTCTCTCTCTCTCTCTCTCTCTCTCTCTCTCTCTACCTCTCTCTCTCTCTCTCTCTCTCTCTCTCTCTCTCTCTCTCTCTCTCTCTCTCTCTCTCTCCCTCTCTCTCTCTCTCCCCTTTGTAGATGCTGTCCAGTTTAGCTATCTCTCATGTTCTTACGTAAGTTCTACAATACACTGGACATGCACTTAACTTAATTACTTTGGATTGGACAATGATCACAATGAATAAGATAGATGTATTAATTTTGAAATAAAGAAATTGTGTTTATTTCATGCTTTCTTGGCAATAGTATTTCTTAAAATTATCTGTACTATCATTTGTGCTTCCTTAAATTTAAGTATTTTAATGAAAGAGAAAAGATCTCTGGATAAGACAAATCAAGTGATTTAACCATCTTTTAATATGGTAGCTGTGAGGACATTTGATTAGTAGGACAACAGTCTCTATATTACTGCTCCAATGTAATGAAGGAAAGAAAGGTAAACAAGATATCTATCAAGGAACCCTGGTTACTATCAGGGCCAAATTTTGCCTCCTATCTGGATTACTTCCGGGAAGTAAAGTGTCCCCTCCTAGATTCTGCCTCCTGGGAGATGCAATGATGGTGCTTGACAAGAACGTAGCACTCTCAGCTCTTCTACTCAAGGAGTCTTCCCCACATCTATTCCCTTTCACACCCATCGTGGAGAACGGGTCCTGGATCATGATATTACCTTCCTCTAGGAGGGACGTCTACAAAAAGGAAGGGAGGGGTCGTTAGTAATTGAGGCACAGGTTAAAATGTTTACACCTAAAGGGTTTACACATTGGAAGATGTATAATATTTTGCTGAAGTTGAATAGGGTAGTGTCAACAGTGTATCTCTACCCCTTACATCAGTCCTGCTAGAGTTTTAACAAAGGCTGAGCTGTGTACTCTCCTGACTCTGCTGGGGAGCTAATGAGCAGAGTTGAATTTCTGCATGCCATAGGGGGTCATTTGTTGTGCCTTAGCTCTAGAGACAATTACCTAGAAAAGGAGAGGGATGGGTTCACCGAGAGCCCTAGTGGTTCATCTGTAGCCTCTCAGAAGCTAGATTCTTCCTGACCTTGTTTGGAATGAATGTCCTAAATGAGTGTTAGCATCTCTCTGCTAGGAAAATATATATTGTTAAGGAACACAAATGAGCTATTCCAAATAAATGAGAATGATAAATGTGAGAACAAATCAACTAATTATATAGCTGTAGCAGTAAAATGCTAATTTTTGCTGAAGTGATGACTTGTCTCCTGATGGTTGGATGTTTGATTATTTAAGCAGATACTCTATGACTATTTTACCAGCAATGTTCATGGGGATTGGATTTAAGAATTCCTGTAATCAGGACTGTGAGAGATGGGTCAGCAGTTTGGAGAACTTGATGCTCTTCCACAAAGGACTTTGGTTTAGTTCCCAACACTCAAATTGCAGTTGCCAATAATTTGTAACTGCTGTTCTAGGTTACCCAACGCCATCTCTAGCCTCCATGAGGCACAAAAGTAGAGTACATAAAAAATGCAGGAAAAGAGTTAAGCACATGCAATAAAAAGAAATCCTTTTAGAAGAATCTCTAATTATTCTACATACCCTTGCATTGTAATATGACCTTCTTACAGAGCTACTCACTATAATAGAAAGTCATCATAGAACTGGCTTCAAACTCTTAAGATGCTAGTTTCTTACCGTCCCTCTGTAGCAAACAAGATATTTATTATAATTCGCTCAAATAAAAGTCAAGTTGTTTTTTTACATGACATTTTACAATGTTTTTAAAACTCTAGTGTGTTAAGATTTAAAGTGCCAAATTATGTTTTTTGGAAAATGTGTTTGAATCAAGCCTTCAGACACCATTTCACAATACATGCAGTGTTGTAGAATTTTGCTAACACTGCCTCAGTTGGTTTAGTATTGGTATGTTTGTTTATTTATTTAGTTAGTTATTTATATCTCCTCTGGACACAGGAACAAGTGTTAACATAGATGGAGGTGGAAGTTAAAATTATCTGATCCATATAAAATAGTAACCATAATACAATCATGGGTTGTAGGCTGGAAAAGTTAATTTCTTTGTGCAATTTTGTGGTCATTCTATAATTAAGATGGTTCCATTTTTGAACAAATGGCAGGATACATTATGAGATACTGAGCTGATTGTGAGTTATGGCTGCATTTTTCTACATGGTTTTGGCTTTCTAAGAATCTGCACACTATATCATCTATTTCTGTGGTAAGTGGTAATTATAAAATACAAGGGGGATAATCCGAGCAGAAAGAGAGACCAACTCTTCATGGGATGAAGCCAAGTGAAACTCACTGATCTTTATAAGCCCCTCAACAATCAGAACAAATACAATTTCACTTCACCCTTGAAATGAGCCTACTTAAAGAGCTCAAGGAATGGCCTACTAACCCCATTTGCAGAAACTTTACTTGAGTCAGACTCAGTTTTCTTTAAAACATCCAAATAACACCAAAAATCAGCCACAGCCCTATTTCCCTACAGTTGTACAATGCCATCAAAACACCAAGAAGTTTAGGCCTGCAGGATACCAAAAACAATTAGGAAGATTCACCACAGAAATTCTTAGGCATGCTGACCTGAATAAGAAAAGACACTATGCTCAGCAAATAACTTAAAGTGGACAATAAGCTTCCTGATTCTTCGATAATTTTATAGTTCAATAAGTCTGACAATCCTTTGCAAATATTTTTGTTTGCTTAGTTTTAAATATTCGAACAGGCTGCCATTCACATATTAAGTGGTCTTATGTAAGCCTTTTTCAAATTATCAACAATTGGACATAATTTCCAATTTAAGATATATAATCAAATTACATCACTGAACATTTTTGCTCATAAAATCAAGACAATCATTGAGCTACAAAGTAGTGGAGCTCATTTATCTTTTGTCTCTCCCCTGTGGGACTCTGCACATGGCTGTCTACAGCAGGTTCTTATCCCAAGTTTTATGAAAGACTCCTTTAAAAGAAGTCCCTCGCTTGGATGCCAGTGCATTAAACATTCAGTGAAGGATTTTAGGAAAAGTGCAGGGTGAAAGGCTTCAACAGCCACTCATTCACACTGGAAACACTGCAGGATTACATGAACAGCTAGCTGCATTGCTGACTTTCTTACATTTAATAAAAAGTCTTCCGAAAAGTGCCAGCCCTGTCTACACACCTTCTTTTCCTTGACACAGTCTTCTTAAACTGTCTTGATAAATGCATTATTGGCTTTTAAAACATGAATAAAATGCATGTGGGATAATGCATTCTTCCATTTGGAGGCACTTAGAAGACAGCTTTGATATGTTGGAATAGTGATTAATCATTGGCTTAAAGTTAACTTTTAAAAATTCTTCATTTAGATGTGTGGATATTTTTTTGCTATGTGTGGTGTAATCATTATTACTTTAATTTGAAAGAGCAATTGAGAGCCACTTTTGAAGCTAATCTATTTAATTTATGAACACCACTACACTAGGTTCTGGAGGTAGCGATATTCTATAATACAGTGTGTTGCAGGAAGCATTGGTGACGACAAATGTCAAAGGTTAGCAGAAAGGGGAGGGAGGAGGGAAGGTACCATCTTCCCAGTCCTTCAAAGAAGACAGTAACATGATAAGGAAAAAAACCCTGAAAGCTAAACAATCCCTCCCCCCAAAAAAGACAGGAATAACTTTTAAAATTTAATTAAGAGAAAAGATGGGAGGAGGAACTGACACAGCTTGAGAAAGTGATAGTCATTGAAAATATTTTAGAATCTTAGGTTTCAGCACTGAGCACCCAGGGTACTTTAGTACTCAATACCCTGAGCACAAGTGGTGTGCACAAGGTTGTTCTATGGTTTTCTTAGTTTCAGTCATGTCCACTGAGTTGTCATCAGACAATTTGTCATAACGCTTTTCTCTAAATTTGACAAATTTCTATTGTATCCCAGAAGACAAATTATAAGCAAGGTTCCTACTTTGACACCATTGTTAATTTTGCAAATTAGTTATAAAGTTATGAAAGCTAAAACAAACAAACAAAAATTCACTCATGTCAGTACTCTTAGTGATACAATACAGGTAAAATCTCCCTTTTCCAATATTCTGAAAATACATATAAGTTTTAGGATCTCAGATACAGGAAGAAATCATCTTGAAGCCTACCAAGATCAACTGGCACAAGGTTGTAAAATATTATTATTTAAAAAAAATCAGTATAAAGTAAGCAAAAGCCTTAATGTTAATCTGTCAGAATTTAAAAAAAATATTTAAAATGAGTAAAATATTAAGGCAAAGTATTATTTTGCATGAAGATTACTATTTGCTTTGGGTAGTTAGATGAAGTGGTTGAATGACATGAATGTGCACAGTGTCTCGTGACAAGTGGCAGGCAGCAAGTTGAAACAGGAAAACCTTGATTCCGATACCCATGAAATTATTTAAGAAGAAAAAAAAAGTGATCCAACAAACATCACATTCAATAAAATACGTATTTCCAGATGAAGGATCTTGTTATTTTAGTCTCCCAATGGGTTAGAAGAGCTGTCTCTCCTGTCAGCGTTAGCCGGGTATATATACAGCCTTTACATAGTTAACAGCATTTGAGAGATACGTTCTATTTTTAAAATCCTTTCTAGGGTGTGGAAGGCCTCACCCACTCTTTGAGAACACTAGCCTGAAAAACAAACAGCGGTGTCTGTGCACTGTAGACTTGCACCTGCTCAGTTATCCTGACAGTCCACATTCTAAACGGTATTCATCACTCGTCTTTGATGTAGTAACTCACGAACACAGCCTCCGGTGTCCCACCCCCTCATTTCAGTCGCTTTTATTGGAGCTTGATGAGAAAGTCTATATTGAGAACAGTAATATAATGATTACTGATTAGTATGTGCCGGACGCTTCTCTAGGTATTCAAAACAGATTAATTTCCTACCCAGCATCCATCTAGAGTAGACTGTGTGCGATCTTCACTTTGTAGTGTCAGAAACGAATACACAGAAGGCTTGAGGAGTTTGCTAAATTATTCATTACGAGACTGGAGATGTGGGTCTTCTGCTTAAGGGATAGCACTGTAGAGATTGGGTTGACAGTGCTGTAGCAAAAACCAGAAGAATGGAAATCATTGCCCAGGGTGAGGAGTTGGGGAGCAAAACCGAGGGGAATGGCAGAGTACAAGGTATGTATGTGACTTGGGAAAAGCAAAAGGGAGATCTATTTAGAAAGAGAAGAAGAAGATAAATACATAAGGAGGAGAGAGGAGGGTAAAATAACAATAAGCATATCTGAAAAAGCCAAAAGAAACCATACTGATAAGTGCCTACCTAAACAGAAAAGCTACAAAGCACATAAGTGTGTGTATTACTGTTCGTGTAGAGTTTAATGAATTTCTCTCATCTGCGTTGACAATATTCTCTCCAAGAGCCAAAGACCAGCTAGCAAAAACCCAGCACCAGGAACAAGAAGTCCTTTTTTGAGTTACTGCAGAGGGCTTTTCAATAACCTTCTAAAACATTACAAGCAAGTGCCTTTGCTCTTGCTTGTCCCCTCTCAGGAGTAGAAGTTGGTTCCTATTGCTGAATTCACGGCCCACTTCAGACCCTGGGACGAGTGGCCACTTACTCGGAATAGATCTGAAAGCCTCCTCATAGAGGACTAGCTTTCAAGGTACTAGACAGCATAAGCCTCCAAAGGAGGGAAGGAGCCAACAGTTCCACACAGCTCAGATGCCATGAACCACAACAAGGACCAGCATAGGATGAAAGGTTACATACTGTGATTTGTAACTTGGTCGTAAATAACCAAAAGCTCTCTGATTGAATTTGACCCTCTCAACAAGAGGGAAACCGTGCCTAGTACTGGGAATCTAGCCAATTACCTAAGGCTACTGAAATCATGACTCTTGGAGGAGAATCCCCATTGGCCACTTTACTAAAGTTGCACATAACTATGTTATAATCTATAATTCTTTTCTTTTCTTTTCTTCTTTTCTTTTTTTTTCCTTCTCAAGACAAGGTCTCACTATATAGCTCCGGTTGTCCTGAAACTCACAATGTAGACCAGGCTGGTCTTAAACTCACAGAAATCTACCTGCCTCTGCCTCCTAAATGTTGGAAAAAAAGGCATGTACCACTCTGCATGGGCCAGTATTTCTTTTTTTAATGACAGTTAAATAAAGCAAACTAACAAAGGAAATATGGTTCTCAGAGGCAATAGCCTTTCAAATAGTATTTTATTATTCATTTCCAGAGTGAAATTTAAATTCTGAGATGGGTTACTTTAACTTCCTGGATAACCTGAATAAGGGAACAGTACGGATCCTTTCTAGTCCAATCTCCAGCCGACTCAGCAGCCCTTCTCGGAAATGTCTAACTACAAAAACTCACTGGTCCTTTAAAACTCCTAATTGTATGGAAAACAGCTGAAAGTAATTCTTCCCCTGCCTAGGCAGAATCAATTACTCAGCACCTAGAAAGACCAGTTTAAAAGTAGTTTAAAGACATTTATTGAATCGCTGCAAATTCTAGAGCTCTCAGAATAGTTTGTTCACTGTCAGAAAGGACTTGAGAAAGCACTTCGGAAGAGGAAGAAATAGACCAAGGATGATGTATCATATTTCATATTATCAAACTAAATTCCTTAATATCCTACTTTTTTTCCACTGTACTATTAAAATTTTTCCTTTAAAGTTTATTACATTTCTCAATTTTATGCATAAACTCTTTGGGGTATTATCTAATTTTGAAATGGCAAGGAATAGATTCCTATTAAGATTCTGACTCAACAAAGTATGCGTGAGTATAAATACATGCTAAGCTAGTTATGTTTGCATTATCTGGCAGTTTAATCTTACCACATGATGTTATTCTATTTCCATGACAGTAGATTGCACTAGTCCATTACCTAGATTAAGGGGACTCCTAACTGAATTAGGACAGGGCAAATAAGGAAGCAATTGAACAATTCATAGCAACAAATTTTCATGGCATTTCCCAGATGACTTTAGTGAAATAAAATCAAGATAAGTAAAAAAAAGTACTAAAATTGTGTGTCACAACTATTAAATCCATTGTTATCAAAATATCAGCTCTTGGAGTGCATAATTCACATAATAATATATGACTCAGACTTCAATAGACATTAAGAATCTAGATGAAAACTATTAAAGACTGTACTTGTGTCTGTGCTTCTTATGAATACATTCAGACAATTATTTTCCTATTATGATGCTAAGAACAAAATTTGAAAAGGAAAGATAAATAACCTTTAGAATTTAAATTACCATTTCTTCATACTTATCTCCTGTGTTTCTTTGCTTCTGGGATATATTTCATGTTCTGATTCATTCATTCATTATTTAAGGCAAAGTTTCCTTTGGAGGCTATATTTCAACATGTCCATTCATTGACAGTGAACTTGTATCCCTGCCTACATGAGGAATAGACTGGGCTGAATGTTTCCTCTGTCATCTCCAGGATACCAGCTGGACAATTACTTATCTCTGTAGAAAGAGTTCTGTCTCTGATTTGAGAATGAATACATCTGCTTCAATAGGCTTGTTCTTAAAACTGCGTGGACCAGAGATAGTAGTAGAAGTAAATATTTGATGAATACCACCAGTTATTAAATATAAATTAATCATAAAATTAACTCCGTGTGAATCTTGGAAACCTTTTAAAATAATGTTTCATGATGTAATAATCTACAGGACTAACAAATGCAAATTCTGATTCATTTGACCTATTGGAATTCCCTAATTGGTTTCTAATTGAGATTGCCAAGATGTTGCACTATGAAATCCAAATGAAATAAAAGGGAAGAATAATGAAAAGAGAAAGAAACTGGGTTTGGTTAAGATTCCTTGGAAACTCCTCCCTTCAAGACTCACGGATCTCTGCAGTACAGGGATTGAAAGATTGTAAAACTAGAGGTGGTGGATGATGTCAAGGAAACAGAATCATCAGGGCTGGTGCACATGGTAACTCATCAGAGACTAGACAAGGGGGAGTGGCCACAGACTTGCCCTTCTAACCAAGGCCCTGTTTGCTACTGAAACCTGCTGGGAAAAGAAAAATCTCCCATGACATGTCACTGGTCATTACACTGCAGGTCAAGTGCCATTGTTAGGAATAGACAACACAAAACACTTTCATACTCGTTTTTTGTTATGTTGGGTTTGTTACTCCTTTTTTGTTTTTCATTTACTTTCTTTTGCTTTGTTTTTTAAAGATAGAGAACATGAAGTTAGGAAAATATCAGAATACATTGGATGACAAAGCCAATTAAATTTAAATAATAATTTTAGAGAAATGGTGATGCAAAAACTCTTTAAAGGAAAGAATATTCTGCATTGATAGTGATCTGCTCAATGGAGTTCATTAAAAGCCCTATGCTTCCATTTCCAACAATCCCCATGAACCTGACTGGAGTAAATGTAAGTAGGCTATAAAACTGCCACGTAGCACATTATGTGACTCATTTCAGAATTGATTATTTCCTATGATTTTAGGAACTCATAAATTTCTTTTGTTGCTGTAATTTGCGACTGATTCTAGCAAAGTTGCGTCTTTCTTGTATCTACGATTTTGGCAGAATAGCTTGACGCCGATAAAAAAGAAAGAATTTAAAAACTTACCTACAGAAGAAATCTTTATGATAAATACAGAGGTGAGAAGTTCAAAATATAGTCTGAATTTAATGACTAAATTTTCCTCCTACTAGGTGTGAAATTCACTTTGGACAGTTACATCTGAAAGGTTCAGAATTGCCCTGCATCTTGGGCTCTGAAATCTGAAGATCATTTCTACTAATAGGTTACTAGGAGTAACTACATTTATTTCCACACTACAGTCACACCTAACTCTAGAATGCAAACTACTAGGGGATTCTGTGGCTCTATATTCCACATATTTTCTTGTGATGTAGTGGTTCTCTTAGTGATTCTTACTGAGGTCGTATTTATCATAATGTGTAAGAGATTGAGCAGCAACAAAGACTGATTCAAGTCTGGTAAGAAGGTATTTTTCCTTCATATCTTAGTGACTGAAGTGAATATTGATGTGTCCTTCCTCTGTACCAGACAAGAAGAAAAATCAGATCTAGGCTATCTGGGTCACCTCACATATCTACACTTATTTCAATGCCTGCCTGCTCCTTCATTTGAGTTTATGAATGTTTGCTCTATTTGCTGAGGATATACAATAGTAAAAGAAAGGTAGGGCCTGTTGGTACATTCCTGTAGTTTACTTTGTTGTGGGCAAGACAAGAGCTATAAAAATAGCTCTCCATACATATTTTAGAATATTGCTTTCTGTGCATGTTCTGAGTGACCTGAATATAATTATATGTATAAATTTTGTACAATTTTCTTCTCATTCACAACCTGAAGATAATGGCTGGAAATTATTATTGATTTTACTTTTATGACCATAAAAGTTCAAGGAACTGTGAACAATTACACCTACAGTAGCTAAAAACATCATACAAAGGAGCATACTCATGAATTCTAGATGCAGATCACCATTAAACTGATGTCTAGCATATGCAAGGCTGTATATGCATCCCAAGCCTCATAATCTAGGAACATGCACACACACACACACACACACACACACACACACACACACACACACACTCTTAGGTAATTACTCTTCGTTATTAACTTTCTTGAAACATAGTTGAAATATTTTCTGGTTTTGTTTGGCACTTTTTCTTGTTTTATTTGTTGCTTGGCCAATGTCAGCATACAAAATATAAAGGAGGGGCCATTTACCTATTACATATTATAAAATATATTATAAAATTTAGATTTTTTTCTTAAGTATGTGGATTTAAAAGGCTGTATTGTTTGATGTAACAAAATTGTTCTTTATGAATGCCTTCCCCTGAAAGCAGAATTTGCATATAGGTGCATTCCATACCAGTTCTGCACAACTGAACATCTGCATGTTTGATAAATAAATAAACTATCACATCTCTATAGATAAAGCTTTACATTTATAATGTACTTTATGTCTGAGTACACTATTGCTGTTCTCACACACACCAAAAATGGGCATCAGATCCCATTACAGATGGTTGTGAGTCCTTATGCAGTTGCTGACAATTGAACTCAGGACTTCTGGAAAAGTAGTCAGTGCTGTTAACTGATGAACCATCTCTCCGGTCCATTCATGTGTATCTTTATGAATGTACACATACATACCATTTATCAAACTTTTCTAAAAATGTCAATGCATACAATTAAGGAAGCCCTGGCAAACCACAGTCCCTAATTTCAGTAGCAATTATTACTATATTCTTGCTTCCCCTTGAGGCCATCTCCCTCTCCTATTGTGCAAACTTGACCTCTTGTGTCTAGCAGTTGACCCCACATCACAGAATATCATTGTCAGTACAAGAATACTATCACCAAAAATCTCACTCCAATTTGATGACATTCTTTCAAATGGTTGGCTTGATTTGTACACTATCAGCTCTTCCTCCAGATCATAATTTAAACCTTATTAATTAGAGTCTCTATGCTGATAAATGACCTTGTTGTAGATCTGTGTGGATTTGTTAAAATCGTAAAGTATATACACGGCAAAAAAATGCATTTTAATTTTTTCTAAAATTCATCATAATCTCAGTTCTGTAGCATTAGATTAATTGCAAAGAATTAATTCATCCAACATTCAAAAGTCATTAGTAGAACATTTTGTTATCACAGGACTAATTTGTCATACTCCATACCATAGTAACACTGACGTTAACTCAAGACACAGGTACCCCTAATGCCTAGCTAACAGTCTCTTTAATTCTTTACCAAACTAAAGCTACAGGACATAGGATTTCCTAAAAGAGTAGGTAATGCCATCGGTATAATAAAAATAAATATTTCTTTCTTTGGGTGATTATGTTGTTTGAAGCATGCGAAGTCCCTTTATTTGTTAAATTGTGTAAGACTGTAGAGTCCAAGGACAAATTAGTTGCATTACAAATAACTAGAAATCGTTTTGTTTGCTTTATGAATTATTTTCCTTGAAATCATCCACACTCATGTGCAGGTCTTCTGTCACTGCTGTGTAACATAAAGAGCAGTGGACAGAAGAGACTTGGAAACTGTTCCTATTCAGCCACAAACTGGCTGTGCGTTCTGGAGCATTTACTATCATTTACGCTCAGTTTCCTCACCCACAAAAGAAAGGATCTATGAAAACAGACTCTAAACTCCCATATTTCTAAATATTTAGGCCTGTAGTAAATACTGTAGCCTAGTGGATTCAATGCCTCCTTTGTCACATAGATTTAGAAACTAGATTCCCCTACCTTAACTGCTTGGCTTTTTTATTCCATTCAGTGGGGATTTGCTTCATTTTAAAGAGTTTTCTTTTGACACAGTTTGTCTATTTATTTATTTAGTCATTCGTTCATTCATTCATTTATTTTTATTGGTTATTTTAATTGTTTACATTTCAAATGTCCCCCTTTCCTGTTTTCCCTTTGCAACACCCCTATTCCATCCCCTCTTCTCCCTGTTTCTATGAGGGTGCTTCCATATCCCCTACCCTCTCCCATCCTCCTATGCTGGGGGATCAAACTTCCTCAGAACCGAGGGCCTCCTCTTCCACTGATGCCAGATAAGGCAATCCTCTGCTACATCTGCAGATGTAGCCATGGGGTCCCTCCAGTGTAATTTTTGGTTGGTGGTTTAATCCCTGGGATCTCTGGGGGTGCAGGTAGTTAATATGTTGTTCTTCCTATGGGGTTGCAATCTCCTCCAGCTCCTTCAGTCTTTCCCCCTAACTCTTCCCTTGGGGCCTCTGTGTTCAGGCTGATGATTGGTTGCTAGCATCTGCATCCGTATTGGTCAGGCGTCATCACAGCATCTCAGTAAACTATACCAGGCTCCTGTGAGCAAGCACTTCTTGGCATCAGCAATAGTGTCTGGGTTTGGTGTCTGCAATCAGGATGGATCCTAGGTGGGCAGTTTCGGGATGGTCTTTCCTTCAGTCTCTGCTCCAGTCTTAGTCTCTGTATTTTCTTTAAACAGGAAATATACTGGATTAAATTTTTTGACATAGGTGGGTGACTCCATTCCTCAACTGGGGGCTGTGCCTATCCACTAGGTAGAACTACAGGTTCTACCTAAAACTGTTTCATATTCATTTCTTGTTTTCAGATTTCTTCACTAACTCGCTTCTCTTTGGTCTCTACAATACTATTTCTTCATACCTACTTTTCTGGCATCAAATTCACTCACTAGTCCTGTTGAAGAGCACAGGGAAGAGAAATGGTATTTATGATTTTTTTTACATGCTCTATAAAATTGTAGCAAATAATAAGTGGATACAGGAATTTCTCAAGGCTTCCCTGAGTTGATATTGAAAATTGAAATGTATTCCTACTGGAATAAGGACTCTTTTACCTCTGCTAAATTATTATAGAGAGAAAATTTGAAAGGAACAAATGAATCATAATAGACAGAGGCCTCATGGTCAGAAACAGCATCTACACATCCACCTCATTTTGCAGTTCCAATTTCTAGTTATTTTAGTCGTCATTGTTACTTGTTTCCACTTGTGCCTTTTCCTTACAATTGTGGTGCTAAGCACTGGACCCAAACCATCCCTATGCTAAGTCCACATTCCAGAGCTAAGCTCCTCCATCCCTGCAGATGCTTTATGGTTCTCTTTGATGTTACAGAAACTCTCTATGAGGAATTAGACCTGCTAATTTCCAAACCCTGGATAAATGGCTGAGGTGCCTATTTAGTGTATCACAGAGGACCTGGCTTTCAGGTTCTCCCAGCACCCCCCCTCACCTGTACCTATTACATGGTATAGTTGGCATACCACGAACTGTGCAGCCCAGGGTCTGGGCTACCCTTCCTCCAGAGTTCTTTCTTATATAATCCAGATGTTTTGGTTACCCACCTCTATTGTGCCTTTTGCCTGCTGGTGGCTGCAACTGATTTCCTTCCTTCCTCTTTTTCTTGCCCTCCCCATTTCCCAACCTCATGGCTCAGCTCAGTGTGGTCCTGTCCACTGTGGATTCTCCCAGATGTCTCTGACTCTGGAAAGTAAATAGACTTACTTTCTCCCCCACCACACCTATAATAAGCATAGCTGTTCCTTCCCTTTTTATCTCTTTTCTCACTCAAGACCTAAAACAGTTCTGTTCTAGAGTGAAACATTTTGTCAGCATGCTTATTTTTCCTTCTGTTTTTATTAAAAACCATCTTCTTTCCAGTTGTATTGTTTTCCATTGGTGTAATCTGTCAATTCAAACAGATCTCAAATTAATTTCGTATTTAATTATTCAAGTTAACTTATCAAATTCTGGAAAATTGGAACTCATAAAACACTGTATTTTTCCCAAAATAGGATAATAAATTCTATATTAGTCTCACTTTGAAAACTTCAATATATGTTTATTTCCAATTAATTTCCTTTTAATTTTGGAGTCATTTTTAGAACTAAGATCATCACAAAATTTATTAATTTTATTTTAAAAATTTATTCTTCTAAAGATTGGTATAAAACCACCAAGACAGTTCAAAATGTGTGTGTGAATAAAATGTTCTTTCAGCATATATACGAGATGTTCTTTCAGTTTTGAAAAACCTCCAACAAGTTCACACCTCATAATTCTTCCAAATAGTACATAAATTAGGGACTTAAAATGTAGATATACAAGCACTTTGCAGGCTACTTACACATATATGATCTATCTCTGCTTAACAAGAGGTATTTTGTAATTCAATCATAAACATCTTCATAATATTAATAAAGTCTGAATAACAAGCAGCATTAAAACATAAGGCGTGAAAAAAGGATTGTTTTCAGTGAGCCTTATGAATGAAACAGTAAAGTGTTTAGACAAATTATCTGAGCATTAATTTTCTAACTCAAAATTTTACCTATAGGAGTTCGTAGGTTTTTATCACAGGTAAATAAATAAGTCACAAAATTCTTATTGAAAAGACTATATTTGCATAGGTCTCCAAACCACTCTATGTCCTAAAATGAACTTATCTTTCCTTAAAACCTTATGGTTCTCAGGCACCTTTTTGATTAACAGGCCTCCCTAATAGTCTCATCCAATTAAGCAGTAGTTAGGATGAGAATTCCCTCCCTAAAGACAAATGTACTTGCATCTTAAGTCCTATTTATGTACTATTTGGAAGAATTATTATGTGTGTCCTTGTTGGAGGAGATGTGTCAGGAGGAGTGGGTTTTGAGGTTTCAAAAGTCCATGCCAGGCCCAGCGGTCCTCTCTGTCTCTCTCTGTGTCTCTCTGTTTCTGTCTCTGTCTCTGTCTCCATCTCCCTCTCCCCCTCCCTTCTCTCTCTCTCTCAGCTACAGTTCCAAACCATCATGCAGGTCTGCTCCCCACTGTGATGATGATGAACTAACCAAAACTGTAAGCAAGCCCATGACTTAACGCTTTCTTTATAAAAGTAACTTGAGCCATGGCGTCACCTTCCAAACATCAGAACAATGGCTACGACAGACACCGATCAATCATATCCACGCCGAAACTCCATACCTCATTTACAGTCAGCCCCGTGTTTTAAGCCTTGCTTTTACTTTCTAATACCACAGTCTTCACTCCCTCACTTTCACAGTTTTCACTTTTATTTTAAGCTATTAGCATAACTCCTAAACTATGCTTTTCAGCTTCAGTGTCAACCTACTACCATCTACTTACAATACTGCAGTCACACTTTTTCTTCTTGACTTCAAACGCCTCAGTATATCCTATCTTTAAGAGAAGAATGTAAAAGAGCTTCTGCACAGTGGGAAGGTCTCTGCCTAATTTGTCATTTACTCCTCTTGCACAGATAAACAGAAGCTTCGCGGTAAACCATGAGTCTTTCCAAAGCATGTTTCCTCTATCATTTGGAGGTTTTGCATACGTTACTCTAAGTTTCCTCTGCAATCCTGAACAGTACAGATCAAATTGAATTGGCCAGCTAGATTGAACTGGCACTTCCGCCACAAATCCTTTCTTCATCCCCCATGTGGATGGGGGTAACTGCTACATAGCATTCCAGTATCTCCATGTTCTGTCGTATTATACAGCCTGCCTATTCATCTTCATGGTCCAGCACACACAACAGTGATTTCTATTATTTTACAAGTACTACTAAGTGACAAAAAGCTCAAAACGGGACTGAGAAATTCAATATTTACTTGATATTAATTTTATTATATTCTTATAAAAGAGTTTTGATATTTTTCTATTAATTAACCTAATGTAGTGAAGTATTAAAACTTACATGGTATATGTTTATTATTATACACAGATAGAAATGCGCAGTATAAAATTAGTTTTAAGAACCCCCTTTCCTAATGGAAAGTGGATGTTTATTGAGTAAGATCCAACAGTAGTATTGAGCAGGTAGTAACATTATATCATCTCTACCTTCTGTGTACAGCTTGAAATAATTGTTTTTGTTCTTTTATTGCATAACAGTATTACTAAAGTGATTTTAAAAATGACAATGGAAATAATTCTGATGTTTCAATGGCTTAAATCGTGATATAAAACATGACATACCTGATGTGAATTAATGAAAGTCATTCATTCTGATCAACCTTTAGAAAAATGTAAATAACTGACTTGTATTTGCTGTTTCTCCATTCTATATTTCACAGTGAGCATTTGGAACAGATTTTCTACATTTCAATAGATGTAAATGTCCAGACCCAAATTGAGTGTAAATAAGAAGTGTATTTTAACATAAAATGCTTTTTAGAATCATATCTAATAGTGAGTCTATCATGATGTAAGGTGTTGATGTATAGAATAGTGAATTCAAGGTCTTGTTTTAGAAGATTGTAGCTTGGTACTGTGTGCGCTAAGGATCAACAACTGATCCTTGACAAAAAACAATAAGATCTCTATAGCGACCCCATTCTTATACCTGAGCTGATGGAGCTTTATTGGTAATAAGAAAAGGCACAAATAGCCAAATAGCAAACATGCCATTCACTCAGTAAAAATGCAATTAGAGTCATCTCTATTTATGAGGGTCATGAAATGGGACAAGAGTTCTGAAAACATGAAACCAAATGTTTTCATATTTCTATATAGTGATGTTATTTGAGAAAGAGACAGGTAAAACACAGCAGATGAAAAGAATACTGTGCTAATCTATTAAACAATGAAAGTTCTTTGGACTGTATCTTGGGTATTCTGTATTTTTTTTTTCGGCTAATACCGTAAGCTGAAGGGCCCATGTGAGGATGTCTCAGTTCCACTTGGGAGGGAGAAGAAAGCAACCACAAGTGGGGAGAGGGAGAGACAGGGGATGGGGGCGGAGATGGGAACGTGATCTGGTATTGGATGGGTAAAAAGGCGTGAAGACCTGAGGACCAGCAGAAAGAATGGGAATGGCCAACTTCGGGAGATAGGAGGTTGGGAGGACCCTCTATAATGTACCAGAGACCTGGGAGGTGAGAGACTCTCAGGACTCAAATGGGGAACCCTACATGAAATGACGTACAGTGGGGAGAGGGAACTTATTATACCCACCTCCAGCAGAAAGACAGGGCGTCAAGTGAGGGATGGGGTTGCTATCCCACATTCATAAAACAAAACCAAAAACCAAAACACTGACCCATAATTGTTCTTGTCTGAAAGAAATGCAGGGACAGAATGGGGAAGAGCCTTAGGAAAAGAAGGTCCAGTGACAGGCCTAAAGTGGGATCCAGCTCAAGGGGAGACCCTAAGGCCTGACACTAGTACTGAGGCTAAGGGACCTACCATCACTGCCCTCCGAAAGACCCAACAAGCAGCTGAAGGAGTCAGATGCAGATATGAGCACTCAACCAATGACCAGAAACTGCTGACCCCTGTGGTTGAATTAGGAAAAAGCTGGAGGAATGTAAGGATGAGAGCAACCCTGTAGGAGGACCAGCAGTCTCAGTTAACCTGGACTCCCGCAATCTCTTAGGCACTGGATCACTGAGCAGACAGCAGACACCAGCTGAGATGAGTCCCCCAACACATATACAGCAGAGGACTCCCGGGTCTGGGTTCAGTCAGAGAAGATGCACATAACCTTCAAGAGACTGGAGGCCTCAGGAAGTTTAGATGTCTGGCGGGGTGGGTAGGGTGGGGACATTGTCATAGAGATGGGGGAGGGGGTGCGAGGAGGAGGTATGGGATGTGGAACAGTCAGAGGGTGGATCAGAAGGGGAATATACTCTGGAGTGTAAAAATAAATAAACTACAAAAAAGAAAAATAACAGCAAAGTTTACAATAGCATGACGGCATCTCAAAATTGTAGGTGAATAATTAAAATAAAAATGAAAGTACCCAAAGTCAAAGCTTATTATAGACTGACATTTTTATGTAATTTCTCAAGTCATGCAAGATTTATTACTGATGCTTTGCTTGGTTATTATAAATACTTAAAACATTGTTCTAAAGAGCAATGTAAACACATTGAAAAATATCTTTCCAACTATGTGAAGTACTAACTGTAGATTATATTTGTTTAGACTGAAACGAACAATATTTATTTACCTAATTTTTATGAGATCTAGGCATGAGTCTTGAAGTTCTTATATGCTTTGTAGAGACTACTGACTACTGCTGTTAAAATTAATATTTTGCTCAACTAGGTGTGTTGTAATTATTGTCGAATCGTTAGAATTATTTCTGCATATTTTAAGCGGTATGGATGACCTCAGTAAAGAATGATATCTATCTTTCATATCTAGTGAGTGAAAATGAAATAACACTCTTTTATTGTGAGGATTAAAATCTAGCTGTGATGATACAGTTGAATTTCTCCTTAATCCCTCCCTGCCTTTGCTTCTGATCACTTTACGTCACTGTGTAATCTGCACTGTTAACAAGTAACTATCTTTAGTCAATTCAGCACCTACTCGGAACTCTTAGCCTCACTTGTTTTAATTTTGTTTTCTCTCGTGCATTTATTTCAAGAGCTGACTCTAAATTTAGATGTGTGAATTTAAATCACTTGCATTTTCTAGGTCCTGATAATAGATCAGGGAAGTCTGACCAACTAAAATTCTTTCCAAGTCAAACATTCCACAGACTCTCACACCTCTTTTATCAGCCATCATGCCCCAGAGTCCATGGTGACAGATACATGCGAGTGCTCATTAGATGTCTGCTTGATATAGCATAGCGATTACTACTTTATCCAGCCAGCCTGCTGCACAAATACTGGAGAGCTTAGAAATTTTCATAAAAATAGCAGTCAACCTGTAGAAATTTCTCAACTCTCAACTAATGGATTTGAAACCATTTGCTTTTTAAATCTTTCCATAAAACTGGGGGACGGGGGTGGGAATTTTTCAACTTTGTGGATAGTAATACATGCAGTTAATTACACGTGGACAGTGGCAATCATCTCCAAAGACGATGTAATTCCTAAAACTATGTGTTGCAAGCTCTGCGGAATCAGTCATACAAAGCATAGGGGTATGATGGTTATAGCTAGAAAACAATGTTTCACTTTGGTGTGCACTTAACCCAACTTTAATCACTTGGTAACTGCTGACTCATTAGTCTGTTTGAATTGAGTATTATACATGCTCAATTAGAATGAGAAGTTCTCAGGAAACAAAATAGAATTCATACTAGGAACAGTTGAATTAAGAGTATGCTACATTTTTCCTTTAAAGAAGAATACAGTTTTAATTAAGGACACAAAATGCTATTTTGTTAATATGACAAACACTTAAATGATCAAGACAGAAATTCTAATGAAATATTAACTTCAGTAATATCTAGTATTCTAGTATACAACTAACATGTGTTTTAAATATTTATTCTTTTTTTTTTTTGCTTTGTGCTTTTTTATTTTCTGTTTCCTTTCTCCCCTCCATCCTTCATTACTGGATCTCAGACTTCAAACTCTCAGTGTAACTGAGGATGTAGAGAAGATCTTGGACTCCTGATCCTTCTTCCTCCACCACCTGAATGGTTGGATTATTGAATGTTGTCCACAAAACCCTGACTGATTTTTAAGCACTTGTAGTTCAGGAAACATATCAATGCGTACTATATTTTAAGAAGATTAACATATACATATATTACAGTTCTTCAATAGGGCAGTAAATACACACACTTCATAATTTATATAATAACATGAAGTTAGAATATTGCAACCCAAATTTTAAATATTCAATTCTGAGAGTGCAATCACGCAGAAAAATGAAAAAAAATTCTATACATTTTATTTTGGGTCAAGAGGAAGCTTTGCCCACTGTCCTTCTTCACGCACATTTTCAAGGCCCATGCTCATAAGAGTCAATGTGGAAAAAATAAAACATGATTTGTGAATGTGTTGATAAAAGTGGAAATATAAACTTTACGTTCATGACTTTTGGTTAAAGCTTAATGGATCTCCTATGAGTAAATCACCACACTAAAGTCCACACATAGAAATGGCAACTCTGGGGAAGTGTGGTACTGGTAGCTTCAAATATCTACAAGAAATGAGTTCTTCTGAAAATGCGTTTTGATTTAACTATAAGTCTGAGGTAGTTATGAAGACCATTAGGGGAAATTGGAAAGGCCTTGTTAAAATAACAGAGCTCGCAGAGCACCGTTAAGAATGCAAATCTGAAAATTGCCTCTGCATCACAGAGCTGGCTAAAGAATCCTAGAAGTGGAATCATTTTTCATTCTCTAAAAGCAAAATTACAATTTCAATAGGTGCAAGAATGGTGTGGAAACCAGGTACACCTGGATTTCCATTATCTGAGCCATGTAAGGTACGTATAAAGAATACAGTATTATCTTTTAATTGTCTGGAACTAGAATCAAATGTTAAAATTCAGTTTTCTCTAATAATTTATTACAAACCATGAACATATTATATCTTGGAATAAATAAATACCTCTAACTTTTACTCTCTGAGTACCAACACCAGGCTCTGACACGCTCATTCATTTATTTTTACTCGTTTGCTTTGTTTTGTTTCCTTCCTCCAGATGTCTGGGATTTTGAAACATCTTCAAATGTCTGCTATGGAAATGTTACTTAATGATTCAATCATCTTCTATTTTCAATAAAATCCTTTCTGAGATCAAGGTCTTAAAAAGCCTAAAGTATTAATACACACACACACACACACACACACACACACACATACATACACACACATACACATACACACACAGACATACATACACACACAAACACAGCTTATGCAAAAGAAACTTGTAATTTGAGGTCTCACTGTTTGACTTTTCTTACATTCACCCCCTTATTGTTTATGACCATGACTTTTACAATGCATTGACAGCAGGAGACTTTTGGAAATGATCTAACACCCTAGATGCTTTGGGGGTCTGCCATCAAAAACAGTGATATACTAATTGGTCTAATATTCTATATGTAATAAGGATTAATTTTTTTTGGTCTGGAAGTAAATGATGCCAAAAATCACTAAGAAGTGGGCAATTGTCAGTGTTCTTCTACTTCTGAACCATCAAGATTGCTGTGAAAAACTCAAGATTGGATTGTATCTTGGCTGACTGTGTCACCTTACAAATATCCAGTCAAGGCTGGCTCTCCTAGTAGCCCTGGGAAGCAAAACACACTCTGCACTATACAGATTTTCCAAGTCAAATGTGATAAAGGTGAAGACAAGCACTGTTTTCTGTGGCTGAACCTATTTCCTCAGAAGATTCCTTTAGCTCAAACCTTCACTGCAGACGTGGGTATCAGGATATGGGTGGCTGATGGGTGGGAAGGAATCAGAGCTCTTAACTAAATGCTGAGCAAGGTCTAGTTTCTCTCAAGCTCACATGGATCTAATATAAATCACATTAATTGATACTATTCCTTTTACAGAGTGACTGGAATTGGACCAAGCTCTAATCAATTGATAAATTGATAATTTACATCCATATCGTTCAACGATTCTACTTTTGTACCCTCCACAGATGCATATACTCTCTTTCCATTAAGGAAATTCTCATGAGGATAATGCAGCCATTGCTTCAAGATGGCAGAGCTCTAGAGCTTCGGATCCAATGTAATTAATGAAAATGTGTAATTTATCATAACCAGAGTTTTTCCACTTACATTTTAACTATTTTTCACATACTGTGTAATTCTCTACTCCTATGTAGAGATTATGTATTTCAGGGTACATACCTTGTAGTCTTGACACGTGACTATATTTTGTGGTGTTATTTTTGTGCTGTTCTTTGTCATAATGTTCTATGACACAGAGTACAACTAATACATATCCAAGGGGTCTTCAGCCCAGCTGTAGAGTCATTGATTATGCCAAGCCTGACACGTATTTATTAACTGCATGAATGACCAAAAAAGCCAGCGAAGTCTGTTAGTCTGTATCCCAAATAATACTTCTTTTTTCCTTTCAGATTCTGTAGGATAATTTGAACAAGATATCTGAGTTGCCAAAGAATTATAATGCAGTCCTTTATACACTGACCATAGCAATTCCACCATATTTTCACAGGTGACTTAGTTACTTTCCTATTTATGTAACAAAATATCACAAGTAGGGCAAGATACTTTAAACAAAAAGTAAAAGCAGTTAGTGGGAGTCTGCTTACTGTTTCAGGCGGCATGTCCATGTTCAACAGTTGGCAGTAGGCTGTCATACACAGCAGGCAGGCCTAGTGTTCAAACAATAAGTACTTGAAAACTTAGTGATGCATTGATCCACAAGTGAGGAAGGCAGAGACAGAATGGATCTGGCCTGGGCTTTTTAAACTGCACAGCCCACCGAGGGAAATATCTTCTCTAACAAGGTCCATAACTCATATTGTGTATACCTTGAGCACACTGTAACCATGCTTTATTACGCACCTCAAGACCCATAATCTATCTGCTGCACATACTTTATTCTGACAATCTAGAATAATTTTTAGCTAAATCTGACTCTCTCCCTTTTCTTTTCAATTTCCCCTAATGGATACATTTTTGAAGTAAACAGAACATCAGATGTCTTTGGTGTTTGTGTTTGTGTGTGCAATATATATCCTTTTTCCCAGTTTGCTGTCCATAAATACCCCCATCCTATCCCCCTCCCCCTTCTCCTATGGGGGTGTTCCCCCACCTACCCACCTCTTCCTGTCTCCCTACCCTGACATTCCCTTACACTGGGGCATTGAGCCTTGGCAGGACCAAGGGCTTCTCCTCCCATTGGTGCCCAACAAGGCCATCCTCTGCTGCATAGGCAGCTGGAGCTTTGGGTCTGTCCATGTGTACTCTTTGGGCAGTGGTTTAGTCCCTGGGAGTTCTGGTTGGTTGGTATTGTTGTTCTTGTGGAATTGCAAAATTTTCTTATTAAGAACAAACAAAATTGTGTTCTACATGCATCTCTAATTCTGTTAATTTTCTTATGTGTAATCCTTTAAATTGATTGTAGGCCTTGCATACTCCTACAGTATCTACCTAAGTGAAGCTTTGCTTCTGTTATTCCATTGGTAATTCCTTTTCGAGCTTATACCTTCAAGACTAAGATAGAACCAGCGACAAGTGAGGCAGGGAGAACTGCCCTGTTAGATTAGTGAATTAAAGTTATTTTATCAGGCACGATACATGAATTGAGGTTGCCATAATCATGAATGTAAATTTTTAAATATCCATATCCTTCCCAAACACCTGCACAGTCACTTTCTGAAGGCTTAACTTGAGCGAGTTTTACAATTCTGCACAAGTTTCATCATCTGGAAAGTATCCATTAAAAGTTACCTGCTGCATGTGCTTGTAAGTGTACAACTGAGACATTATGTTTGCCATAGTCTTGCAGTTGGACTTGTCACTGTTGCTACTAAAAGTACATAGTTTAGAAACTTTGGGCTCCTTCTCAAGACTTTGCAAATTCATGCTATTTATTCAACATCCTCTTTTACATCAACTGCCTATAGAATTAGTTCAAGTCTTTACTAGCTTTGTAGAGGAAAATGCAAACATAGGTTGGAAATTCTGTACTATTCTTTTCCCTGTTCTTCTATAAGGAAGGCCACCTGAATTGCTATGCACAATGATTTGCAAAATCTCTTCGAAGTGCATCCTTTTACATAGGTCATCCTTTGACCAGGAAATCGGAATATAATCAGTAGAAATTTCCAAAGAGCCCACCTTTAATGATATGACCTGGTATGTGTCTTTGTGCTATTTATCAGAAACAGAAATAAAGAAATAAGGAAGTCTGCATGATCTAAAAATTATAACCAATCTAAGGGATCGTTACCTCTGAACTTATCTCCAGTCCATCATTTATTCTTTACTTACATATTTTGAAGCATTTGTTTGTTATAAAATTAATGTATATTATTACTTTCCATGTTCCCTTCCCCTTCTCTTCTCTCTCTTTTTCATCTTCCTCTTTCTATTCCCTTATTGCCTAAGGACAATGGTAGTGTCCTCACTGTAGGGATATGAAATACTCATTACTCATTGTTTTTGAGAATAAAATGCAGTGATGTACTCACCAGTCACTCTTCACAAACACGCGGGATTCTAAAGAGCCAAGAAGAAAAGGACAGTGTTTTTAACAGAGAAACTAACAAGAGGAGAGGAGATGGGACTAAGGGAAGTGAATTGTCTATCTCATGTGTAGACAAGGATTAGGCTTCTGTGCTAAAGTAAACAGTTCTATCTCCAGTATTTACAGAGATGGAATAGTATATTTTTAATTTATAAAATAAAAAGGCCAGACAGTGTATTAGATGAGTCAAGTAAGTCAGAAGGTATGTGACCAATAAATAACAGTACCCCCAATTGCACTGGACATTCTACAAGCTAGGATTTATGAACTTCACACAAACTTGACATGTATTTGCCATATTTACTAGAAAAATCCATATATATGTATATATATATATTAAGATATGTATTCAGCAATACATGAAATGTTGATGTTTATATAGAGGCATATTTTTTAATAGCACCCCATCTCTCAATTTCCTTTCTCCAAACATTTTCCTGTTTGGATGTCCTTGAAGAGTAAATTTTTGGCCAGGGTCTGATGAGGATACATGTGATGATGAGAAGTGGGACACAGGTTGAGATTGCAATCATGGAATCTATCTATTCTCCTCAAAGACCTTTAAAGTCTTCTCTTCTTGTGAATTTAAAATTACAAATGGTGATCCAGTCCCTATCACAGACCTGTAGGTCTTACCTTATCTCCTCGGCTGAGTCATTCACTACGGCCCATGTGTTTCCCATTCATTCCTTTCTTATAAACAATATCGCCTCTATACTATTTTTTCATTTCCAAGTAGGTTTACAAATTTCAACATCCAGGTGCTTTCTATTTCACAAAACGGGACAGAGTAAAATATATTCAGTTTGTTTGTTAGATAAAACAGCCTTATGCTTCATTCTGGTCAAGAAACTGAGTTTCAGAAAAGTTAAGTAAGTTGCCATTTGGACAGTTCAAAGGAGCTATGGCAGAAACATTTCTAAATACTCCTGCTTATAAAGCACCTTCCTACTCTCTCTCTCTTCTGTACACAATCCAAATATGACAGTTTGATGCAAAAATGATCTTAACACCGACATTCATCTCTAATCAGTGACACTGAAAACAATTTTCGAATTAACAAAGTATACAGAGCAATATAAGTAAATGTCATTGTGATGGCAAGAATCACCCACAATGCCTTATGCTCCTCAGAAGCTTAATTCAGTAAGTGTATCTCTACTTGAGATTTTCTTTACTTACCATTAAAAACTAATTGTGAAATCATGCTAAGCCCTTAAAAGACAAACTAGAGGGAGTGCTCGTGCTGATAGCAGTGAGGACTGCAATGTGTCATCTCTGCATGGCACCGCTTGGAACTATTTCAGTAAACAGGATAAAACTATGTTTGGACCAGAAGAGCCAGTGACCTCCCATCACCTTTATGGGAACCACACAGTGATTATGAGAAGCACGGACATAAAACTTTTATGATCATAAAAGGTTTTTGCATCATTTGAAGGTGGACTGTGGGTAAGGATAAGATATTCTTTTCTCTCTCAGTAGAGCCCTTCAGCAATTCTTATGGTAGGGAAAAAGTACAAGAATGGCTTCTGTGTTTAAAAGAACCTCATTTAGCAGCCATGGCGTTAAGTTGATAATTGATCACATAAACAACTCAAATATATCTGTTTATTTTACATACACTCGCGGTGGGGGATGAGATGCTCGCATCATAAAATCCAAAAAACCCACAAGTTTTAGCTCTTCTGTCACATCTCAGTGGGTTTAATATCCTTCTGCCATATTATTTACGACTTCACAAAGAAAGTAGTTATTTCCTATTATCTATTCAATAAATGCTTAGAGAAATGCAGGCTGTGGGGATGCAACTTGTTAATGAAATAGCCCAGAGAATCTTCATGGTATCTAGTTCCAAAAGCTTGCGCAGCATCTATTAAAGCTTGCTTCAGTTCTGAAGAGTAATTCCAATTTCTACACATTGATATGTTCCACTCAGGTGGATGAGGCAGGCTTTCTGAGACGAGGACGCAAGCCACTCAATGCACTCCGTGAGACAAGCTGTATTTGAACACACAGGCATGCTCAAACACTTCTCCATACTGGTTTTCTATCACTAGGAAGACAGTTTCACTGCCGAAATTAAATGGATACTGAACTGCCAGTCCTTGGCCCATCTTTCCCTCTCAAAGACCATGAAAACCTTCTCTTCTCATGAGTTAAAAACTACAAAATGTGCTCAGGTTCCTATCATGGGTCCTTGGGTCACATCTTATCTGGTCTAGTTAGACATTTGACATCACCCATGAGTTTCCAATCTCATTCCTTAAATCTCACGATAAACATTCATTAGTATTGCCATAGCACTATATTTTAAAGAATCTTGCTTGTTGTTCTCCTCACCCAACATTGTGTGAAGACACTGTGATCGACATATTGTGATTCAAGTTACAAAGAGACAATAGTAAAACAGAGGGTAGGGTACATCACTGTTTGCAAATCTGCATGTATGTTTTCCTCAGTGTTGCAAAGCAACCAAAAATCCTCTCTTGTGATTTTCTAAAGAAAATAAAAGCATTCATTTTTGTGTTAGTCATGCCACTCACTGAGAGACCAAAACAAAAACGAAAATACTAAGAGAAATAGTCTGATACAGAGAACTCCCTCACCTCTGTGTAAGTCTCATCTCCCTACTGTAATGATAAACCTATGTGAGGGTAGAGAGACTTATTGGAGTAGGACAATATGAAATCAGATTAAAAAACTATTTCCAGGAGAAAAAGAAGCCTTTCACATCAGATACAGGAATCTAATTCCAATCTTAGACACAGGGTTGGTTAAAAATTCAGACAAGGGAAACTCCTTCACGACGTGTACCCTTTGTTTGCATCTTTGAATTGGATTTTAGTTTCCACACAGAATATCAGCTTCTCTTTATTCAGGGTCAGGCAAGAGTGGCAACATAGATTTACAACTTGTCCAACAGACAAGTGTAAAACACTGATTGTCAATATGTCCATATGTCACAAACTTCAATACTCAATATTATTTATGTACAAACAATAGTCCCTTGGATTTCATACATATTAAAAAATGCTAATATGTAGCTTTGAAAATCCCTAAAGTAACTATAATCAACTGCACAGACAACATGGCATTGCATTTGATATTTTATGCATTTAAGAAATGATGAAAATTTTAAGTATTTCTTATGAGTATATATAACACACTAAGTTTGTTTTGACTAAGAGTTTCCCCATAAGAGATAATTAGCATCTCTGTAAAATTTATTTAATAGGATGGTTAGTAAAATGGACCTATCTTATCTTAAAATTCAGCTAGTGATATGCTAACATTTTAATAGAATGTTAACGTGATTAAATTTTCTTCGTCTTTCAAGTAGAAGTCACTTTTTTTTATTTCCTTCATGTACATTATTCAAGGCATCGAAAGCATTAGGTCCCACGAGTCTTATTGTGGAGACAGAAATACCTGAGCATCATGCCAACCCCACCTACCATCTACAATTATACCATTATGCTATCCAGGTAAATGTTGGTTCTATTGTTCTGAGCGTTTTGTTCTCTCTATTTGCTTTAGTCACTACTGATTTAGAAGGGAAAATACATTTATAAAATGTGATTGTTTTAAATACATTTGTACCTGTACTTTCTGATACTCGTGGTTCATACTTCTGTGATTTGTGAATTTTGAAACTTTTACTTCCTCTTCCCTTTTCTGAATCTGAAGTAACTCTGGTGATCAAATGTTCAGAATGTAACATCCTAAACTAGCCACGTCAGGAGTGTTCAGAATATAGTTTTTTTCTCTGCCCATCCATCTCCTAGACTAACATCTTTTCTTTCCCCTATGTCTCTGTCCAGCTTTAACGTTATTTTACCTACCACATCTCTGAGGTAAAGGGGAGGGTGTTAGAAACACTCCTATTAATCCTATGAACATAAATGTCAAATTTCACAGAGAATGTTTTTTTAAGGAATCTGGCAATTATTAGGGGGACTAAATATATGTGCTTTGGAGGTTAGAGATACTGTTCCAATACATCATCATTTCAAGAATGGTAAGAGATATCTACGAGGAGCTGTATTAAATGTCATTTATCACAGTGGTGAGACTGGCTCGTGCTTTATAGATTCTCAACCTCCTTCCATCACTGCCTTCTAAGGTTGCTGTTTTGGTTATAACACCTGAATTGCTGAGAAGTTTTTTCATCAAATATATTTAATGCTTTCTTCAAACAAGTTCACATAAGAGTTTAAAGCCTAAAATCAGTGTTCAAACATGTAGATTTTTAGAAAAAAAAGTCATAATTGGTTTGGAATGACAACTACCATAAGCTTGTGTTGTGGTTTGCCCTGAAGTTATCTGTATTTTGATGCTAATTCCACTGCCCCAAGGACAGCAGACTAGTCACTACTCAGAACTCAGGTGACTTCACCAGAACCTCCCCATTGAATTTGTAAAGTACAGGTGAGGGGCAGGTACAGGATAGAAGGAGGCATATCATTGGAGGAGAAGGAAAGATGGGCGGGAAAGAAGTTTGAAGGAAGAGGAGGAGATGAGGAGAAAGGAGAGACAGGGCAAAAGAGAGGGGAGAAGCCATGGCAGGTGATGTTAAGATTCTGCTCTGTGTATTTACAGGTTGTTATCAACGTTCCTAAGGGATGGATGGTACCGGGCTTTGTATGTTTAAGTGAGCAATTATATCTTATCAATTGGATCTAAGGTTATTGTGTTGTATGTTCTTTTATGTGAGGGTTTGAGTATAGGAAAGTGTGTGGCAGCAAAAGACACTGGGTCGCTGAGGAGTGGGGATGTGTTTCCGCCAAGATATCTAGCAGATATCTTGGGGCACTGTGGTGCGGACCAAGCGGGTAAAAGACACCAATACCTTTTTTATTTTTATATTTTTACAACAGCTTGACTATAGCTACTATGTGTAAATGTTTTATTCATCAATGTGTATTTATTTCATTTTATGCATGTGTTTTCCCTTTGGACATATGTGCACTACAAGTGTGCCTGCTATCTGCTGAAGTCAATGGATCCCCTAGAAATGTTGTTCCATACAGTTCTGAGTACCATATGGGTACTCAAAATGAACCCAAGTCCTGTGCAAAAGCAGTAAGTGCTATTCATGGCTGAACCATCTCCACCAACCCATGCATCCCCCTACCATGTGTAAAGTTTTAAGGCACTGTCTCTCTTCACAGAACAGGCAACACTGATATAGACTGCAAAGAAGCACATGATTACTTAAATTAAGAAGGAGGACATGACTTATTGATTAAAGGGGATGGCATTAGTTGAAATTCCCAACAAATGGGAGAGAGAACCTGTCGAGACCATATCCAGAGATTAGGCACAACTCCCAGTTGAGGGGTGGTGCCACCTACCCATCTCAAAAATTTTAACCCAGAATTGCTCCTGTCTAAAGGAAATAAAGGGACAAAGAATGGAACAGAGACTGAAGGAAAGGCCATCCAGAGACTGCCCCACCTGGGGATCCATTCCATATACAGCTTCCAAACCCAGTCACAATTGCTGATGCCAAAAAGTGCTTGCTGAGCGGAGCCTGATAGAGCTGTCTCCTGAGAGGCTCTGGGAGATCCTGGCCAATACAGATGTGGATACTTGCAGCCAACCATCAGACTGAGCACTGGGAGGAGTTAGGGGAAGGGTTGAAGGAGCTGAAGGGGTTTGTAACCACATAGGAAGAGCAACAATATCAACCAACCAGACCCTCCAGAGTTCCCAGGACTAAACCAGGAACCAAGAGTACGCTTGGAGGGACCCATGGCTCCAACTGCATAGAAGCAGAGGATGGCCTTATCTGGCTTCAATGGGAAGGGAGGTTCTTGGTCCTGTGAAGGTTTGAGGCACCAGCACAGGGGGATGCTAGGATGGTAAGGTGGTAGTGGGCGGGTGGGTGGGGGAACACCCTCATAGAAGCAGCAGAAGGGGGATTGGATAGGAGGTGTGTGGAAGCGAAACCCCGAAGCAGGATAACATTTGACATGTAAATAAATATAATAACCAATAAAAAAGTTAAAAGAAAAAAAGAAAGAGGAACTATGAGAAGAAAGTCAGGAATGCAAGAAATAAAAGCTACCCTGTACTACACATATGCTTACTAGCTGCTATCAGATGTTTTGTTATCTAACGGATATTCATTTAACTCTACCGTGACGTCATGCTCTCCCAAATTTAAAGGTTTATATCATCCTAGCAGAGTCCAGGAACCTGACAAATGTGAAAGGTACCAAGCGAGGTTGAAGAGCCTTAGAAACTGGACTGACAGTTGTTGGACCCTTAAAAGGTCCATTCGACAAATCAGAACTTAGGAATAACAGAATCGAGTGCCTGGTGTTCGCAAACTCTGTAATTCTTTGAATTCCTCAGGGGAAACGTCTGTGTTCCTTGGTTCTATACAGTGGTGTAAATGAGACTTGATCATTAACATTTTGAGAAGAAATATTTTTGCTAAGTATAAGAGACAGACAGACAGGGTCCCCAGGCTCTGTGAAGGTGATGAGAAAGAAGATGTTGCTGTAAAAGGTGACTATTATAGAAAAGACTGACTTAAGAAGGCAAAACCTAGAAGGCTCAGCCATCCCATCCTGAGGATTACAGACAAATCCTGCATTGCCTCTAAGTAGAAGACACAACTCATGCTTTATGAGTAGCTGCAGTAGCTACACTTTCATCTTCCCTTGCACCTTAACAATCCCTGCAGCCTTTGGGTGAAATATTATATCACGGATGAAGAGTAAGAGACACAATACACAAGAGGCAAAATACAAAGTGTGCGACTTTACCGGTGGCTTGGCTCCTCCTTCAGCTGAACAGTTTGGACATACAGCCTCACAATTGTCATGCTTAGAAAAAGACATACCCCACCTCTTTTTTTTCCTTGATACTCTGCAAATCTGGCTCTGGTTCAGAAAATTACTACCCTTTTGATGTGAAGGCTGAAGTAACTAATTATAGATAGGAAGATACAATTCCTCCTTTAATAATGAAGAAATAGCAATCTTTCACCTAGAATAGAACAGCATCTGGATTTGAAGCATGAAAGATTCAATCAGTAAGCTTTGAAATTCTATTATATTCAGAGAAAGAATGTCTCCAAGGACGACACTATTGTCAATAGAACAGTGGTTTCTTCAAGAGCATTCCAATATCATAGCAGACCTGCCCCAGCAAAAGCTGTTACAGACGCACTGGGCACCACATGCCCTTTCTTCTATGCAGGCTTTCTTTACAACCAGATAAGTACCCACATCACACCATCCAGCCTCTCTAGTTTGATAATAAAGCAGTGACTTTTTCAATCCCTAATTCACAGAAGTTGAGGGAAGGGAGATATAGAGAGGGAAGGATAGAAAGAGTGATGGGGGAAGGAAAGGTTAAGGAGGAGAAAAGGAAATAAAAGAAAAATGTCCAGGACGGGGAGGGACAGAGTCAGTGAGAGGAGGAGGGGGTTGGCAAGTCATATGTCAGTGCCTTTTAACCTTAGCTGGCACCAGATTACAGATTGACAGGTTCTACCTCTGAAGCCAAAGATGTGGTCTGTCTTGAACATGTGAGTTAGCATTTCTAACAAGTTCATAGGTGTCTGCTTCAGCTTTCCACAATTGCAATGGATCCTTGAGATGAAACATTTAGAAAAGAAAAAGGGCTTATTTTGGTTCAGATTTGGAGGAGGGTTAATACAGAGTCAACTGGCTTCTTGTTTACATATGTATCATAGCGGTATGTGAGTAGCCCACCTTATGATAGCCAGAAAACAGAAGCAGAACACAAGAGGCCAGGTACAATACCCCTTTAAACCATATGTCTTATTTATATAACATGAGATCCCCAAGTTTCAGCTCTTCAGTGTCCTCATCATAGCACCAGTTTGAATCAAATATCTAATATTTGCAGGAAAACACAGTTCCGCATTACAGCACCAGGAAAAGCTGCTGTCACCGGTCACACAGCTATTCTTACACAGCTCTGTGTGTAGGCCTGCATCTATGAGTCTCAAGAGAAAGATGTAATTCAATTTATTCTTTGCATCATCAGGATACTGTTTCAAAAGGCAGAAATATCCTACCTGCATACATATGTGTGATAATATTTATTCCTTCCAACAACAAGAGAAAGCAAAGGCTCTTGCTGTATTATTAGTCAAAACAATCCTATTGGTTTCCAATAGTATTCATTTATGCAGTCATTACTTGAACTCACTGACTCCTGAAGACAGATATACATACATAGATACATACATACATACGAACATACATAAACACACATACATACACACACACAGACAGAGAGAGAGAGAGAGAGAGAGAGAGAGAGAGAGAGAGAGAGAGAGAGAGAGAGAGAGAAGGGGGAAGAGAGATACAGAGTTAGTGCAGAAAGTTTGGCTTCTTTTTTATCCAATTTAACAGTGCTTAGGAAGGCAGAGACTAAAGTTACTTTCTGTTCAATATCCTTGAAAATACTTCTAAATCTTAGAAGCTGCAAACGTAAAAGGCACCTTCTCTAATCCTGCCAAAATAAACATTTTTGTCCTTGGCAGTCTATTTAGGAACAGTCACCAAGCTCATCTTTTAAATGTGACTTTGGAGAGAAAAAAAAGTTCAGACAATGCATCTAGAAGAAGGTGCATGTGTTATATGTCTTTTCTGAGTTTGTTAGAATAAGTACTTCATGATTTTTAGCTTTAACTATAAACTCCTCCTCAAAATGGGGGAGGAGAGGTAAATAGTAACTCTCCTTGAAATTATAGTTCTGTATTACTTTGCTCAAAGAACACCAGCTCCTTAGCTTCCTATGTACAGAGGAAAGATTACAGTGTCTTTACAATTATAGGTAATGATCATATAAATAAATAAAGCCTGTGACCTACTTATTCTTTCTCAAAGTCAAGTCACATTTCCCTTGTATTTTGCAGAAAGATCTGGATATATGAGCCTCTTTTGTTAGTTCTGTGTCTGACGTGGATAAAGCAGGTTGGGGCAGAAGAAAAGAGGTACAGGTCTGGTTGGGCCTACAGTTTGGATATAGCTTAGGAGAAATAAAGTCAGGAGGTCAGAGTTGCTGTGTAAGATATGCATCTTGGTCAAAACCTGGAATCTGGAGATAGATTTGGGGGTTTGGGGGTAAGTGTGAGGATGGGAGGATTTGGCAGATTCACCAGGGAAACCCCCCCCCAATGTTGCAGGATGTGGCTGGGTAGAGATAGTGGATGTGGTGTGGAATGGTCCTGTAGATTAGGGGCAGACAGGTGGATCCAAAATGAAGCCTAGACATTAAGGGTAGCAAAGAGATAGCCAGATTAGGCTGGATCACAGGATGCAGACTCTGGACTAGATCATGAGGCATGGAGAGCATGTATGGAGGAAAATATCACTAACTCACACTGCTATACACTGAAAAGGGATGCTCAGTGTTTCCCTTTATGAAGTGTCTTTCCACTTATCCATGCTGTAATCCACGGAGATGCTACGGACAGTTCTTTGCTGGTCACACTGACCTGTAATATCCACCCTCCATTTTTTATTTTATAACAACTTCAGCCACATAAAGCCCAATTCATTCTCTAAAGAACTCTAAGTTGTGTTACATGCAGCAACAGAAACAGAGAGAGAGAGAGAGAGAGAGAGAGAGAGAGAGAGAGAGAGAGAGAGAATGTGTGTGTGAATAAAAGGAATAGGATCCGGTTTCGAATGTCTTTTCAGGTCCTTTGTGTCTCTCATTGGCTGTTTGATCTTGCGGAGATGACTGCAAATTGATAGATCACATTACACTTTCATGCATAATGAGAGTGAGAGTTTTAGATTAGTTAAGTTCTAAAAACTATATGAGCTGCCTGAATTCATAACTCATTCTGACAAACAGGCTCAGGGCAATAGTTAGTTTAAGTTAGCCCACATAAGATCACGGAAAAAGTCTCAGGTTGAGGAAGTCCATTGAAATGTAATCTACAGAGTAGCCCTAAAAAGAAGAGACTGAAGGAAAGGCCATCCAGAGATTGCCCCACCTGGGGAAGCAGCCCATATACATACAGCCACCAAACCTAGATAATAGTGCTGATGCCAAGAAGCTCATGCTGACAGGAGCCTGATATGGCTGTCTCCTGAGAGGCTCTGCCAGAGCATGACAAATACAGAGGAGGACATTGCTGTTAACCATTGAACCGAGAACAGGGTCCCCATTGGAAGAGATTAAGGATCGAAGGAACTGAAGGAGCTTGCAACCCCATAAGAACAACAATGCCAATCAACCAGAGCTCACCATCCAAACCACCATGCAAAGAGTGCACATGGACAGACCCATGACTCTAGCTGACTATGTAGCAGAGGATGGACTTGTTGGGCATCAATGGGAGGAGAAGCCCTTGGTCTTGCCAAGGCTAGACCTCCCCCCAGTGTAAGGGAATTTCAGGGCAGGGAGGCAGGAAAGGGTGGGTGGATGGGTGGGGGAACACCCTCATAGAAGAAGTGGGAGGAAGGATGGGATACAAGGTTTATGGATGGGAAACTGGAAAAGAGGATAACATTTGAAATGTAAATAAAACATATCCAATAAAAAAGTATATTATCTGTTATGAAATTAATATTCTGGTTTCCTATCAGTTGTGTGGACTCTAATATTTATTTAATGCACCAATATATTTCAGCTCCATTTAGTAATATCCATAATCTATATTTTTAGTATCAAAATATATCATGCACTAACTCTGTATTTAGTACCATGTATACTCCATTATTTAGTACCAACTCCCTATTTAGTAATAAGCACACCCTGATGTCTGGTATTGACTTACTTCTCACAGTAACTACCTATTTAGTAATAGGCTTGCTCTATTACTTAGTATCAAAGGACACGGTGCAATAACTCCTTATTCTGCTGTAGAGATAATATACTTAGATGAGGAATTGCAGAAGCTGGACAATTCTTTTCTGAACTTCTCAGTAGTGATTTGAGAATCACGGAAGGATCAGTCAGGTAAATAGCCCTCTGTATCATCTGTTGTATATAAAGATACATGAGGGAGATGGAAAAGAAGAGTTTATAGCCTATACCCAAAATGTATTTCACTGTGGTTTGGCGTCCATGATTGTGATAAATACGTTCAAACTATTTTTAGAGTGGGTATATATAAACCATGGATACAAAAATAGCACTTATGCCAATAATTCCACTGCTGATAAAAGTCCTCATGGTAGCTAACCAATTCCATTCCTCTGATTTCTGTTACTCTGATGCCACACATTCAACGTGATGGCAGCACATGTCCTACGATTTTTTTGAGAATTAACTAGTTAACTAATTAATGATACATTCAAGTTACATAATGTACCTAAACCTTGGCCCAAAGAAAGGCCAACTTTAACTGCACAGCTCACAGAAAATGTTCAAGTTGAGAAAGTCCAAACACTTCACAGGAACGGCAATGATCCTGTTGAAATAAGAGCCCAAAGGTTAACACAATTAAACTTGTTTAGATATTTGGCTGCCCTTCTTTATGACCCAACATTTTCATGTTATGGCAATTTCCACAGTATAAAGGAAGTAGATGAATCCAGGAATATATGGGCTCAAAGAAATAATTCAGTTTATTAAGACTGGAAGGACCCTACAAATTCGTATAGACTTTGAAAGCTTTCTTCAGTCAAAGTTACAGGAAAGTCCTTATTCGTCTTATGAAAAGTCTGCTTCTGTCCCTTACTGAAGATATCACCTGTTGTGGCTGTTTTATTTTTACATGCATTGCTCAAAATGGGCTAATGTCTCCATGCTCCTACATACAAACTGGAGTGAAATAATAATAATAATAATAATAATAATAATAATAATAATATAATACCCTCATCCCTTGGAAGCTTGTTGTAAAGATTAAATCGGGTAAATATTAAATCTAGGAAAAACATTTAAAAGACAATTTAGTGAATTGTTTTTATTACAGAACCTTTAAGGGCTCATTTGGCATTGATATTGTTGGAATTATGTATAGAATTCATTGTTCCAGACAGAGGTCATCCTACGGAGCTTTTCTCTTTTGTTGTTATACCGGTACTAGTGATCAGAACAAGGCTGCACAGCACACTAAGCTACATATCCTGTGATTGGATTTTGTGGTGAAGTTGTTTAGTTTCATGTCTCTCTTGACCATTTCTCAATACATTGTTTGTGTGTCCTTGAACTCATTTTGAAGCTCAGGCTGGCCTTGAACTTTC
This sequence comes from Rattus norvegicus, assembly GCF_021556685.1. Lineage (NCBI taxonomy): Eukaryota > Metazoa > Chordata > Mammalia > Rodentia > Muridae > Rattus > Rattus norvegicus. The sequence continues at coordinate 50,616,119 of NC_141537.1, read as the reverse complement.
AACCCTCCTGCTTGGCTTCCCATTTAACTGGGATTGCAGGGCTACACCACTGTTAACATGGATTCCTGAAAAGAAGCTGTGGCTGTAGAGACTGAGAGAGTGAGAATTGTGATGATGTGTCAAAGTAGAAATAGTCCAAGGCCAGGAGCTTTAACCTCCTGAGTGACCCCATTCCTTGCCCACCTCTGTGTTGGAACTATCATCCTGTGAGTAACAGATAATAACATTTTGGAACCCATTATCTTAGCAGAACATTGGCTTCCATCAGCCTCAGAGCTAAGAATGTCAAATATATCATCTGAAACCTACAGGAGAGATTCCCTTATTTACTATAGCCATCTCTCTGATGTACTTACCACTGTTTCTGAACATCCCTTGATGTCTGACCGTTTTTGTTCTATAAGACTATAAAACTTCATGAAACTGCATTCTTCTTGGAATATGGAATTTGGAGTAAGCTAAATCTATGTTCCCAGGCCATGGCCACGCAAGTTTGGTTACAGAACAGATTCTCTCTTATTTCCTTTAAGGAGTGTTCCTTTCTTCATGGATATCCTTATATGTATCTGTTTCTTTAGATCCTATTTTGCTCACCATGGTATATGATAATTTTCATGAGGCCCTAGCACTTGAATATTTATAGAATTTTTGCCTTTAAGCAACCAAAAAAGCAACTTTATAACTGTTTTTTGTTACAATGATATATATTAATACAAAAAATAAAATTTTACAAACCTAAAACTTATTATTCCTTTTCATTTTAAAATATGTAAACTATTTTCATGAAACAACTTAAAATTGTTCCTTTGGGTCCTAACTACTTAAAGGGAACTTGACTTGAGTGTCAGAATCTGTGTGAATTTGGAATATATGGGAGGAAGTAAATGTTAAGCTTCTTAACATTAATGAAGACTTACACTGTAACTATAATTAATGTTTATAAATTAGTGAGAATATCTTACCATGCATCCATTACCCTAAAAATAATGTAAGGATCTGTAATTATAGCATATGTTCCCTATTAGTTTTCTTTCTCTTGAGAAGCTTGCAGAATCTCCCTCTGTGTGTCTGTGTCTGTATCTGTGTCTGTGTGTCTGTGTCTGTGTCTGTGTCTGTGTCTGTGTCTGTGTCTGTCTGTCTGTCTGTCTCTCTCTCTCTGTGTATATATATATATACATAAATAGCATTTTCTATTTAATTTTAAAACAGAAACAACCTATCATTATTCATGTATAACAATCTAAACTTCTCCCTGCTCAATACAATAGGTGATCAGAACACAAGCCTTTGCTCAAAGATATCATGTGCCTTTATGTGCATTTGAGCCCCTTTTCTCAGGACACATCATTCAGTTCCTTTGTGTGTGTGTGTGTGTGTGTGTGTGTGTGTGTGTGTGTATGTGTGTGTGTGTGTGTGTGCGCGCGCGCTACAGATTTTACCTCAGCTTATGAGCCGCCCTTAGCATTTGCCTTGTGTTTTCTGAACACATCTGAGTGAAATTAGAAAACTGTAAGTCTCCTACTAATAGGAATTAGTCCATTTCAAGTTGTCAACCTAGTGAAGGTGATCTTTTCTAAACTGTTCTTTATAAGCCATTTTCCCCCCTTTGAGGTATATTTTTGTCCTGGCCTACTCTGATTGTCACACTCAGTGGGACCCACCCACTGATTCATACTTAAAAATAGCCTGGCTAAAACTGAAAATGGACAGACTTGGCAATTTGGACTTTTACATCTAATGTACCTCTACTAATATAATTATTGTTTATTCTTCCAAGAGGGCAGGGGATCGCAGCAGTTTAACATTAATCTCTAAAGGAACTCTTACTGTCACTCAGAGCCACAGGCTTCATTCTTCTCTCAGAAACCCCAAAAGCAACAAGGCAGGCACACTTGGTCATAGTCAGTCTTAAAAACAATCATTTCCCACTCTATTTTCCTTTGTCTAACTCTTGACTACACGTAAGACATCTAGATATCAATTACCCACTATGGCTGGGCATAATTGTAAAATGTGTTAAACTCAGCCGTGTCTTAGAGAAAGAACTCCACGACTCAGGCTCATTCAGTCAGTAAAGCCTTTGCCTTGCAAGAGGATTCAAGTTTGATCACAGAACCTATGTGAAGGTGGTTTGGGGGGTTGGATACTAGGTGTAGAGCCAAATAGGACCAGACACATTGGGGCTCACCGGACAGCCAGCTTAATCTGATTCATAAATGCCAAATCTCAGTGAGAGGGTCTGTGTGAAAAAATTAAAAGAACATAAAAATAAAACAAGGTAGATTATTGTAATTAGGAATGAGTTTTCCTGTGGCATGCAAACACTGCTGTGCAGGTGGGTCATGCACACTTGCACACACACACACACACACACACACACACACACACACTGTAACTCTGAGGAAGAAATTATCAAAGCACTCTGAAACACTGACTTTAAAGAAACAGTGCAAACCTATTCAGGGAACTACCACATACAAAAGTAATAGGGGGAAGGAAGGAGTTTGGGAGAAAAGGAAGGCCGAGAGCTATGCTGCAGCAAGGGACTAGTTATCTGACTCCTCTCTGCAACGTCTAAGGCCTTTGCAATAGATTTCACTCTTGTACTTTCACCAGACTGCAAAGCAGTAAAATGTAAGGCCAAATGATAGATCTTTTCCCATTAACTCGTAAATACAAATACATCCATAACCCATTTATGGGCATTAATGCTTCACCTAGAAGCTATAGGTACAGTAGATAGGGTAACAGCTGTACTTTCAAATATTACTGCTCAATTACTATCTATATGCATGGGAAAGAGAAAAATTAATTCGATATTTGGTTGTAGTTTTACCAAAATTGGGCTTTGAAAGAATCATTTCTTAATTTGTTCTAAAACACTTTATCTGGTGGAACTTACTAAAGAAGAAACTAGAAAAAATGCATGAGCTCAAATCTTTGCCACAGAAAACTTTGGGGGTGGGACAGTCCTTAACACTTATTTTTAGAACACCAGAAATGTATGGCTGCCTAAGGAAGTAGTCCCAATCATCCATCATCAAAATCACACTGAATATTTAATTCAAAACCATGAACCCATCAATCACTAAATAGCTAGACCTAAAAGTAAAATGGCCTGAGATTTTAGTCAGTAGATTTGGTGTATTTCGGCCTTTTTCTTGTTCTCCTTATAACTGTGTGGTTCAGTATACATGGCATATTAATATGAGTGAAATTCTTGCTAAATAAGCTCCTGCTTTCATTATTATTTCATCATGATTCAATATATTCTAATGAAATGACCATGGAGAAAGTATGTGCCATTGAGGCCTGTCATACTTGTATGGAAAGACCTTCGTTGTGAGTTTACATTAATATTATGCATTCTAAATACAGAATTTTATTAACCACACTTCCAACAAAAAATAGTTAGACCTTATCTACCTACCATAACAACTAATCTAGCAAAATGTGACCATTTAAACTTAATTAATAGGAAATAATACAAAGAAAACAATTCCTCAAACATAATATGAGCAAAACTGTTTTTCAAATACAGTACAAATACAGGAATCCTTCAATCACACCAGTCACTTGCAAACACTCAGCAGGCATAATTAGCTAGTAACTATTGGACTGAACAGAAGAGGTGAGTAGCAGGTCCTTTCTCAACAAGTCTGCACCATGGCACTTGGCTAATTTAATTTAAAACTATAAACAATATTGTTTACAATAATTTTTACTCAATAGGGCAAATCTAGCATCCCAAATGGCTCTAAAGTATTATATTAGAGAATATTCTTGAGCATGCATGAGAAGTAACAGCTATGTACAAGAAGACACAAATAGAAGGGGTTTTAAATTATGTTTCTGAAAAGCATTAATGCTAAGAAATTTTTTAATAATATGGTTTGATAATTGCATCATGAAAATGCACTCTAAGTTCATAACAATGCACAACAGAATCCTTTCCATCTTAAGAAAAAATGATCAGCTTAAAACGTTCAGAGAAGAGAATTACTGTGGACGAGGGGCTTAGTAATTGACCATGTTAACTGTTCAGCCTTGACCCTTTTTATTGGGCTCTCATTTCCAGGCCTGCTGCTGGTTTCCACCACTGCAACCAGCTGCTGGTTTCCCCCAGCAGATCTAATGCAGCCTGCAGATCTAATGTCCATTTCAACTGCTCTCATTTCTCTTAGTGCTGAAAAATGCACTCTTCTTTCAACTGTTTACAGAAAAATGTCACACGTATTGTAATTTCAAATTTTATATGGTACACAGCCACACAGACAATTCTTTCTTACGACTACTTCTTGTAGAGTAAGGAGGCTTTCATACGGTTTTACTAGAGACACACACTGAGTCCGGTTTTCTAAAAGTCGATGCCATCATGAACCTAATTGTAAGCAACAATCCTTGTGTGGTGTCTGAAATAGTATATTTGATTTTAAAAGATTAAACTGGGAAGAGATTTCCTGTCTCCTTGGTCCTAGGAATTAAACATAATGCTATCCCCAGGTATGAGAAACTTTGCAGAATACAACCTACAATTAGAAGAATGGATGAGCTTAAGGCTTCAATAGGAAAACTATGATTTGTAAAATGTGACTTACGACTTACAAAAGCCGGAAGCTATGTCACCATCAAATAGAATGTGTCAGTTTCTTATACGCTGTACACGAATGCAGCCTGAAGTTGCCAAAAAAACGAACTAAAGGATTATTTTTTCCATTAGTAAATAGTGCAGGCCAGGCCTCAATGTGTGAGAAGCAAATTGAAAACTTTAGCGCTGTGCATGAGCGTTCAGCTTGCGTCATACTTCAGAACCCAATGTCTACGTTTAAAATGAACCCATGCTGTGGAACTCTCGCCCTACTATCCTCTGGATCCTGCTTTGGCTATGCAGTCAATGGCATCCCTGGACTGTCAGGCTGATCCAGCTCACTGTGGCTAGACTGTGAAAAGACTTTCACCAGACAACCTGCATTTGAAACCCAGACTTTCTTCACTTAACCTGTGAAAGTAATGCTTCATCTACAAACAGATTGAAAGCTGAACATATATTTCATAAAGTTATCATAAGGCAGAAAAAAGCAATACCCCTTGTGAAAGCCTTTAATGATATTAATTATTAAACACGTACCTCATGTCTTCATTTTAGATACAGCATGCCACTTATTCCTTTGATCTTACTTCCTTGATGACATGTTATCCTTTTCATCATAATTCTTCTGCATAGTGTCCATACTTAAAAAATAAATCATTCTGGCTGTACCATAAACAGGGATACAGTAAGAATGACTTCTTGACTAAGTGTCCTTCCTTGAGCTCCCATAACTTTCCAGAAAAACTTTATTAATGCAGTTTTGTGTCATAATTTGACATTTGTGAGTGTGTGCACAACTGTATGTGATTAACAAATCCCTTCAAGGTGAAAGGGTGACTGATTAAATTTTGTATCCTCAATATTTATCAAGACTCTGGCCCAGTGTAGATGCTGAAATATTTGTTGAATAAGAAAAGAATAATCTGGATATCTCTACTACTTCCTGCGGAGAAGCATTTTCATATTTCTGGCACAGAGGCTGTACCAAAGTGATGCTTTATTGAGTTTGCTGCCTCGGCTTCAAGGTGAATTCTTAGTGCTACATATTGAAAATCATTATCTCTATGCCAAGATAATTCCCCTTTATAAATAGAATACCACTTTTTTAAACCAAAAACCTATATGAAAATTAAAGACTATATTCAATGCTCACATATTATAATAAATCAAGATAGAGCCAGGCCTTGGCCTTCAAGAATTTATATTATGGGGAAAAGCACAGCAAAAATAAGAAAAATATTGCAAATTTATTTTACATATTTATGTATGCATACATATGGTCATGTTTTAGAAAAATAGAAAAAATAGATACATAGAAAAAAACAAACCATTTACCTAATGACCATATTTTCCTATAATTAAAAACCACAATGTTTTCTGTAATTCATTTATCATAGAAATAGTATTTAAACCAGTTCTAATTAATATTTGGAGAATAACTTCTGAAACCACTGGGCCATGCTTGCTGTAGAGTGCACATTTCTCTGAATTTTAAGTTTTATGAAAAAGTCTATTGATTTACTTTAGAATCTTGAAGTTTTATTTATATATTACTAATTATCAGATTAGGTAGAATGATTTTAAAAATAGAGATAATGTAATAAATATATTTTATTCAAGGAAGAAAAATATAGTTAATAAATATTGCCTCTTTACCAGAAGTAAGCTGGTACCACTCAGACAATGTGTCCATTACTGCTGACATAATGAAAAAGCAGTCTACTGTCAAATTCTTTCTAGATAAACTCCATTTCTAATGTAGGAAGACTATCAATTCTCTCTTCTGAACTGAATGTGCATTTTGTCAAGTCAAGTGTTATTTCAATGATACTTGGATCATAAGTACAAACAGAGGATTTCTGAACTGTCTTCAAGAATACTTTTCTTCTACAGAAAGAAAAAAATTGAAAGATTGTATAATGTAACCATTAGTTTTTCATTAAATTATTTGGAAGTGCTGAATTAGGGATTTGTTTTTTTTTTCATCTTGAGTGATCTCAAAGAGGAATCCCGAACTTTGCTGATGACAGACCATAGCCTACAGAGAAACTTCACATACCAACTTAGCATCAATCCATTTATACAACAAAGCAGACAGGAATTCGCTCTGGTATAGTCATCATAATACACCTCAAGATCAGGAAATTTAGTTATTACTAGTGTTGATGCATTTTGAGATAAATCTTTTCTATAGTAGAAATACTAAATAGGGACTTGGGAGGGAGAGAAGAGAGGCTTGGGAAAAGGGGAGCAGGATCAGGTTTTAGAAGGAACAGAAGAGAAGTACAGAGGGTCAGGAAATTAGAAATATGTAGCAATGGGGGATGAGGAACTGTGGATAGCCACTAGAAAGTTCCAGATGCCAGGGAAGAAAGAGGCTCCCATGACCCAAGAGGGATGGCATTAGTGGAAATACCCAACGAAGTGGAGATAGAACCTGCAGAGACCACCTCCAGTAGATAGGCATGGCCCACAATTGAGGGATGGGGCCACTCACCCATCTCAAAATTTTTAAGGGAGAAATATTCCTGTCAAAACGAAAGACAGGAACAAAATTTGAACAGAGACCAAAGGAAAGGCCATCCAGAGACCACCCCACCTAGGGATCCATCCCATCTGCAGACACCAAATCCAGACACTACTGGTGATGTCAAGAAGCATTTGCTAACAAGAGCCTGGTATGGCTATTCTGTGAGAGGTTCTACCAGCACCTGACAAATACAGATGCAGATACGTACAGCCAACCATTAGATTGAGTCTGGGAAGCCCAATGGAATAGTTAGGGAAAAGACAGAAGAATCTAAAGGGGATAGCAACCCTCTAGGAAGAATAATATCAACTCAATGGACCACCCAGAATTCCCAGGGACTAAACCAGTAACCAAAGAGTACACATGGAGGAATCTGCTACATATGGAGCAGAGGCTGGCCTTATCCGACATCAGTGGGAGGGGAAGTCCTTGGTCCTGTGGAGGCTTGATGCACCAACATAGGGGAATGCTAGAGTTGTGAAGAGGGAGGGAGTGGGTGGGTGGGTGGAGGAGCACCCTCACAGAGGCAAAGGGGAGGGGATACAGGGTGAGAGGGATGGGGAGGTTGTGGAGGGGTAACCAGGAAGGGAGATATCATTCAAAATGTAAACAACAAAATGGTTAATTTAAAAGAAAAGAAAAGAAAGAAATGACAATTGTATGTACATCTGAGCCTTTCTAGTTTGGTCGTGAAGGGAAAAGTCATCAGACTGGGTACCCCATGTTGTTCAAACAAATCAATTAGTTTTTTTTTTATTAACTTGAGTATTTCTTATATACATTTCGAGTGTTATTCCCTTTCCCGGTTCCTGGGCAAACATCCCCCTAATCCCTCCCCCTCCCCTTCTTTAGGGGTGTTCCCCTCCCCATCCTCCCCCCATTGCCGCCCTCCCCCCCAACAATCTAGTTCACTGGTGGTTCAGTCTTAGCAGGACCCAGGGCTTCCCCTTCCACTGGTGCTCTTACTAGGATATTCATTGCTACCTATGAGGTCAGAGTCCAGGGTCAGTCCATGTATAGTCTTTAGGTAGTGGCTTAGTCCCTGGAAGCTCTGGTTGCTTGGCATTGTTGTACATATGGGGTCTCTAGCCCCTTCAAGCTCTTCCAGTTCTTTCTCTGATTCCTTCAACGGGGGTCCTATTCTCAGTTCAGTCGTTTGCTGCTGGCATTCGCCTCTGTATTTGCTGTATTCTGGCTGTGTCTCTCAGGAGCGATCAATTAGGTTTTATAATAGCCTTTCTCCTCTTCCTTTTTCCTTCTGGTCTCACTGTGTGGACACTCTAGATTCCACTGATCACTTCTTTATATCATCTTATCAGAAGTACTGTGGAGTATGTTCTGTTCTGTCCTATGATGCAATTAGATTAGTAAAGGCACTCTAGCTAGGTATACAGGTAACACTTAAACAGTATGTTTCATTAGTTTCGAATAAAATGTGACAATATCCTTAAAAGATTGTAGTGTAACTTATTCTTAGATATAATAAGTGGACAATTCGAGAAAAGGTAGAAATATAGTGACATTGTAACATTCCAACACCAAAGTAAAAGAAATAACTGGCACCCCCTTTTTTTTCTTTAACAGGATAGATGCAAGTTCTGTGTGATTGGGCTGTATTTTGAGACATATTCAGTATATCTTGTGTACTCTCTTATGATCAAATTCATTTCCGAAAATTCAAATCAAGAGAATGATTAAGGTCAGAAAACACTTCACACAGTAATGCTCATGAATCAGAAAGGTTAAGTTTATTGAAGAAATGCCCAAGTAAGGACATAACTAGCACCCTGAAAATGATGTGCTAATGAACACATACCCATTTGACTTCATGAGATCTCATTTGCATAAATGGGTCTTACGAAGGATGTGCATTCCAGTTCAATATCCCTTAAATCTGATACAAATGTGAGCCGCCGTACAAAAGAGATGGGTTGCCTTAAAACATTAACACATCTGATACTGAAGATGTATAAATGCAGAGAATATAGTAGAAATTGAAGACTTTAAATGTGTGAAAAAGTTAAATAGATGATGTATAAGGAACTTTTTAATTTCAAGATTCTGTATAAGGGACTACAGATTTGAGGAGTCGCACATGCCAACATCTATGATATTCTCAGTGGCTTTACATATCATGGAGTAAAATGACTTATGGTTATTTGACATTGAAGGGGAACTATTGAGAGTGAATGAAAAGAGGGAGAGAGAACAAAGAGAACAGAGCTCTCATAAAACTGAGAAGTGTAAGGTTGGAGAAATGCCTGGGTGGCTGCAGAGGACCCAGGTTCATTCCCAGCTTCCACATGGTGACTCACAATCACCCCCTACTCCAGTCCTAGAGGACAGATCCAACATCCTCTTCTGGCCTCTGCAGAAACCAGGCATACACATGGTACAAACACACACATGTATGTGAGATATTCATACATATAAAATAAAACAAGTAAATCAAAAAAAATAGCATGAGAAGTGATGTCACTGTTTTCATTTCATACAAGTATAATTCGACACTATGTAAGAAGAATATCTACAATGGTTTGAGATTTATTTTTGATATAATTGCCTTTAAGATTGTAGATCTGTATTATAACAAGTACTAGAGAATATTTTCACAGATGATATCCTATTTTTTTAAAAAAATTGTGTAATTCAACATTTAAGATTACAGCAGGCATGGGACAGTTAACCTCCTTGTAAAAATACTGATTGTTTATATTCCAGATATAAAGGAAAATAAAGGAAGAAAGAAAAGACAGCTCAAGTAGCCAGTCTACCACATTTGCTAAGACAGACCTAAGAGAAGAAGAAAAGACTGGAAAGAGGGAAATTAATGCTCAAACACCTTTATAATTTTCTAACTTAGCAAGAAGTTAGTCTGTAAGAAGAACCAGAATTTAAAGGCACAGTTCATTTGAGTTTGTAATCTCAGTTTTCGACACTTAAAACTGTCTTGATAGTGCTGAGTATATTGTCTGGCATATAGGAGCAGTCAAATATCGAGGTAGCTAAAACATGGATTCTGAGTTAAGATTTCTATATAACTGCACAGTTTTTTCCTTGCAATTGTGGGCATCATGCTTATGTTTTTGCTAAAGAACAATATTCAAGTATGTTTGAGTCTAGGCTGCAGCTAATGAACATCAATTATACAGATTACTAATTCAAGCATGTGAAGATACCTTGGTCACGGAAAAGAGTACTACAGTGTGGTAAACTAATACTCTATCATACAGCACTGATTATCTGGATTTGAGCATTAAGACCATAAAAAAGGTTCAAATGTCATCTAATACAACCTTGCTAAAACTTGGGTTTGAAGAATAATTGTCTATGTTTGAAAATTAATCAAATGATCTGGCAGTAGTAAGTATAATTTTCATTTATCCCTTGTATTCCATGGATATTTATTACATGATAGGCAAAACATATACAAAAAAGAAAATATAAAAGTGGATATAATTTGTAAGTAAAAGGATTACTTTTGTGCAATGCTGACGTTTTCAAAACTATTGCTAGTACTAAGATTCAGAAAGTCACAAATGATTCCAGATTTTGCTAAAGTTATATTTGAGTGCCAAGCAAATCCACTAACTGTACCCAGAATCTGCTCAGCACTTGCCTGCTACTGTGGCTCTGCTTTGGCCAGCCAAGGAAATGTTCCTGAGTCATACCTATGGCTGGTAGTACTGATTCATTGCAAATTAATAAATAAATGCCTAAATCTAACAGGTGTTAAAATTAGAATATATACTTATATATACTTACATATGTGTATATATACACATAATATTATTGTTTAAAAATTCTATATTTGAATACAAGGCATTTTTTGAGAACTTGAGTAGGGTTCTAGGTAGATAATACCCTGAGTCTGGTGATTTTGCATGAGATTTTAGAATTACTCTCCATATGGCCACTTCTTATGCTTTCTATGAAAGCCAAAGCCTCTGATACAGTATTTCCTAATAGCATAAATCTGGAAAATGTTGTCTGAAGCTCAGAGTGGCTCAGAACAGATATGAATAACTCTGAACCAGCATCAAGGGGAAAAGAGAAGTAGCATAGACATGTGGGATTTCTTTCACCAGTTTAAGACAATGAATAAGGATGTGGAAGATAAGGTTTGTTGGGGGAATGAGTCGGCATCAAAAAGTGTTAAAATTCAGGAAGTTTATATTTAATGTTGACACTGAGTTGAGGGCAGACCTGCAATCTTGATGTTTATTTAGACATTCGGAAATCAAAGTACAAGGTATTTCTAAAGTAACACGACTGACAGACAGACGTTCTATGGTAAGCATACGTTCAACTTTACACCCAATGGGGGAAATCTTCATGCAGAGTTTGTAGTGCTCTACACCATGTTTTAAAACCCATGGGAGTGGTGTCAAGTAAGGGCTGAGGTTCTTTGAACTGAGGACTTTTGTCAACGGGCTTCTGAAATGTAACCTGGTCCCAGGTGAAGCACTGTAGAACTCATGGATCCTTGGATCCTTCTCTCATTTGTCCTAGCGATACCACACCAAAATAGTAATAATAATAATAATAATAATAATAATAATAATAATAATAATAATAATACACAATGTCACTTTAGAAGGAACTTACTAAAATTCATTGCAACCGTGATTTCTCAAATGATTCCTCTAAATCAAGTGAAAGAAACAAGAAGTCACAGTCCTGCCAAGAGCAGAACTTGAGTAGAAGTCTGAAGTTGCTTTGTCTTTAATAGTCTGGATTTAAACAGGTCAGAACATGAGCACAATGTGCCTGACATTGGCTGATGTTCATGTCTAGCCTCTGCTGAAGGGAAAGGGTAGTTTTACTCTTTTGCAAAGATAAGAGTGACTGTTTATTTTGTGGCTCAGATCTTCAGTAGAAAGACACTGCATCAGAAAGAAGAGTGAGAGCTGGCATTATTTAGCTGAATCATCTCTGATCTTACCCCAGAAGAACTTCTTATATAAAACCTCAAGGCATGCTTCTCAGAACACAGCCCTCTGGTTTTTGTTATTCGTGTTTTAACTAAGATATTCTGATTATTTTTCCTGTTAAGCCTGTTGAATTTAAGCATGATTCTAGTGGTGCCATTTTATTTTGTTGGTTTCTATCTTGTTAATTTTATGGAGTTTGCCTTTGGCGTTCTTCATCTGTGACTTGGAATGTGCCAAGGAAATATGAAAGTCAATTTACAGAGTAAAGAAATGGTGTCCATGGATGGTGCCTGACACAGAACAGGAGTATAAGAGTGCACTTACTTTACCCTCCTTTAGACTCCGGTTGTGTCATACAACCTTTGCTCCCACTTACACTCCTCTTGCTTTACTACATCCATTTATCTTTTGTCCAGAGAAGGTCTTGTACAAGGTGTTTCCCCACATATCAGAACAAGAAAAAAAATCTTACATAAAACCAATCCTGCAAATGCTTCATCAGGCATCCTGATTATAATGGCACTAAATAACATCCATATTAGCTTGAAATCATATCAGAATACTAGCACTTAATCATATCTTCCAAATACGGATATTCTTATTTTTCAAAATAATGACCAGAGACCCTCGAGCCACCGTTCATCAGACAGCATCCTCTAAATCAAAAGTAGATTTCAATTCCTGGTAATATTAATCTAGAACAATGCTTTTATAAAGGTGGCTTCTTTATATCTAGATTATGTAGAGGAATATATATTACATACTGTCCAGAGAACACATAGCCCTTAGCAGACTAACAGCCATGAAAAGCCAAGTCAGCCATTTTGTTGATATTTAGATAAGATGTTCCTTAAAATGAGGGGTGCTGGATCAGGCTCCTAATCCTCACATTGAAAGACTGAAACAATAGTATTGTCTCCTCTAGTTTGCAAGTTCAGGGGTAGCCTAGGCTCTGCAGTGCATTGAGCTCAGCCTGGGCTGTAAAATGACGTTTAGTCCCTCCTGGCTAAGTAGTGTCCTGTCTGAAATTAAACAATAACAAAAAACTTCTTCCAGAATATTCAATTACAATCTAAGGATCTATCAAGTATAATACAGTTGGGTTCCCCTATATTTACTCATTTGGGGACAGGAAATCCCCTTAAAACAATTTTCTATCTACATAGAATATAATGGCAAAGGGAAAATAATTATTCAAAAGTAAGGAAAATACTCACATTGTGAGTTTTGTAAGATCCAGTGTTTTGGGGAGTTGCTTTCTGAGATCTTCTGCTCTGTAGGAGATCCAGCATAATCTTTGTTATGCATGATCCACTATGATCCGTTATCCTAGACAGGAAAACTGCAGCCTACCTGTTTCTGACAATACTGGGACATCAGTAACTTTAATAATTGGTCATGCCGAAGTGTCAAGGATGTAGCTCTCTTGAGGACTAGGATGCGTAATTTTATTTGAAGTACTATTCTGTCTTGTCTCCTAGATTAATGGGTCTCAAAACATGACCAGTGGAGAAAAACGCCAATGTCATGGACCTCTGAAAACCATGTGGAGTGCTTGAAGTAAATTCTAGGAGCCTATGGTTTCATTTAGATATATCACGTGATTCAATACCTATGATCTCTGCATATCCTTTCTATTATCATTCCACATGTGCTCACCATGTCCATGTGTATACACCGTGATGATGTAGAAGTTAGGGGTGTCATTCGACCTCCTTGCCTTCCCTATGACACTACTACTATATTCTCACAAAACTAGTATTTTCCTTTAGGAAAGATTTATTAGCTCCACCTGAAGATATATTTTAAAACCCAAGAGTTTATACCGCATCTTTTAACTGCTATAAAATTCAACATAAAATAGCTCAATTTTATCCTAAATACCTGAAACTCTGCAGAGGAACAATTCCCACACAGGTGTACAAATAATATTTCTTTTTTAAGTATGAGCCACAAAGATTACAAGTATCAAAATTAAAATAAATGTTCAAATCATATTCCGTCAAATTGAAGGGGTAGAGAAAACAGATTATTTACTACGTGTGAATGGGGGGAAAGCTGCAAGTTAGTCATCCGGTGAAGGATTGAGAGAAATGATGAAGAACTGAAGAGGGGACTACTTACAATTGCTGCTAAGAGTGTCAGTGAACAATCTCTAATATGGGGTGCTCAAAAAGTAAAGGGAGGTTCGCCATAACATCCAACCATTTCCCTGTTAATACATACACACACACACACACACATACACACACACACACACACACACACACACACACAGAGAGAGGGGGGGTGGGGAGTAGCATGTCAAGAAATGCTACATTTGTATTCATGTTTACAGCTACATTGTAGGCAATAGCTGAGACACAGAATCTAGCAAGTTACTAACGCAAGGGAGGCTAAAGAAAATGTGGCATGGATATGCAAAGTGAAACATTACTCATCCATAAAAAATTATCCTGTTCTGTGCAGCACAATGCATGGTACGTGAACACACTGTGTTAGAGTAAAATAAATCACATGGAAAAAGCATATCCTATCTGTAACCTCTCATATATGGATGTTAAAAATATCCATCTTAATGTGGGATACTTATTTCTACAAACGGAAAGGGTAGAAAGAAGGGATAATGAAAGGAAGGTTTAAAACACTGAATTCACTGAATAAACAAATTCTACTGTTCAACGGAAGAACATCGTAATCCTCATTACTTGCTATGTATTTTATGAGTTACTATGATTGTTAAAGGTTATAAACACAAAGTTTAAGAAGATAGAAATGTTAGTTACACTGAATTAGTCAGTATATAATGTATATATGCACTGAAATACCATACCAAAAGCTTACAATATACAGAATTATTATGGAAAGCCCCCTTTGAATTATCTAAAAAGACAGAAATGTTACCCCCCATCATTTCCAACTGTGAACTGAACTATCACACCTTCCTCCGTGATCATTTCCAATAAAAACCCTCATCAACAGAACTATGTCTCAGTAGGCTACGAAAGTGCTGGGGCAGAGGCAGGTCCCCGTGCTGGCAAGTAACCCGTGTGTCAAGTTTATCTTAGCCTTCCTCTTAAAATGTCTTCACAAAGGCTGATGAGGTGACCGTGGGCAAATGCAGCTGCTGCTGCTGGAAGTGAAGTTAATCCCCAGTACCACGTGATGGAATGCTAGAACCAGCTCCAGAAAATCATCCTTTGACAGCAGCACACCCACTGTGGCACATGCATATGTACATGCTACACGGGGTTTGGTGGCAGAACAATAAATGGAGTGTAATTTTAAATACTCTTCACAAAGTCATATTCATTGTTTAGGACAAGTCCTGTGAAAATTTTTGTCGTTGTTGTTTTTGCTGTAGCTGGATGTACAGTTAAAGCCTCCTTACTTATTCATGCTTTAATTAACTTGATTTCTCTTCTTCATTAACTCCTCCCCATCTTAACTCCTGGTACTCGGATACTTTTGAGTTAACACAATAAACTGTTTCAAATGCTCTGAATGTTAAAAGAATAAAAATAAGTAAGGGAAGATTATGTAATTTTAAGCTAAAATTGTCGGGGAACTTAAGATCTTTTTTTATAGTTTTTCTAATGAAAGTTAATGAAGTGTTTAATTTTCAGCAAAAAAAACAACTTTGTGACTCAAAATTCCAGTTTCTGAATTAGAAAACATTCAATTAAAATTCTGTGGTAAGTTAACAATTCTTCATCAATTATTTTCTGCCTAATTGAACTAAAGGCTTTTACTTATTTAAAGAAAATATATAAAAATGTTTGCTTACATAAAAGAAATATGTACTAGTTTAACATCTCATTTAATATGTATTTGATAAAATAACAATAAGACAGTAAGAGCTGATTTTGCACATGTGTGCCATGTAGCAGTAAAAAAAATTCATATTCATGTTTACTTCTGCAAAAGGCTCAACCTATTGCTGTGAGCATTGAACTTTCATACTGAAAACTTAATACTTAAATAGTGACCATTTCTATTATATTATCTTACCAGTTAACTTATTTTAAATGAATCCCTGAAGGGTTATTAGAGGGGAATGGATAGAATTTGAAAGAAAATCTTGAAAAAATATATTGTTATAGCAAACACAGAGAGAAATATCTAAATAGAAGGAGATGCTCTTTAGATGAAGACTATTAATGGGTGTGTGTGTGTGTGTGTGTGTGTGTGTGTGTTTGTGCATGTGTGCGTGCATGCGTGCATGCATGAGTGTGTGTGTATTGTAAATAACCTCAAAATCTATAAGCTATTTTAAGTATATATATACCCCCATATACATGTGAGCACACATTTATATGGGAAAATGTACTTGTCCCACCATCTACATGCCCAGTTCTTGACTATTTTATCCTCAATAGTTCACTCAATGTATTTCCAAATAGGAAAATGGTATACATGCCAACCTATGAAAATGTGCCCAATACAAATTTTACATCTATACATGTTTTTTAGTTATGTGTATGCATTTGTACTCAGTAAATACGTGTTTGGGTGTGTCCTCCTGATATGCCTACACAGTTTGATAACACTTAAAGTAACATGAACTCATCTAAAAACGCGCACTGGGGAATGTGAGAAACAATGACACCGACGTGAATACAAGTGAATTGTCCAACGCTTCCTTAATTTATTGCACAGTTTAGTTTTAAATACATACGTGTGTGTATATTAGAATATATTGCCACCATAGACTGCTTCACTAGAAGCCGCCTTCATTTTAAATAAAATAATAGTTGCTTTACTCTATATGGATATGAGTTTATTTGGACTCTGAATGAAAAGGACAAATTTGTTTGCACAATCTATGCACACATCCCTTGTTTCAGAAAGACATTAACTTTACTATGCTTTTCACAAAAGAACTGTCTTTGGTTGTAAACATAAAAAGTGACGAGGGTAGTTATGAATGATTAGAAGTAATATTCACTTTAGTACCTACTATTAAAAAATTTCGTGATATGAAAATGTCTTCCGGGGTTTGTTCTTGTATCCCCTTTCACAGTGATGCTTCATTTTTTTGAGCACGCCCATCTTCTGATAAAAGTAATCATTATGAAGTGGAAAGCATTAAGCATTTTCTTCATTGTTTCTCTTTGCAATAGTTACAGGTAACATTCTATGAAATACTGCCATTTATCGGGAAATTACCTGAATGCCAACTTCAGTCCTCAAATCCTCACTCTTAATTTCAATGGAATGTGTGAAGTAGGTAGCCCCTTCTGAGAAAATTCTGTTTTCTATTCTTGCATATCGCTGTACTTGAGAAAGGATCTGGCTACAATACAGGCAGATTAATACAGGATATGATACAAAACCTAATCTCTATTTTAGAAAGCGAAGAGTAAAAGCGATACCAGAAACCACACCATTAACTTCTTTGTTTATAGAAGAGAGGACTAGAAAAATGTATGCCATTATTTCCCAATGTTGGAGGGAAACAGGTATTATCCTTCAAGATAAATCCCAACCATATGTTCTGGAAATTTCACCTCAAGGTATATACAAAGGTTAATGTTTTTACATGTTGACAATGGTCAGATCGCAACCTATATGCTTTCATCAACAGAATACTTGAAGAAAAATAAATACTATATACTATCTACACAAAAAGAAGGAGATATATAGAAGTGAGAACACCAATTGTCATGGATGGTAAACCAGTTATAAGCCGTAGAAGAACTCAGTGACTGCATGCAACATTTTATCCATGTTCGAATTGAATAGATTCAATAAAAATTTCATTTTAAAGAGTAATAGATACAGAATACCAGCTGCTTCTTATCTTGTGAAGAGAGAGAAAGGGACACAATATATTGTGAAGTAAGAGGAGGCAAATTAAAAAACAAAAAGATCTGTGTTTTCGTAGTTCGTCATTAGAGCTGCTGAATTTAACATATGGAGAAAGTGATGAGAAGGGTCCAGCATGGAGGAGTGACAGAAGTTATATAAAGGATAACAACTACTTAACATTGTGTGTGATGGTGTCAACCAATAGTCAGGCTTCTTCAACTCCAACTCTTACTAGCAAAAGAATAAGCTTTGAAAATGCATTTTATTGACATTTAAGTTGTGTCCTTATAAGTTATCCAGTTAACTACATCTACCCTGAAGTGTTAGAAGTTTTCACTTACTACCTAATTTCCCTGACTGTAGTAACATTTTAGCCTCTGAAAACAACTGATAGAAACCGTTCTTCCTCCAGGATCCATGGAATTAAATTAAAACAAGTATTTTCATTATTTTAAATAGAAGCATAGTGTTCAAATGAGCTACAAGGAACTGTCTTAACATACATGCTAAATTAAAATGTTTACTTTAAGATATCCTTAAGGTTCCTTTTGCATCTAATACTGAAAGCATAATATATTTTTCAAGCAAATTATGAACTTAATATTTCAACTTTTGAATTTCTTTTTATATTCCTTAGTCCCAAATTGGTTCAAATAAAATATTTCATCCTGGATTCACAGTCTGATTTCAATGTTATTAATATGATGATCTTCATAATCATAATTTTGGAGAGTTGTACAAAATTCTGGGTTCATACTTTCATTTTGTTTAGGAATTCCACTTAGTCTAATAAGACTCTATGACCAGCAGACTACCCAGAAAGAACAACAAACGAGAGTGACCACAAGAATTTGCTTAGCCATACAAGATCAAAAATAAAATCCAAAAGAATAATTATTGGATATTTAATTAAGTTGTGGAGAAATGTATAGATATGAAGAATTGTTATACAATGGAGGAAAACAATACAGGAGGCCTTTCAGGGAATTATACTGGATTTGTTATTAAACTTCACCAAAAGTTTCTTCCGAATCTAACTCGGGGTCTTTAATAACCAGTCCTGTGATTTTGTGTAATTCCATCTATACTTAGTCTTACTTTCTTCAAACATAAATTATGTTTTTACAGTGCAATTTCTAAAGTGTTCTGCAAGCTTACACATCGTGATTTTAATACCTTTGGACTGAGGAGAAAAACAAGGCATTTGCAGTGCTTCGTTGGGCATATTCTTTTATGACCAATAAAATGTGGGTACAATGCTCGAATTACCCTAGATGCACAGAACACATGAAACTCAAGAGGGATGACCAAAATTCGAATGCTTCACTCCTTCTTTAAAAGAGGAACAAGAATACCCTTGGGAGGGAATAGGGAGGCAAAGTGTAGAACAGAAAGAGAAGGAACACCCATTCAGAGCCTGCCCCACATGTGACCCATACATGTACAGCCCCCAAACTAGATAAGATGGATGAAGCAAAGAAGTGCAGGCCGACAGGAACCGGATGTAGATCTCTCCTGAGAGACACAGCCAGAATACAGCAAATATATAGGCGAATGCCAGCAGCAAACCACTGAACTGAGAATGGGACCCCCGTTGAAGGAATCAGAGAAGGACTGAAAGAGCTTGAAGGGGCTTGAGACCCCATATGAACAACAATGCCAACCAACCAGAGCTTCCAGGGACTAAGCCACTACCCAAAGACTCTACATGGACTGACCCTGGGCTCCAACCTCATAGGTAGCAATGAATAACCTAGTGAGAGCACCAGTGGAAGGGGAAGCCCTTGGCCCTGCCAAGGCTGGACCCCCAGTGAACAGGATTCTTGAGGGGAGGGCGGTAATGGGGGGAGGATGGGGAGGGGAACACCGATGGAGAGGGGGAGGGGGAGGGACTGGGAGGATGTTGGCCTGGAAACCGGGACGTGGAATAACAATCGAAATGTAAATAAGAAATATCCAATTTAATAAAGATGAAAAAACATATGAGTACACCTTACTGGATTGATCTAATTTAAGACAGTTATCCTTGCACTTGTTTTTCAGTCTGAAACCACCCCACTGGGTAAAAACTGAAAACATTTATACAATTCTCAAGTATTATCTAGAGCACTATTTATAATGTTTTACCCTCAAAATGCATTAAAGTAGAATAGGGTTATACATGGTTATTTTCTATAACAATTGGGAAGAGGATAATGCATTGCTCTAAAAGTGTAAGGAGAGTAAATTAGGAGTGTGTAGCTGTCATGGCCCAAGTTCATCACGAACAAAGACCAGGCAATTTCAAGAAATTCGCCATTGTGGTAGCATTAGTGTATCATAGGTATCTTCACTACT
The DNA here is from genome assembly GCF_021556685.1 of Rattus norvegicus. NCBI lineage: Eukaryota > Metazoa > Chordata > Mammalia > Rodentia > Muridae > Rattus > Rattus norvegicus. Next base: position 50,595,916 of record NC_141537.1, on the reverse strand, counting down.
CATTTCTGAAGAGTTTCTGGGTAGAATATAGTCCTGATGTGGAGGAAAGGAAGGTGCTTTCTTGGTAAGAGCATGCCGTGGTGAAATGTCACTGGAAAACACCCTTAGTTTCATGTATATAGGAATGTACACTCTCTGTGATATCAATGTGGATATGCATTTGATTATGTTAATTCATAAATGCACACGAAGAAGTTAAAGTCCTATATATACTTTATGATGTTAATTCAATTACCATTCTAAACAGAGGCCTCTCCAATTGTCCATTTATGATTGTGCTTAGTTTTCCAGCACTGTGGTTCTTATCGAAGCACTAGCTCTGTGTATTTTTATTACACACCTGTTACTTGAATGTTCCCAATTTGGCTCTACTGAAAAATATGTATCATATGGGAATCTTCACAGGTTTCAAGACACACGAGCCACTTTCTCTTCCAAGTTCACAAAAGTAACAAACACCTAGAAAGGATATATATATATATATATATATATATATATATATATATATCTACGGTAAAGTGAGAGAAAAGTATCGGAAATCCTTGAAATAGAATTTGATATCAGTGTGATATTCTAAAGCACTAATATTAGAATAGACAGCTGTTAATCTTCAAATCCATACTCAAAGTCTTTAAATTATCCTGTCATCTCTGATAAAGTTTCACATCTATTGAACACTGGCTCTTTCTTTTAAGCTAAAATGTGGAATTGGGCTTTTCATTTAACTAATCTTTTTCGCAGCTAGGAGCAATTTAACCATACCTTGTAAGTTACTAAAATTTTAAGCAATCTTGTAAGTAACTGTTTATAATTTTAAGCTGAGGTAAATAGAATAAATATAAGGGCTGGAATTCGTATATCACTAACAAAAGCGGTTAATCTTAAAAGAGTTTTATAATTGTTCAAAGTACCACAGAACTTTGTGTTCATTTTTAACAGCAAGATATGCCACATCCCTCCCATGCTCCCCTCTCTCTAATGTCTCCCATTCTCGTAAATTCTACCTACGTTTTTCTTGGACTCATCGACTATTGTTCGCCTTGAGATAAACTACTATGTGATTGGCATCCCTCCCTTACTGCAAACATCTATACCCTGATCAGCACCTTCCTAATACAGACTTTTTCTAAAATTGTACCGCGCACTAGGAAAAATCAGCCCCCAAGAAGCGTACACTGCAACCACGACAGCTTTTCAACTTAGAATAGCTGAAAACAGATAAAACTCCAAATCATACATGGAATGACAAGTGCCAGCATCAAATGTAATTCTTTCTGGAGATGGTGCAGGGTTCAGAGGGCGGAAGGCTTCATGGAGAAGGTCAGTGAGACTAGCTCTCGGAGGGCGAAACTAAAGAGGAGAGCATTCAGACAGAATGCTACAAAGCAAAAACTCGGCAGATGTACACGGAATTAAAGAGGTGTTGCTCCCCTCTTTTGTTTCTTTCACTACATCACAATCTCTTACAATGCCAAGTCTAGCAGCTGAAGCCATTAGAAGCCAGAAGTCTTCAAGATGGTCTCCAATGTCCAGTAACATCCCCCACCCACTTTCACAACTCATTTACTCCCCAGCTCTGCACTCCACTTGATACAAAGGGAGTAGACAGAACACACCAAACTCCTCACCGTGAGAGCTCTGTGCGGGTTTTGCATTCACAGTCTGGAACTGAAAGTCAAAATGCCACCAAATGCGTTTTGTGTCACTGTGATGTCTTAAATGGAAAACTCCGTATCTAACCCCCAGGTAGCACATCCCAGCGAAAACACAAGTGAGCTAAAGCTATTGTGTGAAATTATTTTCCAGCTCTGTGCATAAAACGTATATACAATGTAAATGAATTCCGCCTTTAGACTTGGATGGCGTACCCAAGATAGCTCATTATGCATTTGCAAAATTTCAAAACCTGCAAGGAAAAAAAAAATTCTTTCTAGTCTGAAGCTTTCTGGGTAAGGGGTGTTCCTAACCTATTCTTCCTTTCTGTAAAGCATCATTCTGACAGCTTCACCTCTGTTCCATACCTTGCAATGGTCTTCAGCTCAAAGGCGTTCCTCTTGAAAGCACCTTATCTAGCCCTTTCCGATAATAGCAAATATTTCAACCCGATTTATTTCTATCACAGAAAACTGATGTTCTATGAGGTATGCATGTTTAATTTCTGTTTATCCCACAAGTGTAGTTCTGCATGTTTCTTAGCACAGGGAAGTAGGGTGCAGTTTACTGCTACGGTCAATAACTGGTAATAAGGGTTCAACAGACATGTTGAATTGAGTTGAGCTCTGCAGTTCGCATTTGATTTCCTGAGAGTATAGGATACTGGGATTACTTCAAATTCCCCAAGCACTGTGCCGGGTCGGTACTCCTCGAGGGGAAACAAATGCAAAGCATACGTGAAATGAAGCCTTCTACTGGAGGGTAGAAGAGGGAACAAAGTCCTGCCATCCCATCTGACATTGTTTCAACTTCCCTCCTACTCTGTCAATGTTATTTTTTTGTCATTATGAACTTCTGTTAACTCATTCTCTACTCCCCCTACACTTTCCATGATTCAGATTTTCTTTACGTAACAGTCTTGTCCAAATTCCCAAGGCAAAGCTGATTGTATGAAATGATCACATGCATCCACGTCCTTATTTACAACTGTGGACTACTTTTTTTAAGTTTCAAAAACATTTTATTGATTCTTCGAGAATTGTATTTCGATCACTCTCTCCTGCCCCATCTCCTCCCAGTTCCTCCGTCCGTTCAACACTAAACCCTTGCTTAGAAAGTGAATTTCTTATTACACAAGTGTTTTGACCAAGCCATGGGAGACCTGAAGTATCTTATGGCTAACAGCTGTTCATCACTTGCAGGCCGCAGTCACTACTTTTATTCAAATCAATATACCTGGATGGAAAAAAATCTTGTCAGGTTGTGCTAATGGGTCAAAGAAAAGATACCTTGTAGTGACAGTCATCGAGATAATCTTTAGTGCAGGAATTCCTTCAACTGCTCCTATTTAAATCTGAACTATTTTTAAAAATGAAGGTAAGACTGACTTACAGAATATGTCTCCTTTTGCTTCCCAGGGGCATGTACAATTTACTTATTCTTCAGTAGAAGAAGCTGATTAAGGACAAAGACAATTACTAATTCAGAGCTTTGCAGAAGAACTAGTGATGGATGATAGACCAGAGACATTTTGTAGTATTTCACAGTTTAAAAAAAGAAAAAGGTAGCATAAAGACAGGCAGGCTGAAAGGGAAAGAGGAGAGGGAAGAGAGGGAAGAGGGGAGGGAGAGGGGAGAGGGGAGGGAGAGGGGAGAGGGGGAGAGGGAGGGGGAGAGGGAGACAGAGTAAAAGGGTAGGTTGTGATACATTAGAAGACTAAATCTCAAACAATAAATTTGCATTGTTTCAGCACTAAAGAAAGCAGGGGTTTAACTGTGATTGGTATATTTTTTATCCTGCTGTGAAGGGCTCCTCCATGCTTAAGGGTCTCTCTGTGGGGAGTTTGTATCATCTCACGGTTCAATCAACAAAATAAAAAAAAATCAACAAAATATTAGCAAGATCACTCTCTACATTCGAGCACTGATAGAGAAAAATTGCTCCTCACTCTGTGCACGCACCTCTCAAAAGCCATTGAATCTAGTTAGGAAAGAAGGAAAGAAAACCAGATGACAATGGCGGCTGTATGAAAGGGCACTTTCTAAGTTCAAGTGTAATTGCAAATAGAGATGGAGATTCCTGTAAAGACTGGATCTCAGAAGGAGGAACCAAAGGCAGAGAGGCAGTCAATGGACTCCTCTGAAATGCAAACGCCCACACAAGGAAGTGTCCCACTCCTGGGTTTCGATCCCGTGTCATAGCATTAGACAATATCCCACCCCGCCAAATGTAGCTTCTGAGGCTAGTGATAAGGCAACACCTTCCTCTTTCTCCCCTCCTCCTTTCATATTTCCTTCCCTCTCTCCCTTTCTATCACCTCCTTTTTCATCTATACACACAGATACACAGTGTGTGTGTGTGTGTATATGTGTGTGTGTATGTATATGTGTGTGTGTGTGTGTGTGTGTGTGTGTGTGTGTGTGTGTATGTATATGAGGGACCACAGTAAAAAAAATGGCCAATATGACCATTCCATTATTAGGGAACGTTTTTATTGTAGATGGCAGAAACAGAGAGACAGAAAGAACAAACAGGCATTGCTAAGAGGCCAGAGCAGAGGGAGAAATAGTTGAACTGAACGTGGCCAGTTAGGGGAGTAGGAGAGTGGAAAAAGATGAAGATAGAGTGAGATAGGGAGATAAAGTGTGTGTGTGTGTGTGTGTGTGTGTGTGTGTGTGTGTGTGTGTGTATGTGTATGTGTGTGTGTGAGAGAGAGAGGGGGGGGAGGAATAGTGAGAACAGCCAGAATTCAGAAGGATGAGGAGCTGGGGAAAGTGAAGGCCTTGAACTTAAAGGACTTTAGGGTATGGGAGGAGGTGAAAAGGGCTAGGATGTTCTTGTGGACTTTGAAATGTATAGTAAGTATTTAGAATACTGAGGGAGCCTGGAGGCCAGCACTGTTTTTGGTACACTGATTGGTACACTGATCGATGCCACAGGTAGCCACAGATCCCTTCTGCCAGTAGTAAGGAAATTGACTCTTTTGGGCGGATGAAAAGTGGTTTCACAATTTCCTGAGGGATGCTGGCTTTTATGTAACCTCCAGAAATCCTCCTGTAATCTAAGTTTGACTCATTTTTGGATCGTTGGTCAGCCTGAGACCTAAGAATATGAGTGTATGCATGTGTGTTGTTGTTGTTGTTGATGTTGTTGTTGTTTAGAAGATGAAATAAGGCATATATAGAGTGAGAAGGGATAAATTATTGGAGCTCTGACAGAAAAACAATACGTCTTCACAGTGAATGATCTCACTGTTCTTACTCTGTCAAAGAAAGAGAACAGAAAGTGCACATTTTCAGGATTTCACAAGCCAACTCTTTTAAGGTAATCTAGGCAACATAATTGCTTGATTTCCATTTGCATCCGGCCAGGTACCATTAATTAGTTTGCTCCAAATGGCCTAAAAGTTCACGGGAGGAGAATATGCAGCCGTATGATAGTGATTGGGTGTTGTCCATGATCCACCCCAGGGCTGGATAAATAAGGGCCAAGATTGCAGCAAAATCCACATAGCCCAGCAAGAGTGGTACAAACAGAACAGTGAGTTCCAGAGTTCAAAACTGGGGTCAGATGAAGGGTTCTAATGAAGTAAATGGCCTTTTCACGTATCCTCCTGGTGCTCTGTGGCACTGGAAGCGAGCCCGAAATAATTATTACAGCACATTTTTAGACACATTTGGATTTCTCAGGATTAAAAACATACAAAACTGTAATTTTAAAAATTACTATTACAATTTCACTATTCCAATTATGGGCAATCCACAAAATTCTCATATGTGTAAAATGACAGACTTTCAATAAAAGCACATCTCCCTTCCTCTTGGAAATGAGAAATCTGGTGTTAAGAAATTTGTATGGTGGCACAAGTCTATAATCCCAGGACCAGTGAGATACAGACAAAAGCATCAGGATTTCAAGGTCATCTTTAGCTACCTTCTGAGTCAGAGGCCGCACTGGACTACAACAAAGTGAGAAATGCAAAGAAAAGGAGATTCGAGCTTCAGAAACTCCTCCTTAAACAAATATAAGGGCTGCAGAGGAGACCAGTGCTTGTCCTGCAAGCATAGTGAGCTTGGACCACAGGAACCAATACAAATCAAGTTCATGTAGAAGTATTCATATCTCAGGGCTGCTGCAGAAGTAAAGACGAGATTCCTGGAACTCACTGACTTACCAAGTGGAGCTAAACAGCAAGTCCTCCTTCAGAGAGACCCTGTCTGAAAAACCAAAGTGAAGGGCAGGAAAGAAAGACAGCTTGTATCAACCTCTGGCCTCCATATGCAGGCCCACAGACATGTGTGCGTGCACTGTGCACACACACACACACACACACACACACACACACACACACACAGAAACACACACAAACCTACCCATACATACACACAAAGTGGGGATGCACAGAAATACATGGTTTGATTCTAAAAATAAAGTATTTAATAAGTGAAGAGGAACTGAGAGGACCAAAGGACCAGCTTCCCTTCCAGCACACATGTTTTTTCTTGCACATTTCTGTCTGGAAATCAAGTGGAAACTGAAGTTTCACATTTTAGATGCTAACATATACAAATTTTAAAATGTAATCAGATGCTATTTCTAATTCAAATTAAAGATTAAACACAATGAAACATTTTAAGATTCACCTTTGATGCTTAACAGCAAATACATATCTTGCTTCTCTGTATTTCTTTAAAAGACCATGTCAACAGCCCCATACTAAGGCAAACGGAAATAAAAATGAGTATTATCTGGAGTGTTCTTTATTGGAAAGAAATTTGTGTGCTTCTCACCTCTAAAGATTTTCAGACCAACAGATTAGCCATATTTATGTACAGAACACCTCACGAGGTAATATGACTCCACTTATTTCTCAGAAGGACTGAGAAAATTGGAAGTTTATAAATTAAATAATTTTGTAAATTATCTTCTCAGCATTCTCCAAACTTATATAACTTAAATAGTAATAGGTAGTCAGAAGGTGTTATTTAAATGTACATCTCTATGACTTTGAAGCCAGTATGGGCTGCACAGTGAATTCCAGATCATTCAGATATCGACAGAGAGAATCTATCTATCTATCTATCAATAAATGAATAAATAAATATCTTCAATCTTCTTTTTAATGCATATTTCTAAGAGTATCATACTTGGTTGATATGATCATATAGGTATGATCAACTCCTAAATTATTTCTAAGAAAAAAATGGCTTATGAGAAAAATTTTCAATAAAGTTACATTGTTTTCTACCTGATTGTTTCCTTTCCGTGGAGCACATCAACATTTTAGTTCTTTCAAGTTTGCTCGGAAATCAGAATAATATTCACAGCATTTGATTTTTATGCCCAATGTTTACAGAAATACCACACAGGCGTTTTTATTCCCATATAAAAACCTTTGATGAAAACAACTCAGTTTTGTGATTAAAGAAGTGGAATGGGCTGCAGAAACAGAACGGTATCTCTTAACTCCTTCAGCTTCACGTTATGAGCAAATATGGTTGGGAGACGTGGCTGAGAACACACATTTTGCCTACCATGATGTTACATCCCCAAGGATTTACTGTGCCACCTGGGATCTCTTCCATGGGAAAGTCATGACCATGAAGAAGAGTGCAAACCGAGGCTCATCTCCATGTTCGCGAATCAATTTCTGGTTGTCATTAGCCGATACTTAGAGATGTGCCAATCTTAGTATTATGCAAGAGAAGAATACATCCAGTGGATATGCTGTCCCAAACCCTAGCCAAAGAGGGACTGTGGGTTCTTTTTAGGCTAAGGCAATTCAAACCAATAGACTTTACACTTTGGATCAGGGATTACAAGGATAGGACAGAGAGGTGGCCTCCTGGTCCCATGTCAGTAAATAAATAAGCTTGAAAAGGAAGGGCAAGATGAAAGAACTGATGCCCATGTCACCCAGTCTAAGCACTTAACAAGTTTTTCTCTTATGTCCTTTTATTGATATTTTTCAATGTTTTCTACGTTTACTGATACAAGATGAGTAGCCTTCAAACTGTGTTCATTTTCCGGTCAGATTAGATACTTACCCAGCAAGCATAGTCATGTTATAGTCTATGACAAAGCTAATGTTTGAAAACATTATATAAATACAGTAGTCCCAAGAGACACACACTGAGTTCTTCAAAGCCAAAACCAACTGGAGATCCTCAAAAAGTATTAGCTGAGTCTTTTCAGACCTGAATCAGAAGGTGCTTGGTTACTTTTCCTCTCATGAAAACAGTGTTCATATCAGGTGGTACTTCCGATAACATCGTGTGGGATGTCAATTTCACGTCTGATATCATCAATTAATAAATATTAACTTCATTAAAAATAATAGCCACATAAAGAGAACATAGAAAGTCTGGTGTCAAACTCTTGGACATCCATCAGTCACAATTTGACAACTGCTAAACTACTGCATATTTTCCAGAAAGTTTATACTTCCCATTCTAAAGTTGCAGCATAAAAGATAAAGTCATAGACCAATGTGTTACATCCCTTCCACTCTTAAATAGCACAGAGCCACAAGGCTACTAACAGTAAAACACCAAAAGACAAGGCATTTAAGATTCGTTTTGTGCAGGCAATTAAAATACTATAAACACGTTTAGAAAAGGAACTGCAGATATTCCTGTTAACAGAGAGTAGTGTATTATATAAACCACAGGCTTTCCTCAATGTTCACATATATTTTTATTGCTTTAAAAGCCTGGGTGTTGTTTTTTTTTTCAATGAGTCATTGATTATCTTCTTAAAAAAAACTTTCAATTTCATTCAAACTGGAAGTCTTAAAAGTCAACCCCCTTATTGCTTCCAAGTTCTAGAAGGTTCGTGTATTTAACTGTTTGTATTTGCTCTCCTATAGGACAAATGGAACTGATTGCCCAGATGCTGCTCAAGTATTTCAACGCAGTTTCTTAAATCATCCACAAGAGAATGCTTGTGAGCAGTAATAGTAACACAGCCCCATTTTTCCAGAAAGTAGCAGACATTTCAAGATAGAGAAAGAATTGGAAGCTGTCTCCAGAAAGGAATGTTGACATTAACTTCTCACGTCCAGAATTTCAGCTCCTTAAAAAATTAGAAACTCGTCCCCATTCCTTGTAATGATGCCTACGTTCGAGCATCCAGACAGCATGCAATTCTAAATGACTCACTGAGACCTCAGGAAAAACCTGCACGCCACCACGTTTTGTAAAGTGTATTGTCTCTCAGTAGCTTCTCCTTTGTTTTCTTCTTAACATAGAGCTTCTTTAGTAGAGCTCGAATGGGAAATGACAGCAATCCTAGCTACCTGACTGTCCTTTCATGATTCACACAACACAGAGACAGAACAAAAAAAAAAGGCATAACTCTTTTGAGTAAGGGTAAGCACCTGTAATAATCTGCCACATCCTCTCTTATCTGTCACAAAACAGCCAACAGGATAAAGGGGAAGGAAAGCAGAAGGATTTGAGTTCCCTTCATTCACCTTTTAAAAGCTATAATTATATCCTCAAGGATATGGCAGACTTAATCAAAATCCAAAGCACTATATTTTACTTCAGCCAGTCTTCTTCATTAACTCAGCCAGAAATTTCCCCTCATAAAAACATATTCCACTAGTTGGCCATATAACACGAGAAATTCTGTTCAGCACAATATGGCCAATAAAATTAAGTTGACTTTAACCACGATGTCATTTAAAGAAGCCAATTAAATGAGTCAGAAACACAAAACCAAGAATACAGCCTTGGGAATAACTTTTTTTTCCTAGAGTCCTTATCAAATCCTTCTTACCCTGATTACGTAGGCAAGAAAGGTAGCCACAAAGCCAAAGAAGGAACACTGATACCTCTCCAAGGATCACCTACGAACTCTGCAAAGTAGCCTCTCTTTCTGGTTTATTTTGTTAGCTTTCCTACCCCGACAAGTGCTGCTACTTTTCTGCAGTTTGAGTAACATTCTTAATCACTCCACACCATTCTTTATAACATCTAGAGAAGTCTGAATTCTTTCCCTAGAAGTCCATTTCTGAAAACACAAATTCAGAAAACCTTCCTTTGGTTTGTAAAACTTCATGCCCTCAAATAAAAGAATGAAGGAAAGAACTCCAGGAGAAATTTTGAACCCCAAATTGCACACTGCAACTGACCCATGGTAACCAATGGTCTCACAGACGCTGCTCTGCCGTCCATGTGTAGTGGATGGAGCATCTGTAGACTCTCTGACTGATGGGAACCATAGCTTCTGAAAACTGTAGGGATGACTGACAGGCATATGCTTCTTTCTTTACAAAAGGAGGCAAACCTAGACTTCCAAACATTATATTTTGTATAGTTGACCTGTTTCTGATCTGATATTCTAATTATAACACATTACTCATAACGAAAATGAACATAATAGCATACTGATATAAAAGTTTTGAAAATCGTATCTATAATTTTTAAAATGATGTAAAGTTAGACAGGAGTCTTAGGTTGAAAAACATGCCATCCACATCTAATAATTAGTCAAATAATTCCATATTTGTCACTATATAGAATCAGTAATTAATATTTGCCTGCAACTCCCTGGTAATTTTAATCTTTTTTTGTCATACCCATTTCACAGATCAAAATATTTGTTTCTAAACTTTTGAATAAGTGCTTTCATAAATCCATTAAGAGAAAAAAATGTAGTCACGCTAAAGCATCAGGAAGCCGGAAGAGATTCATAATCAACCCGCCCCATGTCCAATCCCCATCTCATTTCCTACAAAGGCACCTACCCCAGTGTTGTCATGGTGACGATGGTGTACCAGAAGGCTGCAGGGATGCTGGTGAACTTGCTTGCTGAAGAGCCCTTCTCTGCGTAGAACATAACCGTAGCGAAAATGATGATAGCCATTGTGAGGGAAAAGAGCAAGAAGCCCAGTTCTGACGCACAGCTCTTCAGTGTGTACCCCAGTATACGCAGGCCTTGAGAGTGGCGGGAAAACTTAAAGATCCTGAAGACTCGAAAGACTCGGAGTGTGACAAAGGCGCCACTGACATCCTCATTGTCTGTCATCACCAGCCCAATGTAATAGGGTAGGATGGCCACCACATCGATGATACTCATGACACTGCGCACAAAACGGTAACGACTAGGCGCTGCGGCCAGGCGTAGCAAGTACTCAACCGTAAAGATCATGACACAGGCGGTATCCAAGCAGAAGAAGGCCACTGCATACCTTTCCCCACAAGGCAGTTCTTTTATGTGGCCTGGGCTAGACCCACATGGAACTGTTTCCACCACATTCGCGATGACTGAGACGGCAATGAAGAACCCGGTCACATAGTAGAACACCAGGGCCATGGTGCTGGTGTGGGGGTTCTCAAAGGCCCTCCAGACCCTCTGCCTAGCAGTCATGGTGGGCAGAGCACTCTCTCCTGTATTGTCAGTGTCTGCATCATCCTGGAGGCGCTCTGCATTCTCCCGCCTGCGGTCCTTGTACTCCTCATAACAGCAGTCGCCAATAATTTCTGGGATGAGGCCAAAGAAGGCCAATTCTTCATCATAAGCCGAGATGCACTCATGGCGGGGATAGTGAAGCTTCCCCGTGCGGTAGAAGTTGAGGATGTGGCGGAAGATGTCTGGGTCACGGTCAAAGAAATATTGTTGGGTCTCTGGGTGGTAGAAAAAGTCTCTCTCGGAACTGCCCAGCAGAGTGTCTGGGTATCGTTCCAGGGTGTCTTGCCATGTCTGGAAACGGGTGCCACTCACGTTCAGCACAATTAGAGCGTCCTGAGTCCTTTTTCTCTCCTGCCTTGGGGGAGCTGGCATAGGCCCGGAGGCAACAGGCATCCACCCAATGGCGGCTGCCCTGGCAAAGGGTAGCCATGCTGCAACACCGGCTGCCATGTTGTCTGAAGTAGAGGTCACAAGAGTGATCAGGGGTCACCCAAAGTAACACAATGAAAGTAACAAAATGCCCCACTTCTTCACCTCAGACAAAACACTGGGGAACACGGCTCACAGGAACACGGTTATTCCAAGGTGGCGCAGGTGAAGTCACAGTACCCAAAAAGCCAGATTTCTCTCACAGACAAGTATTTGGAATACTAAGAGAGAAAAAAAAAATACAGTGACCTAAAAATCTCTCTCCATAGAGCCTAAACAAAGCTCTGCCAACAGTTGGACCAGGGCACCTCCTGGCACATCTAAACGCACAGGTGACTTTAGAGACAGCCTTGCTTCAAACAGGTGTCTTCACTTCTCCCCTGATACAGTCTGGTTGATACAGGGTCGGTATATAGAGCAGGTGAGAGGAAACAGGGAAAGTCAACCAGTGGTAGTCTCTTAAAAGAAAGAACCTTTTCACCTTCCCCTTCTGCTGAAGTGGTCCTTCCCGCCAAAGGCGTCTCAAAAAGACGACCTGTTGTTGTAGCTCCAGAAATGCGGTCACAGCCGCTGTCCCGCGTCCCTTGGAGTCCGCTGGCCTCCTCTACTCAACGCTGCGCTTGCAGAGATGGAGGTGAAGTGCAGGGCTCGCGGCGGGGGGCGTCGGTCTAGAGTTCTCTGTCCCCTCACGTCGACTGACACCCTCTGTGCCAGCCGAAAGAGAGCGTTCGCCTGATGGGCCCCTTCACTCTCTGTTCAAGTTCAGCTCAGGTGCAGTGTGACAGTTATAGAGCTCGGGAGCTGGCAGCCGCCGCCGCCGTGGCGGCAGCAGCATCTGCCTCCGCGCAGAACGCGCCTCGCCCGCCGTACATACCTGGCAAAGTACGCGCCGGGGCTGAGTTGCATAGAGACTTTGCTGTCGCCTTGCACCCGGAAAGGGAAAGGCAGAGCCAGCGGCTCCCGAGCAGCCAGATCCCAGGCTCCCGGGGAGCATAAATAAAGCTCTGGCGAGCTCTCTGTCCCCTTCCCCCACCCTCTGTGCCTCCCTCCTCCTTGTCACCTTCCCAAAAGCCAGGCGCAGGCGAGCAGAGCCAACAGCAACAAGTTCAAAAAGGTGCGGGGGAGGCGAGCCGCCCAGGCCACTCGCTCCTGCCAACTTACTGCGCGGCCGGCGTCCCCGGGGTCGGGGCGCTGCGGGGCTGCGGGGCTCCGGGACTGCGGGGTTCCGGGGCTGCGGGGCAGGCGGTGGCAGCGTGGGGCCGGGACCGAGGCAGGAGTGGGCTGGCGTCCGGGCGCGGAGGCAGGAGGCGCTCGGCGGCGCGGGGGCGCGAGAGGGCTGCTCGCTGCTTCCCCGCCAGTGGGTGGTCCCGCATCTCCCCCGAGCGAGCTCCGCGCGCTGCTCTGCCCGTGCGATCGATAAATAAGCAGGGAGAGAGCGAGAGCCGCACGAACGCCCCGCCACGCAGGTTAGGCAAAGGCGTCTCCTGCCTTTCCCTCGCCTTGACCTTTCTCCGCCCCCGCCCCCTCGGGCTCCTCTCGCTCCACCCTAGCCACCCACCAGCCTCGACGCCAAATGTCACCAAGGGAGAGCATCCAGGTGGTTCTATCCCGGGGATGAGGGAGCCTCGGATGAACAAAGGGAAGCTTCAAGGCGCTTGGCCGCGGCTGTTTGATGGAAGAGAGGAGGAAGGGGACCGGTGGCTTACTGCTGCCTCCGGAGCCCCGGTTCCAGATGAGCGTGGGAAAGGGGGGCCGAAAAAAAATCGAGAAAAGCTGCAAAGGGGGGGGGGTGAACAGAGCGGAACGCGAAGGAATTGGTTGCCTTTGGGGGGCGACTGGGTCGCAAAACCTGCAAAGCTCCGCGGCAGAATTTTTAAGTGATTCCCCCCTCGTTCTTTAATTTTTTGTAATTATTTTTGTTCAAAACAGATGTTAACGATACTAAGGTTAATATATTACCCGTCCAACTTGCTGGAAAAGTCACACAAGTCTCCTCTGGCTAGGTCTTGCCACAACTCCTTTCCCCCTGTCCTTTGCAAATGACAGGAGAATTTAGACCCTTTTCTAAATGTCAGTGTGCAGGGGAGTGAGGCTCTGAGAGTGTGTGTCTCTTCGTGCCCTTTGCGCATCCCTGCGCATATCTAAAATGACCAAAGGAAGAAAACGTGTCCCGGTGAGGGGTGAGTGATGGGAAAAGAGACAGGAAAATTGTAGTGGCCAACCGATTTTGGTCTTCGTGTACCCCGCCCCCAGTCATTAGGTGTCTTCCTTAAAAATCAAGCTTTTAACAGCAGTGGCCACTAGATGGCATGAGTGGCGAGAAGTTAAATTTACATCTAAGGTTGCTGTTTTAGAAAGGCAAAGGATCAGAAAAATTTACAGATTCGATGGAGAATCAGATCACATAAAAATCCTTACATTTCCCGAGACCACCCACCTTTTCAGTGTTTATATGACGCGCATTGTTCAGGCTTCAGATGCATTTTGATGGACTTGGAATATGATGGTCAGTGTTTCTTGTTGAAATGTCTTTGAAAAATTACATTTCAAATACCAAGTCATGATCAGAAAAACCATTAAGATCATGGGAAAAGTGAAGTTCATTGGAAAGAGCAGCCTGACCTCTACATGAAAATTATTTTTCAAGGCTTCTTTTGCTGTCTTTTGTATGGGAAGAATGTGGGTTGTGATTTGCTGTGTAGAAACCAATAAGAGAGAGACCATAAGCATGATGTGCCTACTTTAAATGGGCGTTCAAAGAGAATCTATGAACTTAAAGTATAGAAAATCGTCAAAGAAGGAGAATAAGCATCCGCTGTAATACACGGGAGTAGCCGTCAAGTTGGATGTTTGTTTGCTGTGCTTGCTTACTTGTGCGGGGTTAGGGATTCCAGTGAGGGTAGGTAGCAAAGTTGAAGCTAATGCACCATGGCAGTGTGGGACACCTGCTGTTTGTTTGTTTGTATCACCCAAGCGAAGGATGCTTGCGAAGTCTGCAAAGCTGAGAACTAGCCAATAGAAAGGAGGCGATGCCTTCCAATCATTATAAAAAAACAAGGTACAAATTTAACCAAAAAAAAAAAAAATGATGGCATCGTGGCAAGATGAAGTCATGACATCGGGATAAGAAAGGGGCGTAGGTATTAAAAGCCCATAGTATCGTGCTTCCGTGTAAGAATGGAATAGACCTGCGAAACAGACCTTTCCACATCCCCCACTGGGAGATCAAATACTTGAACACAAAAGAAACATGTAACTTCATGAGAAGACGCCTTAGATAATATGACGTCTACCATTTCGGAAGGCAGTAAAACAATAAAACATGTTAGGCTTGTTGTAAAAATTAAAGATCATATTTCCCAAGGTCCAGTGTGTTTTGCTAAGAACATGGAAACCAGCTATTTTATTGTTTTAACGCGCATGCAATTCATCTTATGCAGCCTGTGCATGGGATTTCCACAAAGACATCATACTTACTTTTATCTCTGAATAAAGCATTTCTCCCTCTCCCAACAGGCAAATGCCTGACATCTTAATGTTCGGCTGTTCCTTAAAACATCTAGAGATTACATATTGAAAAGCCAACAGAGGCCTTGGGTTTCCTCTCCTTGTCCTAAATCCCGGTTGATCCCTCCCATCCTGTATCCTACGCCATATTGATTAAATGGGCAGCAAACAAAAACTCAATACAGTAAAAGTGAATTCATTACTACCTTCTAATCATATCGGCTTCTCCTTCCTCTCCTGAAGTGAAGGCCAGGGAAGACCCCTGATGGTACTCACTCCTTCATTACTTCCCCTAGCAGACACACAGTGACCCAGTGAGTCTCAGTGTCCCGTGCTCACTCCCAATTCATCCCTACATAGCATTTAGAGAGGTTTTGCTGTTGTTGTTGAGAACAATCTTAAGGCCTATGAAGAATAGGTATAGCAATAGGTATGGGGTCCTACTTTCCCTGCCTAGTTCCCCTAAAGGTATCCCCTCACATCCTATTAAATCACAGCCAGAGGGCGATATTAATATCCCCTGAGTCCCATTTGAACAAACTGGGAAGATTATGAAAATAGATCTCTTTTCTCACGCTTCTGGAAGGTGGAAATCTAAGGTCAAGTAGCCAAGAGTATCGGAAGGTCCAGTGTATTGAGATTTAGTGAGCCTTTGCTTTCTGTAATCAGGAAGAAACACCGAACTTTGTCTCCTGTAGTAGAAGGAAATGACAGACCCTCTCGGGCTTAATCCCAACGGGGGAATGTCTGACCTAATCGTTACTTTTCATTGTGCAATGGTCTCCTACAGCCTCCGCATATTACTGCTGCCTCACTGGGGGAGTTCATTTCAACATATGAATCCGGGGGACACACACTTTCTAAGCACAGAAGATGGAATCGACGACTCCATTTTAAAATCTATCAACTTTACAAACACTGACGTTCGTGCTTATCCTTTAGTTCTAGGTTTCGTTACTGTTAATTGTCTGCCATCGTAATAGACACGAAGCACATGACAATAAGAAGGGTTCCCTTTTATAAACATAAAACAGCACCCCACCCTGTGACTCTTATCATCCGTCCACTAGTCCGTTCTCTACCACTTATCTTTGAGAATACTACCTAAAATAACTTCTTGAGATCGCCTAACATGAGAATACTTAATAAGACTGACAAAGGAACCTGATCCAGCCCATTGTGAAGGTGCGGGAGTGCCTCCCACAGAGGCTGAGGACACACGTGGCTAAGCTTCCTGAGCATCGGTTGTACCAGCACTGAATCATAAAGAGTTCAGCCTGGTTCTTCCAGACCTTTGTGATTTTGCACTCCTCCACTTCAGTAGAGTCCCTGTTTCTCCAGCATCCTCCTCTCATCCTCACTTTAAAGATGTTTTTCCCTGCATAAGCAAATTGAATTGTAATTCAGTTATCGCTGGATTTTCCCCTAACTGCAGCAGGATATTAATGATTTGGGTCTGATCACCCCACATTCACTACTGTCTACAATGATTAATCATTCGTACCCCCATTGCAGTTTAGTTTTTAATTTCGTAATGATCTTATTGAAGATATTTTGTGTTTATTTCTCATCTGCACATATTCTGCAACACATATTCAATTTGAACTTTGTTGGTCCTACGTGTTTATTTAGAAGAGTATACAGATTCTAGACGGTGTTCCTGAATCAGACACATCATTTTCAGATAGTTTTCTTCCGTGTAGCTTGTTTTGAATCATTCTCTTGCGTCTATAATAATGCAAAAGTTTTAATTTTGCAGAGACTCAATTTATCAACTTTTTCTTTCTTGGAGTTACCCTGCTGGTTTCAAGCAAAAGCTCTTATTCCTTAATATTTTCCTCTAAATTTTCTAAGCACTTTATAGTTTACATTTTAAAATCAAACCTATGACCTCCTTGGCTTAATTTTTGCATAAAGTAAATTTCATTCTACAATTCTACTTTTTGCATCCTCTTTGTCCTTAAAAAGTTGAAAGTGCACTTGCAACTTTTATTAAAATGGCTGCCTCCCCCCACCCCCCACTGATATACATTTTTTAAGGCTTTGTCTGAACTCTCTTGAATGTTTCTTGTGGATCTGTTTCTATTTTTCTTTTTTTTCTTCTTTTTATTTACATTTCAAATGTTATCTCCCCCCCCCGCCCCTGGGTCCCATCTCCCCTTCCCCTGCTTCTATGAAGATGCTCCCATGTTTCTATTTTTCTATCCTGTTCATCTCTGCGTCCATAACAATCACTAGCATTCCCCCTCCTTTTGATTACTGCAGTTATACAGTAACTCTTAACACTTTCTGCTGCTGAATGATATTCCTTGTGCACTTATACAACATTTCTTTAGCTGCCTGTCTATATATTGTAAATCACTGCTGCTATACACATGGAAATGCAAACTTCTTTCTTCAACAGACTAACTTCACTTCCTCTGGACATATATCCAGGGATGGGGTTGTACAGACATATGGCAGTTCTGTTTCTACATTTTTAGGAATATCTATATGATAGTTCCTATTGATGTCACCTAGGAATGGAGCCTCTGGGAATACCTCTGAGGAATTACTTAATTAGGTTAATTGATGTGGAAAGACCCACCCTAAATGCAGGTGGCACCGTTTCAAGGACTTGGTCCTGAACTAAATTAAAAGGACAAGGTAACTGTGTGTTAGCATTCCTCTTTGTCTGCTTCCAGAGCACTGATACAATGTGACTAGCCAGCCCCTTGCTTCCAAAGCCATGTCTCTCTTTCCTGAAGCCATGTCCCCCACAAACTGTTAGCTAGAATGAACCCTTTTTTCTTTACATCTCTCCTTCACAGTCATTTTGTTACACCAGGAAGAAAAGTGACTCACCTATACTATAGTCGTTGTTCTAACAGATATATTAATTTACATTCTTCCCAAGTTTGTAAGGATGCCTATTACTGATCAGTCTAGCCAATTCCATTACGCGTTTTGGAAAATGTTCATCCTAAATGTGGTAAAGTTGCATCCTGTTGTAATTTTGGTCTACATTCCTCTGATAATAAGTACTTTCAAATTTTCGTACACTTGATATCCATCCATACATCTTCCTTGTGGATATTGTCTATTCAGATTAACTGCCCATTTAAATTAGATTTTTCTTCCTGTTGCTTGAATTCTTTGTATATTCTAGTCATTTAATACATTAACAAAGCATTCACAAATCTTTTCTTTTATTCCATAGGTTAACTCTTCCCTTTGCCAAGTTTTTCCTATGCCCTATAGAACATAGATGGAAAGTCGAACAACTACAAATTCGTGCATTCTTTTATTAAAACAACATATTGTGGTCGGTGAGATATCTTGATGATTAAAGTACTTGCTACACAAATAGGAAGACTTATACAGAGTGCCAGAGGTCATGCCAATCCAGACAGGGTAGCACACATCTGCAATCCCTGAACTCTTACAATGAGATTAGAGACGGAGACAAATGCGTTCAAAAGCACACAAGCCTTCTGTATTCCACAGTGAACAACAGGACATTATGTCAAGACAAAGTGGGAGGTGATGACCAGCGGCACTGCTTGTTCCGAGCTGTACACGTGTGATGTAGTGTGCACACGCTGACATGCACATACATTAACACACACTCGTAATCATACCACACAAAATATTTTAATACCCACACACATTATTTGCTCAAAAGGAGAATGTCATTTATTTCCACTATTTTATTTTAATTTTATATAGGGAGCTTTATAACTTTTTGGTTTGCATACAAAGCAATGAGTTTCCTTCCTTCTTCCCTCCCTTCTATCCCTTTATATCACACAGAAATCAAATTTGACATGCCAGGAGACATGTGAATGACACAGCATTGTTAAGGCAGCTCAAATGCTTAAAATATATTGATATTTCAAAAGGCACAAGAACCTCTGGAATATAGTCACTGTGGTAAGTGCCATGACCTGAATCTCCCTTTGGGACACTATTAAAAGGATAAGTTGACAACTTGAACTTGATTTATTTTGTCCCTTTGTTCACTCTCAAAGTACTTTCCAGGTTTTAAATGTTCAACAATTCCCATTTTAAAACGTTTTTCATATATAGAAAATTCTTAGCTATTTTCAAATAGTTCTTTTCAACATGCCCACAATGCTGTTTTGAAAACCAGTCACACCGTAGAAGATTAGAAGTCTATAGCCCAGCTAGGTAACCTGAGCTCACATAATTACATTTAGAAGTCATAAATTTGGTCATAGTAAAAGACTTTTGAATGGTAGATGACTAAAAAGCTGCTCAAAATCAAATGTGCAATGAATCTGAATTATTTCTGGAAATATTTACCAACGTTATATCGTGCACCTTGATTTGAAGCTTTGGGTATGAATATAAAATATGCGTTCTTTGCAATGTGTATGCTGTCATGTCAAGCAACACTAACAAATATTTTCTAAGACTCTCTATTTTAAAATGCTACTAGCTCATTCCAGTGCTTTTACTGTTCACACCACTTCTTCCACCCTTAAAAAAACAACATTTGAATACCAGGCAAATTTTCTCATATTCTTCTACCACCATTCCTCAACCCATATCAAATTAGAATATAATTAGAGTATAGTGTGTTTATTTCTTATATATTAATAAATCATAATATATACCATATATCTGTAAATACAGACATATGTACATGTGCATGTAGCATGTACCATATTTATATACATATATGTATGTGTATGTGTGTGCATGTTCTAATACCTATAATGTGTGTTGTATATGCATGTCTGTGTATCCATATGGCACATGGACATGTATATATATATATATATATGTATATATACACACACACAGGATGTATATGTATGTGTATATGTAAATGGGATATGTGATATATATGTGATATACATATGAGTATATGTATATGCATATGAATGTGTATATGTATGTACATATATACATTGACAAGTTATTTTTTAGGAATAAAAGTTTAAGGCTCGATTAAGAAGATTAACAAGTTTTCTAAAGCACGTTTGTTAACTGCTTCGTTAATAAGAGTTTCAAAATTGTTTCCTTCTGTCCTAATACATTGAAGTGCATGTCCTGATACATGCAATTCTTCATAAACCAATATACTTAATAATGCCATTATAAAGATGATTTTTGTTGTAAACATATTCTTGGTTTCGTGCATTTTGGTGTCTTTTTACCCATGACCTAGAAAAACAGAAGGCAAATTGGAAGGGAAGAAACAGTTGTTAATGTATTGTTTTAATTAATCATTCATATACATGGCAAATAGTGTAAAATAAATTACATATTCTAGCTAGCTCGTATAAAAGACACAAAATCTCGGTATTTTATTTACAAGCTGTAAGCCTGCATCGGGCAGATTTTGAGCTATTCTAACTTACAGTTCAGCCATATGGCCCTCCTTACTTGCTGTTTTTTTCTTGCCTGGGTTATCCTCAGGGTCCAATTCTCCTGGCCATGTCCTCCTCATCTCTCTCTTCTAGAGACCGCCTCCTCTCTCCATCTCCTTTTTCCTTCTTTTCAGGTCTCCCTGACACTGCTCACTTGAATCTCAAGTCCTGCCTTTCTTTCTCTCTGCCAGTCACAGGTTCTAGCCTTTTATTAGCCAACTAGCTTTAAATTGGTGAGCAAGGTTTGCATGATAAAAGGCAGAGTGTGTAAGAATTTGCTCAATTTGGAGCAGCCAGCTACTGTGGTACAAAAGTTTGCACTGTAATACACCACACCAACTCCCAGCAAGATAACCACTCAAACAATTGTATTCTAGTTATTGAAATTCAATCTACCTTAAATGGGCTTAATGGAAGGAAAATTAACACAAGAGAATAGAAATATGTTTTAACTGAAACAAATGTTGTTTATGCATTTTAGAGTCTTTATGCTGTTTTCAATTTTTTTTCTTTTTCTTTTCATGGATATATTCTTTATTTTCATTTCAAATGTTATCCCATTTCCCAGTTTCCCCTCTGGAAATCCCCCATCCCATCCCATCTCCCACCCCCTGCCTCCATGTAGGTGCTCCCCCACCTATACACTTCCTGCCTCCTACCTGCCCTGGCATTCCCCTATACTGAGGCATCCAGCCTTCACATGACCAAGGGCTTCTCCTCCTCCCACTGATGCCCAACAAATCCCATCCTCTGCTACATATGGGGCTGGAGCCATGGGTCACTCCATGTGTACTCTTTGGTTGGTGGTTTAGTCCCAGAGAGTTCTGGGGGGGGGTCTGGTTGGTTAATATTGTTGTTCTTCCTATGATGTTGGAAACTGCCTTAGTTTCCCCCTTCCTTTCTCTAACTCTTCAATTGAGGATCCTGTTTTCAGTCCAACAGTTGCTATGACTCTAGCAGAGCCTCTTAGGAGAAGCCTACATCAGGTTCCTGTCAATGTGCACCTCTTGGCATCCCCCACAGTGAGTGGGTTTGGTGACCGCATGTGGGATGGATCTCCATGTATGACAGTCTCTGGATGGCCTTTTCTTCAGTCTCTGCTCTACACATTGTCTTCATATTACCTCCTGTGAATATTTTTCTACTCCCTTCTAAGAAGTAGTGAAGCATTCACACTTCTGTCTTTCGTCTTCTTGAGCTTCATGTGGTCTATAAATTGTATCTTGGGCTGTCCAAGCTTTTGGACTAATAAACAATTATCAGTGAGTACATATAACATGTGTTACCTCACTCAGGATGATATTTTCTAGTTCTATCCAATTGCCTAAGAATTTTATAAAGTAATTGTTTTTAATAGCTGAGTAGTATACCACTATGTAAATATACCATACTTTCTGTATTCATGCCTCTGTTGAAGGTCATCTGTGTTCTTTCCAGCTTCTGGCTATTATAAATAAGACTGCTATGAACATAGCATGTGATCTTGTGATATGCTGGCAGTTTTTGGGTATTTGACCAGGAGTAGTTTAGCTGGGCCCTCAGGTAGTACTATGTCCTATTTTCTGAGGAACTGCCAGACTGGATTCCAGAGTAATTGTGCCAGCTTGCAAACCCACAAACAATGTAAGAATGTTCCTCTTTCTCCACATTCTTGCCAGCATCTGCTGTCATCTGAGATTTGATCTTACCATTCTGACTGGTGTGAGGTGGACTCTCAGTGTTGTTTTGATTTACATTTCCATGATGACTAAGGATGTTGAACATTTCTTTAGGTACCTCATTATTCCTCAGTTTAGGATTCTTTGTTTAGCTCTGTACCCTATTTTTAATAGGGTTATTTGATTCTCTGGAGTCTAACTTCTTGAGTTCTTTGTATATATTGTATATTAGCCTTCTATCGGATATAAGATTGGTTAAGATCTTTTCCCAATCTGTTAGTTGCCATTTTGTCCTATTTATAGTGTCCTTTACCTTATAGAAATTTTAGAATTTTATGAGATCCCATTTGTCGATTCTTGATCTTAGAGCATAAGCCATTGGTGTTCTGTTCAGGAAGTTTTCCCCTGTGCCCATGTGTTCAAGGGCACTTTCTCTTCTTTTAGGTTGAGTGTATCTGGTTTTATGTGGAAGTCTTTGATCCACTTGGACTTTAACTTTGTACAAGGAAATAAGAATGGATCAAGTTGCATTCTGCTACATGCTGACCTCCAATTGAACCAACACCATTTGTTGAAATGCTGTCTTTTTCCCACTTGATGGTTTAGCTCCTTTGTCAAAAACCAAGTGACCATAGGTGTGTGGGTTAATTTCTGAGCCTTCAATTCTATTCCACTGATCTACCTGCCCACCTTTGTACTTTGTACCAATCCTATACAGTTTTTATCATGATTGCTCTGTAATACAGCTTGAGGTCAGGGACCTCAAGAAGTTCTTTTTTTTTTTTTATTAACTTGAGTATTTCTTATATACATTTCGAGTGTTATTCCCTTTCCCGGTTTCCAGGCAAACAGCCCCCTCCCCCTTCCCCTTCCTTATGGGTGTTCCCCTCCCCACCCTCCCCCCATTGCCGCCCCCCCCCAACAGTCTAGTTCACTGGGGGTTCAGTCTTAGCAGGACCCAGGGCTTCCCCTTCCACTGGTGCTCTTACTAGGATATTCATTGCTACCTATGAGGTCAGAGTCCAGGGTCAGTCCATGTATAGTCTTTAGGTAGTGGCTTAGTCCCTGGAAGCTCTGGTTGCTTAGCATTGTTGTACATATGGGGTCTCTAGCCCCTTCAAGCTCTTCCAGTTCTTTCTCTGATTCCTTCAATAGGGGACCTATTCTCAGTTCAGTGGTTTGCTGCTGGCATTCGCCTCTGTATTTGCTGTATTCTGGCTGTGTCTCTCAGGAGCGATCTACATCTGGCTCCTGTCGGTCTGCACTTCTTTGCTTCATCCATCTTGTCTATATGGGTGGCTGTATATGTATGGGCCACATGTGGGGCAGGCTCTGAATGGGTGTTCCTTCAGTCTCTGTTTTAATCTTTGCCTCTCTCTTCCCTGCCAAGGGTATTCTTGTTCCCCTTTTAAAGAAGGAGTGAAGAATTCACATTTTGATTATCCGTCTTGAGTTTCATGTGTTCTAGGCATCTAGAGTAATTCAAGCATTTGGGCTAATAGCCACTTATCAATGAGTGCATACCATGTATGTCTTTCTGTGATTGGGTTAGCTCACTCAGGATGATATTTTCCAGTTCCAACCATTTGCCTACGAATTCCAGAAGTTCTTTTATGTTGAGAATAGTTTTCGCTATCCTAGGTTTTTGTTATTGCAAATGACTTTGCAAATTGCTCTTTTTAACTCTATGAAGAACTGAGTTGGAATTTCTGGGCCTTCAATGGGGATTTTACTGAATCTGTAGATTGCCTTCGGAAAGTTGGCCATTTATACTGTATTAATCCTGCCAATCCATGAACTGTCAACTGTCTGTGAAAGATGAAGAGGACACGAATGAGAACACTGTGAGTGTCCCTCTTAAGATTTTTATCATAGCATTGGGAGTGATTGCTAGGGAATCATTACAGTACCATAACAATTGTGAGTACCAAGGGGAAGGGGACAGACAAAGTGCTAAAAAAGTACAGTTTTTACTCTTAAACTAGAAAAAAGCATATTCTTCATAGGATCACATGTAGCGTGGTGCAAAATGACCTGTGTCAAATGTACAGGAAAGGAAACCCTCAGAATGTCTTACAAGGACAAGAAAGCTTTAATTAGGTTGCCCTGTTTTGCTAGAAAGCTATCCATTTCTGGCTTACTCTATAGTATCTGATATACTTTATCAAGACACGCCTTTGCTTCTTTACATAACTTTATGTAAAGTTATGTGGTTGCCTGAAATACATCCCCCAAAGCAGAACATAAAGAAAAGCAGAACAATGCAATACTCACGTTTGGTGGATATAAACATCCCCTGTATTAACTCAAAATAGAAGACTGCAGTATATAAATCCTGTTTTCTTACTAAGTGTGTGTGTTAGATTTTAATTTAAATAAAGAAAATCAGTTATTTAATAGATGGCTATTAAGCAGGTTTTCCATTAAAATTGTTCTAGTCCCTCAGGTAAGTAGTAATTGCGAGAGCTTATTAGAGTTTGTTCTGCTATGTGTATGAATTCTCATTTTCGCCCATTGTGTGGAATTCTTACGGGAACAGTTCTCCCACTGATCTTAACAGCCCCTTGGTGATAGGGATGTAAGGAGCATGAGGCCTTGGACGCTTATTGAGGTATTGTCTTTGGTGTTCTTGGTCGAATTTTCAATAGTTTTAATACATTGTTTTCTCTTTTGAAATTAAAGTATAATTTCATCATTTCTCCCTTCCTTTTCCTCCTTCAAACCCTTTCTGTGTACATACCTTGTTTCTTCTCAAGATTGCTTTCTCTATTTCTGCATACATATGTGTATATGTACACACACACACACACACACACACACACACACACTCTCTCTCTCTCTCTCTCTCTCTCTCTCATTCTTTCTCTGCTCTTAAATATGTAAACACTGTCTGTCCAATCTCTATAATGTTACTTATATGCATATTTTCAGAGATGAGCGCTCAGTGTTGGATAACCAAAATCTTTTAAGTTAATTATATTCCGAACACAGACATTTGCAAAGCATAGCTTTTCTTTCTTAACAACGGTTTTCATGGTGAAGTAAGGCATGAATAATTGCATAAATATCCTTTGAATTTGGGAATGTCTTACCATATAAATATAAAACCTTCTAAGATACAAAAAAAAATAGGCAACACTTAAGTGAGATGAAGATAAATATAAACAAAGCTAACTCTGGCATGAAAAAGAAATCGATGGCCATCCCAGAAAAATCAGTCAGTAGGGAAGACATTCCAGCATTGATCCTACGTGGTGTTCATTTATATAACTGGTTCCAAAAGAAAAGTAACAAGTTTGCTCCTTTCCATTACTGCATGTGCAGGAGAAATCTCGATGAGAATAGACTGATAACAGTGAGATATCCTCCAAGTGAGCACCCCTCTACCATGTGTGCAGAGCACTATTGTTGAACAAGAAGAGAGAAGTACCTGCTAATGCTGCTGAAGGAGAACTTCCTGGAAAGTACAGAGTTTAGTGTTGAGTAGACTATTCCATCAGGAAAGAGATGGCAATGGAAAAGGAGGTGTGCTATGAAGAGTCTTCAGTAGAAGGAGATTTAATAATCCCTTAAATGTAAAGGACTTTTTAAATGTTTTTAACCTTTATTTTATCATAAGAGTGTTGTGCTTCTGTGCATATCTGTGAGAGTGTGTGTGTGTGTGTGTGTGTGTGTGTGTGTGTGTGTGTGTGTGTGTGTGTACCTGGTGCTCAGGAAGGCCAGAAGTGTATTGTATCACCTAGAATTGAAGCTCCAGAAGGTCTTTTAGCTGCACGTAAGAACAAGGAATCAAACCCTAGTCCCCTGGAAGAGCAACCAGAATTCTTAAACATTGAATCATCTTTCCAGATTCCGTTAAATATTATTTTTATTAGTAATATTATTGATTTACATTCCAAATGCTCAACCTCTTCTTCTGGACTCCCCTGCCAAGAATTCATAATAGCATTTCCCCTCTCCATTCAATCTGAGAGGGTGCTTCCCCACATCACCTCCAACATTCCCTGGTGCTGTAAAATTAAAAAAGGGCTTTCTTTTACCCCACACTAGATCCGGCATCGTAGTGCCCGCAAACATCTGTTAGATGTCTTCATCTCAGCCAGCCCAGCTCAGTCTCTCACCTGCTGTGCTCCATCCCATATCACACTGCCGATGGTTACTCTCTGAGCCTGGCAGCAATCTCTCTACCCGTCTAATTCCCAAGGCAGGTTGTCACCAAGCCAGACATACACATCCCAATTCCGTGGTGGCCTAGTGTCTCCAGCCACCACACACTCTGTTAAATTCAATAAAATCACTGCATGAAAGAACACACAACACAATAACCTCTCATCCAATTGAGAATATATAATTGCCCACCTAGACATACCAAGTCCTGTATACATCCATCCCTTAAGAATATTCATAACAACTTGCAAATGTGCAGAGAGAAATCTTAACATCCACCTCCCTGTTCTCTCAGCTGCTCTTTCCTCCCACTCCAGTCTCCTCCTCCTCTCTAAAACTTTTCTCCTGCCCATCTTTCTTCCTTGTCCATTGACAGGCTTCGTTCTATCCTATAACTGCCTTCACCTGTATAATGGCATCATCCTACATCCCCCTTCTCTAGGGCATCAAGTCCTTACAGTTTTAGGCACATCCTCTCCCACTGAGGCCAGTCAAGGCAGTCCTCTGCTACCTATGTGTCCAGAGGCCACAGACCAGCCCATCTCTGCTCTTTGGTTGGTGGGTTAGTCTCTGGGAGCTCCCGACAGTCCAGTTAGTTGTTACTGAGGTCTTTTTATGGGGATACCATCCCCTTTAGCTCCTTCAATCCTTCTGACTCTTCCACAGGGTTCCGGACCTCAGTACAATGATCAAGCTGTAAGCATCTGCATCTATATCGCTCAGCTGCTGATAGAGTTTCTCAGAGACAGCCATGCTAGGTGCCAAACGCTGGCATTAATAGTGATGCTATGTTGTGCTCATAGAAAGAAGCCATGAAATAATTTTTAAACAAACCCTTTCAAATTGTATCTAGTTTCCAAGAGTATGTAGTAATAAAATTAGTGCAGATACACCATCAGAGGAAGTCTGTACACACAGGAACACTGAGCAGCAGCAGCAGAAGCAGCAGCAGAAGCAGCACTATTTCAGAACTAGAGTGTTCAGAGCACTATCTCTTATTCTGAAGGCCATAGGAGGTCTATGCTAATCTCTTTAGAAATTGTACTCTGTGTAGACATATGGAAGGTTGGTTCCTGGGTCAGTTTTCAAGAATTGGTAATTATAATTCACCTATCCAAAAATGTACAAAGGTGTGTCCTATGTAGTGTGTGTTGAGTACTTGTTTTTAGGAATCCGGACTATCAGTTCTGTACATTGTAAGAAGAGCTCATATTCAGTAAGCCATACATACCCCAACTGGAATGAATAGGTTTTCTTGTGTGAAATTTTGGCACTTGTTTACATCATTGCTGGAGAAAAGGTGCTGTGCGTGCTGCCACACTGGAAAGAGACAACATGGAATAGGCAGCATATATAACTTGTCCAGGCAAAGCCTTTCCCAAGTATGTTCCAAATATGTATCCTTTCTACCTTATATAAGAGAGCTAAGTACTGAATCATGTAAACCTAGTTTTTAACTAAGATATTACTGTATAGGCAGAGATATCTTTAACTCTGTTTTTTGTGATCTTCCCCAGAAGCATCTTGGTCTTACAAATGTCTACACCACGTTTGGCTTCTGTGAGTCTAGGAAATGCTTGCATGTGTTGTGGTTTTAGAGGCACTTAACATACTTCTATACTGGTTTACAAATACTGAGCTAAGTTTTAGTGAGTGTAAATGACACAGCAGAATTTGGCCCGGAAATGGGCAAAAGGAAGGTTAATCAACACAGGGAAGAACCAGACATAGGGAATCATGGCGTGATCCACAAACAACTTTCTTTCTGAATGGAGTCTCAGAAAGGTGATGTTGCAGTAAGGGAAGATAAGGCATCTCTGCATCCTTAAGTATGAAGCATTAATACTTCAAGAAGCAATCAAGATAAGAAGTACAAGTGAATGGTTCAATGGGTATTTGGGACAACGAAAGACATTTTGATCATTATTACATTCTGAGCTCATTTGTGCTCTTATTTGTGAACTACCAATAGACCAGAAAAGCCTTAGTCACTTAGCTATTTGTCATTTTCCAAAACAGAATCATATCAGAGTTTTCTTCAGCTTAATAGTTCCTTGAAATAGTTTGTGACAGTATTTTGCTCTAGTCATAAATTTTGATAAATACAAGAAGAGGTAATATACTCCTTATTCAGCAGTATCAGCATTTTGTTTTATATGTTTTCAGATATTTTTCTGTCAGGTTAAAAGCTACTTTCAAAGTTTCAGAATATAACACAAGTACAAGATGAAATTTATCATTTATGCATTATATGCAATGGGGAAAGAGTGCCAACCACCTATAATGTCAGTATAGATGAGTCTGTTAAGCATTTGCCTTTGAAAAACAAAGCTTTTCATCTTCGTTCTTTGCTTCAACACCGTGGGAGATGCTGTCAGGAGCAATAGGTTAGAACTAAATCCATATGTGGTGATTTTGTTATCTTATTTTGGTTTTGAAATTCTAGAATGTCCCAGTAGATCATTTCAAGGTAGGGCATTGCTAATACAATTTAACAGCGGCAATAGCTGTTTCTAAGTTTTATGACATAAATTACATCCTGACGTTTTTGAGACAGATATCTAAATATTTTCATGAGAAGAATATAAAGTATCAGTTTAATACAACTTTGTCACTCATAAATATTCATTTTCATGACACATCCCATTTCTCTAATGTGCTGTTTTGATATTTTAATACACATTTTTTAAAAAAAATCTAACCTTCCTTTCTTCTGAGTTTATTGAACCTAATGATTATAAATGACAGTAATCAATGAACTTTTTGTTTTTAAAGGAGATATATAAATATGTCTGTGAGATGTTGATAATATTTCCAGTAAATATACACTACAGTTGAATAAAATGGAAGATAATAACATATTCAGTGAAAATTTACTCAGTGATTTTTTTATTCTGATACTATGTATATCTGCTTGTTATTTAATACATCTTATTGTCAATCCTACTAGTAACTAGCTGTGCCTCACAAGCAGAATAAATAGTAAGAACATCTTCACAATCATGGTATATCTGCCCCCCACCCTTAAATATTCTTTGGAAAACAATTTGCTTTGCTTTAAATCAATAAAAGTATAAGATATTTAATTGAATATGAATTCTTGGTTAGTAATTTCTACCAGGACCTTTTCATTTAGAGAAAATATTAATAAATATTTATTTTAAAGAAAATATCCACTGTATATAAAATAATGAAAAACTAAAAAAATTAAGGCTAGAGGTGTAGCTCAGTTTGTAAAGCATGTGCTTAGCAAGCATCGGGCCTTGGATTGGATCATCAGAACAATGTAAGAGCACTTGCCTGGGTGTATATCTCTAACCCCAACATATGGGAGGGAAAGGTAGGGGATCCAAAGTTCAAGATCACCCTTAGTGTATATCAACTCTGAGGCAAACTTAGATGATATGAAACTGTCTCATAATGAGATGAATGGGGAACAAAAAGCGGAGATGAGGGGGGAGATCAAAGGGGAGAGACAAAGGCAGAGAAGGAAGGAGAGAAGGAATGACAGAAAGAAGGAAAAATAAATGTAGGAAGGAAGGAAACAAAGAAGAAAGGAATGAATGAAGGAAGATTCTACATAATTTTCAATATGTTTTATAATAATATCATTGGAATAGAAAATTTGGAAATGAGAACAGTGTTTTTTGAATGAGAGTTATAAATGTTACATGATGTTTATAAACCAGATGTAAATGATTTTTAGATATTTAAGCCAATTTGTTATAATTGTATGCTTTTATATTTTAATATACTAAGTTCATAATTGGACTAACTCTGCTCAAAGAACTAACAATATGAAAGTTGACCAAGAGAAGTAGTCTGGGCTTCCCTGGACTTCACCCTCACATTACAAGGATATCCCCTACAGTGAAAGATTTACTCCTATGAATGTATTCATTCACTTTTGCATGAATTATGATTATCTTTTAAAACCAATAACAAGAGTATATAATTCAAGCAATGATCCTTTCATTTTGTTCATTTATGTACACTATAGACATTAATATCTATGTATATTATATGCATATGTATAACACACACACACAAAACTTATGTATAGTACGGATAAATGACTCACAGGATACGGTTATGTGACTGATAGTGAACGGTTCTTTTTTTTTTTTCATTAACTTGAGTATTTCTTTTTTTTTTTTATTAACTTGAGTATTTCTTATATACATTTCAAGTGTTATTCCCTTTCCCGGTTTCCGGACAAACATCCCCCTCCCCCCTCCCCTTCCTTATGGGTGTTCCCCTCCCAACCCTCCCCCCATTGCCGCCCTCCCCCCATAGTCTAGTTCACTGGGGGTTCAGTCTTAGCAGGACCCAGGGCTTCCCCTTCCACTGGTGCTCTTACTAGGATATTCATTGCTACCTATGGGGTCAGAGTCCAGGGTCAGTCCATGTATAGTCTTTAGGTAGTGGCTTAGTCCCTGGAAGCTCTGGTTGCTTGACATTGTTGTACTTTTGGGGTCTCGAGCACCTTCAAGCTCTTCCAGTTCTTTCTCTGATTCCTTCAACGGGGAACCTATTCTCAGTTCAGTGGTTTGCTGCTGGCATTCGCCTCTGTATTTGCTGTATTCTGGCTGTGTCTCTCAGGAGCGATCTACATCCGGCTCCTGTAGGTCTGCACTTCTTTGCTTCATCCATCTTGTCTAATTGGGTGGCTGTATATGTATGGGGCACATGTGGGGCAGGTTCTGAATGGGTGTTCCTTCAGTCTCTGTTTTAATCTTTGCCTCTCCCTTCCCTGCCAAGGGTATTCTTTTTCCTCATTTAAAGAAGGAGTGAAGCATTCACATTTTGATCATCCGTCTTGAGTTTCGTTTGTTCTAGGGATCTAGGGTAATTCAAGCATTTGGGCTAATAGCCACTTATCAATGAGTGCATACCATGTATGTCTTTCTGTGATTGGGTTAGCTCACTCAGGATGATATTTTCCAGCTGAACCCCATTTTTTAATAGGGTTATTTGTTTCCCTGCGGTCTAACTTCTTGAGTTCTTTGTATATTTTGGATATAAGGCCTCTATCTGTTGTAGGATTGGTAAAGATCTTTTCCCAATCTGTTGGTTGCCGATTTGTCCTAACCACAGTGTCCTTTGCCTTACAGAAGCTTTGCAGTTTTATGAGATCCCATTTGTCGATTCTTGATCTTAGAGCATAAGCCATTGGTGTTTTGTTCAGGAAATTTTTTCCAGTGCCCATGTGTTCCAGATGCTTCCCTAGTTTTTCTTCTATTAGTTTGATTGTGTCTGGTTTGATGTGAAGGTCCTTGATCCACTTGGACTTAAGCTTTGTACAGGGTGATGAGGATGGATCGATCTGCATTCTTCTACATGTTGACCTCCAGTTGAACCAGCACCATTTGCTGAAAATGCTATCTTTTTTCCATTGGATGGTTTTGGCTCCTTTGTCAAAAATCAAGTGACCATAGGTGTGTGGGTTCATTTCTGGGTCTTCAATTCTGTTCCATTGGTCTATCTGTCTGTCTCTGTACCAATACCATGCAGTTTTTATCACTATTGCTCTGTAATACTGCTTGAGTTCAGGGATAGTGATTCCCCCTGAAGTCCTTTATTGTTGAGGATAGTTTTAGCTATCCTGGGTTTTTTGTTATTCCAGATGAATTTGCAAAATGTTCTGTCTAACTCTTTGAAGAATTCGATTGGTATTTTGATGGGGATTGCATTGAATCTGTAGATTGCTTTTGGTAAAATGGCCATTTTTACTATATTAATCCTGCCAATCCATGAGCATGGGAGATCTTTCCATCTTCTGAGGTCTTCTTCAATTTCTTTCCTCAGTGTCTTGAAGTTCTTATTGTACAGATCTTTTACTTGCTTGGTTAAAGTCACTCCGAGGTACTTTATATTATTTGGGTCTATTATGAAGAGTGTCGTTTCCCTAATTTCTTTCTCGGCTTGTTTCTCTTTTGTATAGAGGAAGGCAACTGATTTATTTGAGTTAATTTTATACCCAGCCACTTTGCTGAAGTTGTTTATCAGCTTTAGTAGTTCTCTGGTGGAACTTTTGGGATCACTTAAATATACTATCATGTCATCTGCAAATAGTGATATTTTGACCTCTTCTTTTCCGATCTGTATCCCCTTGATTTCCTTTTGTTGTCTGATTGCTATGGCTAGAACTTCAAGAACTATATTGAATAAGTAGGGAGAGAGTGGGCAGCCTTGTCTAGTCCCTGATTTTAGTGGGATTGCTTCAAGTTTCTCTCCATTTAGTTTAATGTTAGCAACTGGTTTGCTGTATATGGCTTTTACTATGTTTAGGTATGGGCCTTGAATTCCTATTCTTTCCAGGACTTTTATCATGAAGGGGTGTTGAATTTTGTCAATTGCTTTCTCAGCATCTAATGAAATGATCATGTGGTTCTGTTCTTTCAGTTTGTTTATATGATGGATCACGTTGATGGTTTTCCGTATATTAAACCATCCCTGCATGCCTGGGATGAAGCCTACTTGATTATGGTGGATGATTGTTTTGATGTGCTCTTGAATTCGGTTTGCCAGAATTTTATTGAGTATTTTTGCGTCGATTTTCATAAGGGAAATTGGTCTGAAGTTCTCTTTCTTTGTTGGGTCTTTGTGTGGTTTAGGTATAAGAGTAATTGTGGCTTCGTAGAAGGAATTTGGTAGGGCTCCATCTGTTTCAATTTTGTGGAATAGTTTGGATAATATTGGTATGATGTCTTCTATGAAGGTTTGATGGAATTCTGCACTAAACCCGTCTGGACCTGGGCTCTTTTTGGTTGGGAGACCTTTAATGACTGCTTCTATTTCCTTAGGAGTTATGGGGTTGTTTA
This sequence comes from Rattus norvegicus, assembly GCF_021556685.1. Classification (NCBI taxonomy): domain Eukaryota; kingdom Metazoa; phylum Chordata; class Mammalia; order Rodentia; family Muridae; genus Rattus; species Rattus norvegicus. The sequence goes on along the minus strand of NC_141537.1, from coordinate 50,562,883 downwards.
ACTGGTTTATCTGTTCCTGATTTAACTTTGATACCTGGTATCTGTCTAGGAAATTGTCCATTTCCTGAAGATTTTCAAGTTTTGTTGAATATAGGTTTTTATAGTAAGATCTGATGATTTTTTGAATTTCCTCTGAATCTGTAGTTATGTCTCCCTTTTCATTTCTGATTTTGTTAATTTGGACGCACTCTCTGTGTCCTCTCGTTAGTCTGGCTAAGGGTTTATCTATCTTGTTGATTTTCTCAAAGAACCAACTTTTGGTTCTGTTGATTCTTTCTATGGTCCTTTTTGTTTCTACTTGGTTGATTTCAGCTCTGAGTTTGATTATTTCCTGCCTTCTACTCCTCCTCGGTGTATTTGCTTCTTTTTCTTCTAGAGCTTTTAGGTGTGCTGTCAAGCTGGTGACATATGCTCTTTCCTGTTTCTTTCTGCAGGCACTCAGCACTATGAGTTTTCCTCTTAGCACAGCTTTCATTGTGTCCCATAAGTTTGGGTATGTTGTAACTTCATTTTCATTAAATTCTAAAAAGTTTTTAATTTCTTTCTTTATTTCTTCCTTGACCAGGTTATCATTGAGTAGAGCATTGTTCAATTTCCACGTATATGTGGGCATTCTTCCCTTATTGTTATTGAGGACCAGTTTTAGGCCGTGGTGGTCCGAGAGCACGCATGGGATTATTTCTATCTTTCTGTACCTGTTGAGGCCCGTTTTTTGACCATGAGGAGCTGAGAAGAAGGTATATCCTTTTGCTTTAGGATAGAATGTTCTATAAATATCCGTTAAGTCCATTTGGCTCATGACTTCTCTTAGTCTGTCTACATCACTGTTTAATTTCTGTTTCCATGATCTGTCCATTGATGAGAGTGGGGTGTTGAAATCTCCCACTATTATTGTGTGAGGTGCAATGTGTGTTTTGAGCTTTAGTAAGGTTTCTTTTATGTATGTAGGTGCCCTTTTATTTGGGGCATAGATATTTAGGATTGAGAGTTCACCTTGGTGGATTTTTCCTTTGATGAATATGAAGTGTCCTTCCTTATCTTTTTTGATGACTTTTAGTTGAAAATTGATTTTATTTGATATTAGAATGGCTACTCCAGCTTGCTTCTTCTGACCATTTGCTTGGAAAGTTGTTTTCCAGCCTTTCACTCTGAGGTAGTGTCTGTCTTTGTCTCTGAGGTGTGTTTCCTGTAGGCAGCAGAATGCAGGGTCCTCGTTGCGTATCCAGTTTTTTAATCTATTTCTTTTTATTGGGGAGTTGAGACCATTGATATTGAGAGATATTAAGGAATAGTGATTATTGCTTCCCGTTATATTCATATTTGGATGTGAGGTTATGTTTGTGTGCTTTCATTCTCTTTGTTTTGTTGCCAAGACGATTAGTTTCTTGCTTCTTCTAGGGTATAGCTTGCCTCCTTATGTTGGGCTTTACCATTTATTATCTTTTGTAGTGCTGTATTTGTAGAAAGATATTGTGTAAATTTGGTTTTGTCATGGAATATCTTGGTTTCTCCATCTATGTTAATTGAGAGTTTTGCAGGATACAGTAACCTGGGCTGGCATTTGTGTTCTCTTAGGGTCTGTATGACATCAGTCCAGGATCTTCTGGCCTTCATAGTTTCTGGCGAGAAGTCTGGTGTGATTCTGATAGGTCTGCCTTTATATGTTACTTGACCTTTTTCCCTTACTGCTTTTAATATTCTTTCTTTACTTTGTGCGTTTGGTGTTTTGACAATTATGTGACGGGAGGTGTTTCTTTTCTGGTCCAATCTATTTGGAGTTCTGTAGGCTTCTTGTATGCCTATGGGTATCTCTTTTTTTAGGTTAGGGAAGTTTTCTTCTATGATTTTGTTGAAGATATTTACTGGTCCTTTGAGCTGGGAGTCTTCACTCTCTTCTATACCTATTATCCTTAGGTTTGATCTTCTCATTGAGTCCTGGATTTCCTGTATGTTTGGACCAGTAGCTTTTTCCGCTTTACATTGTCTTTGACAGTTGAGTCAATGATTTCTATGGAATCTTCTGCTCCTGAGATTCTCTCTTCCATCTCTTGTATTCTGTTGGTGATGCTTGTATCTACGGCTCCTTGTCTCTTCCTTTGGTTTTCTATATCCAGGATTGTTTCCATGTGTTCTTTCTTGGTTGCTTCTATTTCCATTTTTAATTCCTTCAACTGTTTGATTGTGTTTTCCTGGAATTCTTTCAGGGATTTTTGTGATTCCTCTCTGTAGGCTTCTACTTGTTCTCTAAGGGAGTTCTTCACGTCTTTCTTGAAGTCCTCCAGCATCATGATCAAATATGATTTTGAAACTAGATCTTGCTTTTCTGGTGTGTTTGGATATTCCATGTTTGTTTTGATGGGAGAATTGGGCTCCGATGATGCCATGTAGTCTTGGTTTCTGTTGCTTGGGTTCCTGCGCTTGCCTCTTGCCATCAGATTATCTCTAGTGTTACTTTGTTCTGCTATTTCTGACAGTGGCTAGACTGTCCTATAAGCCTGTGTGTCAGGAGTGCTGTAGACCTGTTTTCCTCTCTTTCAGTCAGTTATGGGGACAGAGTGTTCTGCTTTCGGGCGTGTAGTTTTTCCTCTCTACAGGTCTTCAGCTGTTCCTGTGGGCCCTTGTCTTGAGTTCACCAGGCAGCTTTCTTGCAGCAGAAAAGTTGGTCTTACCTGTGGTCCCGAGGCTCAAGTTCGCTCGTGGGGTGCTGCCCACGGGCTCTCTGCACCGGCAGCAACCAGGAAGATATGCGCTGCCCCTTCCGGGAGCTTCAGTGCATCAGGGTTCCAGATGGCCTTTGGTGTTTTCCTCTGGCGTCCGAGATGTATGTACAGAGAGCAGTGTCTTCTGGTTTCCCAGGCTTGTCTGCCTCTCTGAAGGTTTAGCTCTCCCTCCCACGGGATTTGGGTGCAGAGAACTGTTTATCTGGTCTGTTTCCTTCAGGTTCCGGCGGTGTCTCAGGCAGGGGTCCTGCCGCTCCTGGGCCCTCCCCCACGGGAGCCCAGAGGCCTTATACAGTTTCCTCTTGGGCCAGGGATGTGGGCAGGGGTGGGCAGTGTTGGTGGTCTCTTCTGCTCTGCAGCCTCAGGAGTGCCCACCTGACCAGGCGGTGAGGTCTCTTTCCAACGGGGTCTGGGAGCAGAGAGCTGCTGCGGGTAGGGATCCGCGGGCATGGGACCTCCGGCAAACACAGGACGTGCCCGGTCCTAGATGAACTCTGCCTCTGTGTGTCCCGATCTCACCAGGCAGCTCTCTTGCAGCAGACAAGTTGGTCTTACCTGTGGTCCTGAGGCTCAAGTTTGCTCGCGGGTTGCTGCCCATGGGCTCTCTCGTGAACGGTTCTTAAGTGAAACCCAGGCCTGGCAGAAAGCCTGTGACTTCAGTTCATTTCCATCTGGGTATCACCCTGGAGGCTGGGTCTCCTCACAGTACTATGGCTGGCTTCCATTGGCCCCTATCCAAAGCAAGATCTAGACAAAAGCTATGTATCTTTGATGACTAAACTTGGACAACACAGAGCCACTTTTCCTGTTTTATTTCCATCCAGAGTCTAGGGAAGGAGATATAGGATCTAGCCCTTAATGGCAAAGTGACAATATTCTAGAAATTCCAGTGGGACTAGAAGTCTGATTGATATCTTTTGAAAAGTATAACCTACCATGAGTATGTGATATGAAGAAACATTTGTGAGTAATATTTTATCCTGTTTATGAAATAATGAATGAGCACCTGTAAAGATTTGAATTATTAAAAATCAATGTAACATTTATAATGAGGTTCGTTTACAATATCATGTCAGCATTCACTTCTTGAATCCTTATTAATGAACTGTGATTAATTAAAGTATAAACTTCTATCTCACTGTTCTGCTTTATTTATTGAATATTGAATGGATGGGGTGAGGTGGAGTAAAACTCTACATGACAAATGTTTTATAATTAGTAAACCATTAACAACTTAGATAAGTGAGTCTGAAAGATGGGTATTATGACTAAAACCTTCGCAGTGAAAATCCAATGGGTTAAGTATGAGCCATTACCTATGAATAATTTTGAGAAGAGCTAACTCTCACATTTACAGATGGGACTAGAACATAGGTTACATAGATATTAGTGAAGATGAATACACCCAGAGGTATTGCCTGTGCCCTGGACCACCCGCTATCTGACTCTACCTGCCCTTGGGGATTGGAGGTGAAGTGGCACAGTATCAAGGACACAGATTCCCAGAGCAGGTGAGAAATCTGCAGCAAGCTCGTCTGAACACTGCTGAAAGTTTCTATAATACCCTTCACCCATGCCCCATTGGTCCCAAAAGAGCATCTCTTCTAAACACCAGTTCCCAATTGACAAGCATTGTCTGCATCAGCAATTCTTAGTTTTTCAGGAAGTCCTCAATCAGGTCTTCCTGCATCTGTGTCCTACCCCAACCCCAGCATTTATGCAGAGGCAGCCATGCCATTCCTCCATATTTCTACCCTTTTTGCTTTGCATTTTGACAGCCTAGTGGTAGTCTGGGTGTCCTTGCCTCAACATTGTTGACCCTACCTAGAAGGATTTTCAGTATACTGGACTGTGCCTGTCTTAGGTTGTTCTGACGTCTGACATCCAGGATCTATACCTCATTGGCTACCAGCCCTCAAAGATATCACTACAGAGGAGGCATACCATGTAAGGGAGAAATGAGGAATAGCCCAAATGGTGGTCTCATGAACCTCTGTCATCCAGGCTTTGATCACTTCCTTATGGAGGCTGCAATCTGGATATTCAAGAGCCATCAGCACCTAGAGGGACACGTTATTAATGGAACATTGCCTGGAAATAAGCTGTGTGAGAGATTTAAGCAAAGTAATTATTAGAATGACAGTTCCTCCCATCATAGTGTAAGCAGCTATCCATAAGAAGTTGAATATCCTCTTAATGGTGTCCTACACTTTTACCCAACAATCCTGCATCTAGGGAGAATACAGATACCCTGGTTACATTAAGCTTAGCTATGTCCTCCCTTAACAGCTCAGAATAGTTAAATATTGTGTCTGACCAGGTACCTTTAAGATATCAAGCCAACTGTTGTGGGCTTCATTGGCATCTTGTACCTGGTAAGGGGTTAGGCAGATTGAGTGAAGCCTGGGGTCTCATGCCAAAAGTGACATGTCCCTAACAAGGGTCAACTCTTCTGCAAATAAGTCAATCTGTTGTTATAAAATATGGATGGCTCTATAAAGATGGTTATTTAATACCTCCTGTTCCTATAGCACCTCAGCTGACTTAGAGACTACGCCATTGACAGTCTCCGCCATAACAGCTGTCTTGGTGAAGGCATCAGCCGCTGTTGTTGCCTGCCCCATCAATGCCTGCAGTGATGGTTCTAATGATGGCAGCTATAATAACAAAATCTGTCTTTCCTCAGTGTAGGGGTTATAAGTGAGTTTGGGCCATCAGAGTGATGGCATGAAAGTGAGTGTTATTTACCACAGGCATCCAAATGGAAGCTGATTCCCTCATCAGGATAGCTGTTGTTGAATACCATATGCAGCAGGTGGTCAGGAGACATTTTTCTTTAAAGCACTTAAGACAGTCTCCGACAATGGAGCCCAGAAAGAAAAAGCGAGGTCAGACAGAGACTGGGGTGGCTTTCCTGCCTACCTTGCTACCAATGGTCACATTCATGTGGGTCTCCCTAGTCCACATTTTTGCTCATCTGTTTATGTGGAAATATGTCCCATTAAAGAGACAGTCTCCTTTTAGGAGAGTAAGGGGGTACATAAATCAAGACAATTAAAAGGGCTACATAAATCCCAATTGCTCATAATGGGGTTATATCAGCATCTGTGGGATCCCTGTTACCTTATGGGGTACTATTGGAAGCATGATGTGAGGCAAACCTCTACATGCCAAGTGTGAGCTTAGATGACAATATTGGGTAGTCCTGGATGAATTTTATACCTAGTGCATGCTGGCAGTGCTCCCAAGGTATAGGAAATACCACAAAAGTGGGCATTTGAGGGATCCCTGGACAAGGAGTCAGGGGTGGATGTGATATGTTTGTGGGATCCTTTCAGAATTTGTAATCAGTAATGGGAAAGTGAAGTCCCATGACTAACATGGGTTCATAGGTTAGATTACCATGAAAACCCCATGGTCATATTGTATAATTGGTTACAAGGACTAATGGAGGAGACATTGGTGATAAAATAGAGAACTTTTTCCATGGTCCAGGTGCCTTCTAATCATAGTGTAGTAGTGACTAAGTCCATGGAGGGCAAACCCAAACTCACATTGGAGGAGAAAAGAACAGGCTAAGTTGGGGAGTTAACTTGCCACAGGCAAAAAGGGGGGGCAGGGGCACCAAAGCCCAGAGAGCTCATTGGCTCTCTGAGGCTGAAGAAAATTAATAAAAACAATATGCACATTATACCTCTTGGCCCTGGTCTTCTTCTGGCCCCTTCATTGCCCCCTGGTCCATAGCCAGGTGAACATCTGCCAGGCGTACCCATATTGCACAGTTGCACCTGGAGGGGAACACAAGCATAACCTTGCCCTTTCATCAGAAGCAGAGTATGTGGCTGCCATTGAGAGGTTATTGGGTACCTCCATCTAACCAGTAGGAGGGGAGTGTTCCTCTGCAAAAATGCCTAATGTTTGTAACCAGGGCTCAGGTCTTTCCTACTGAAGGAGAGAAATTTCATGTGGAACAGGAACTCCAACAGTGCTAGGTGTGGATCTCCTTTAGATTCTGGGAGGTGACCTGAGCAAGTGCTCCCTTCAAGGAAGTATTTCCTTGGCCTTGACGGTTTTAGGGTACCCCAAAGGAGTCACTGGTCATCCATGAAGATAGGAAGGCTCTGAGCTACTGAGATGAGTAAATAGGTCTCTGGTCAGTCTTGAGTACGCAAGGCACTCCCATTAACAGCATTGCTGGTTTAGTGGCCTTAATAGCATCATGAGTGGCCTTTTCACTTGTCATGGCCACACATATATGAAGGCCAAGCAAGTATCTACAACTACATGTACATACCTAAGATTATCAAAGGCTAAGTATAATGGGTGACATCCATTTTCCAGATTGTATTGGGGAATAGACCTCTAAGGTTAACTCCTGATTTGTCAGAGGTCCCAGTGGTTTAAGAGGTGTGCACATGTCGCACAGGACCTTGTAAGAAATATACAACGCATCATAGGCAATTCAGTCAAGAGCTTATGTAAATTATTAGAAGGAAGGTGAAATTGCTGGAGTAACATTCTGGCTTGTTCTAGAAATTCCATGTCTAAGGGGTTGGGGATTTAGCTCAGCGGTAGAGCGCTTGCCTAGCGAGCGCAAGGCCCTGGGTTCGGTCCCCAGCTCCGAAAAAAAAAAGGAAAAAAAAAAAGAAATTCCATGTCTATAACCATAATCAGGGCATCAGTTCTCTCATTTCCTTCTGCTAATATGTCAGGCAATTTAGAACATGATCTTATGTGTGGGATGAACAAGGAGTGCACCCTATTCTCAACAGCCCTCTGGATAGATCATGTACAGACATGTATAGGGCTGTTTTGCTCTTTAATATAGAAGGACAGGGTGTGGACAGCTTGTATTGCGTATTGGCTACCTCAGAAAATATGAACCTGCTTCTGTTGGCAACACTCAAAAAGTTTCAGGAGTCCAAATACTTCACATAGTTGTACTAAGCCAGGATTAGCAGGAATGTGAGTTGTGTCTTTTTTTCAGTGACTTAAAGTTCTTATCATACAGATCTTTCACTTGTTAGTATCACACCAAAATATTCTATATCGTTTGTGACAATTGTGAAGAGTATTGTTTCACTAATTCTTTATTAGCCTGTTTACCCTTTGGGTTGAGGAAGGCTACTGATTTGTTTGAGTTAATTTTATACCCAGCCAATTTGCTGAAGGTTTTTTCAGGTGTAGGAGTTCGCTCGTAGATTTTTTTGGGTTGCTTATGTATAATATATTTTCAGCAGAGAGTGATATCTTTTCATCTTCCTTTCCAATTTTTATCTCTTTTGCCTCCTTTTGCTGTCTAATTGCACCAGCTAAAACTTTGAGTACTATATTGAATAAATATGGAGAGAGTGGGCAGTCTTGTCCATGATTTAGTGGTATTGCTATAAGTTTTTCACCATTTAAATTGATGTTGGTGGTTGATTTGTTGCATATTGCTTTTATTATGTTTAAGTATGTGTCTTGAAAGCCTGATATTTCCAAGACTTTTAACATGAAGGGTTTGTCTTTTTTTTCAAATGCTTTTCAGCATCTAATGAGATGGTTGTATGTTTTTTTCCTTTGAGTTTGTTTATATAATGGATTACACTGATGGATTTCCTTATATTGAACTATCCCTGAATCCCTGGGATGAAGCCTACTTGATTATGGTGAATGATTATTTTGATGTGTTCTTAAATTTGGTTTGCAAAAATTTTGTTGAGTACATTTGCACTGATATTCATAAGAAAATTTGATCTGTAGTTCTCTTTTTTTGTTGGGTCTTTGTGTTATTTAGGTATCAGCATAATTGTTGCTTCCTAGAACAAATTAGGTAGTGTTCCTTCTGTTTCTATTTTGTGGAATAGTTTGAAGAGTATTGGTATTAGGTCTTCTTTGAAGGTCTGATAGAATCCTGCACTAAACCCATTTGGTTCTGGGCTTTTAGTGGATGGGAGACTTTTAATGATTGCTTATATTTCTGTAGCAGTTATGGGACAGTGTAGATGGTTTATCTGATCTTGATCTAACTTTGGTACCTGGTATCTATGTAGAAACTTGTTCATTTCATCTAGATTTTCCAGTTTTGTTGAGTATAGGCTTTTGTAGTAGGATATGATGATTTTTTAAAAAAATTTCCTCAGTTTCTGTTGTTATGACTACCTTTTCATTTCTGACTTTATTTATTTTGATACTGTCTCTGTGCCCTCTAGTTAGTTTGGCTAAGGGTCTATCTATCTTGTTGATTTTCTCAAAGGACCAGCTCCTGGTTTTTCGTTTCTTTGTATAGTTGTCTTGGTTTCTGTTTGGTTGATTTCATTCCCTAGTTTGATTATTTTCTGCTGTCTATTTCTCTTGGATGTATTTGCTTCCTTTTGTTCTAGAGCTTTTTGGATAGGCTGTTAAACTGCTAGTGTATGATCTCTCCAATTTCTTCATTTAGGCACTCAGAGCTATGAGTTTTCTTCCTCTTAGCACTGCTTTTATTGTGTCCCATAAATTTAGGTATGTTGTGACTTCATTTTTATTAAATTCTAAGACGTTTTTGAGTTCTTTTTTCTTCCCTGACAAAATTATCATTGAATAGAGAGTTATTCAGTTTCCAAGTGTATGTGAGCTTTCTGTTGTTTTTGTTTTCATTGAACAGCAACCTTAGTCCATGGTGATCTGATAAAATGTATGGGATTATTTCAATTGTCTTGTATCTGTTGAGGCTTGATTTCTGTCCAATTATATTGTCGATTTTGGAGAAGGTATCATGAAGTGCTGAGAAGATTTTTTTTTATTTTAGGGTGAAGTGTTCTGTAGATATCTGTTAAATCATTTTGATTTATAACTTCTGTTAGTTTCACTGGGTCTCTGTTTAGTTTCTGTTTATATGATTTCTCGATTGTCCAGAATAGGGTGTTCAAGTCCCTCACTATTATTGTGTGAGTTTGAATGTGTGATTTGAGCTCTACAAATATTTCTCTAACAAATACATGTGCCCTTGTATACATGTTCAGAATAGAGAGTTCATCTTGGATCATTTTTCTTTGATGAGTATGAAGTATCCTTCCCTATATCTTTTGATAACTTTTGTGTGCAAGTATATTTTATTAGATATTAGAATGACTACTCCAGCTTGTTTCCTGGGACTATATGGTTGGAAAAAATTCCCAGCTTTCTAGTCTGAGGTAGTGTTATCTTTGTCACTGAGGTGTCTTTCTTGTATGCAGCAAAATTCTGGATCCTGTTTACATACCCAGTCTGTTAGTCTATATCTTTTTATTGGGGAATTGAATCCATTGACATTGAGAGTTATTAAAGACCACTGATTTTTTGGCTCCTGTTATTTTTGTTGTTAGAGGTGGTATTATGTTTGTGTGTGTCTCTTCTTTTTGGATTGTTGTGAAGTAGTTAATATCTTTGGTTTCCTTGGGTTTAGTTTTCCTCCTTGTGTTGGAGTTTTTCTTTTATTATCCTCTGTAGATCTATATTAGTGGAAAGATATTGTTTAAATTTGTTTTTTTTTCATGGAATATCTTGGTTTTTCCATCTATGGTGACTAAGAATTTTGCTGGGTATAGTACACTGGGTTGGCATTTATATTCTCTTAGGGTCTGCATGCCATCTGTCCAAGGTCTTCTAGTTTTTAGAGACTCTGTTGAGAAATGTGGTGTAATTCTGAAAGGTCTGCCTTTACATGTTACTTGACATTTTTTCTTTACTGGTTTTACTATTCTTTCTTTGTTCTGTGTATTTAGTTTTTCATTATTATGTGATTGGAGGAATTTCTTTTCTCATCCAATCTATTAGTGTTCTGTAGGCTTCTTATATGTTTATAAGCATCTCTTTCTTTAGGTTAGGGATTTTTTTTATGCTTTTGTTGAATATGTTTTCTAGCCCTTTGAATTGGTAATCTTCATTCTCTTCTCTTCCTATTATTTTTAGGTTTGGTCTTTTCATCGTGTCCTGAATTTTCTGGATATTTTGTGTTAGGAGCTTTTTGTAATTTGTATTTACTTTGAGTGTTATATCAATATCATCTACGTTTCTTTTCTCTCCTGAAATTCTCTCTACTATCTCTTTTATTCTGTTGTTGATATTTGCATCTGTAACTCCCATTCTCTTTCCTAGGATTTCCATCTGCAGGGTGACCTCACTGTGTGGTTTTTTTCATTGTTTTCTCTTTCCAGTTTTAGGTCCTGGATGCTTTTGTTCAATTTCTTCACTGGTTTGATTGTGTTTTCCTGTATTTCTTTTAGGGATTTATGTGCTTCCTCTGTAAGATTTTCTACCTGTTTATGTGTGTTCTCTTGTATTCTTTAAGGGAGTTATTTATGTCATCCTTAATATCCTCTATCATCTCCATGAGATGAAATTTTAAATCAGAATCTTGCTTTTCACATACGTTAGGGTATCCAGGGCTTGCTGTGGTGGGAGAACTGGGTCCTGATGGTGCCGAGTGGTATTGGTTTTTGTTGTTTATGCTCATGTGCTTGACCCTTATCACCTGGTTATCTCTGGTATTAACTGGCCTTGCTATTTTAGACTAGAGCATGTCCCTCTTGTGAGCCTGCATGCCTGGTTGTGAAGGATCTTCTAGAAGTCAAACTGTCTCTGGGTATGGGCATGACGACATGATAGATCACCTGATCTGCCCCCAGTCACAGTTGTGGACCAGAACAAAGATGTTTATCCAACAGGGAGGATAGTTCCTGAGTCAGCTAAGCCCTATGATGGTCCCAGTAAGGCAATGGGAGTGGAACTCACCTATGAGCCTGGTTGTGACAGACCTCCTGGAAGTCATACTGTCTCTGGGTGTAGTAGGGGTTCTAGAGTTCCAGCTCTGTCTCAGGTTATGTGGAAAGGTCAGACTTTCAAAGAAGAGCTAATGCCAATACTCCTCAAATTATTCCACAAAATAGAAACAGAAGGAATTCTGCCAAGCTCATTCCATGAGGAATCTGTCACCCTGATACCAAAACCCCACAAAAAGTCAACAGACAAAAAAATTACAGCCCAATTTTTCTAATGAACATTGGTATAAAAATAGGTTCAATGACCCAGGGTAGAGCAATGCTAGGGTGCTGAGGCAGGAGTAGGTGGGCAGGTGGGACAGGAGCACCCTTATAGAGGCAGAGAGTGGGGGAGGGGATGGAGGCTTGAGGAGGGAAAACTGGGAAGTGGATAACATTTGAAATGTAAATAAATAAAATAACTAATAAAAATGAAAAAAAACTAACCAAAATTTATAAAAGATACAAATCAATAAAATACTGGAAAAATGAATCCAAGAAAATATCAAGGACATCGTCCACCATCTTCAAGTAGGCTTAATTCCAAGGGTGGTTCAATATACAAAAATCCATTAACCTAGTCTATTTAAACAAACTCAAAAACGAAAAGCAAAACAAACAGATAGACAACCAAAAAAAAGTATTTACCAAAATTCAACACCCCATCGTGATAAAGGTCTTCGAAAGATCAGGGAAACAAGGGACATAAAAAAATCCAATAAAGGCAGCATACAGAAAACAGCCAAGATCAAATTAAATGGAAAGAATATTAAAGAATTTTCATTAGAATAGGGGACAAGACAGGTTTGTCCACTCTCGCCAGATCTCTTCAATATAGTATTTGAAGTGCTTGCTAGAGCAATAAGACAACTAAAGGAGACCAAGAGGATACAAATCGAAAAGAAGCAAAGTATCAATATTTGTAGATGATATGGTACTATGAAAAAGTGACCTAAAATTCTACCAGATAACTCCTACAGAGATGATGAACACCTTGGCAAAGTGGCTGGATACATAATTAACTCAAAGAAATCAGTAGCTTTCTCTACACAAGTGACACATGGCCTGAAAAATAAGTTAGGGCAGCAAGACCCTTCACAATAGCCACAAATAACATAAAATACCTTGGTGTAACTCTAACCAAGCAAGTGAAATAACTTTATGACAAGAATTTCAAGTCCTCAAAGACAGAAATTGAAGAAGATACCAGAAGATGGAAAGTTCTACCTTCCTCATGGATAGGAAGAATAAACATAGTGAAAACAGCTATCTTACCTAAAGCAGTCTACAGATTGAGTGCAATTTCTCTCAAAATTCCAGCAAAATTCTTCACAAATCTTGAAAGAGTAACTTGAAACTTCATATGAAAACTTCACAACAACAACAAAACACAAAAACAAAACAAACAAACAAACACACAGGATAGTCAAAATACTACTGAAGAGTAAAAGAATTTCTGGAGGTATAACTATCCCTGTCTTAAAGCAGTACTACAGAGCAATAGTAATACAAATTGTACACTGTTGGTGTGGAAACAGATGGCTAGATCAATGGAATCTCATTGAAGACCCATAAATAAACCCTCACACATACAGACATATGACTTTTCACAAAGAGGCCAAAGCCATACAAAGGAACAGGGCAGGCCTCTTCAATAAATTGTGCTGGTAAAACTGGATGTCTACATTTAGAACGATGCAAATAGATCCTTATTTATCACCTGTGCAAAACTCAAGTCCAGATGCACTGAATCTAAAGAAGAGAAAGAGGGAAACAGCTTTGAATGCATGGGCACAGGGAAAATTTTACTTAACACAACGTCAGTGGCTTAGGCATTAAAGTCAAGAATCAATAAGTGGGACCTCATGAAACAGAAAACACTCTGTAAGACAAAGGACACTATCAATAGGGCCAAACAGCAGCCTACAGATTGGGAAATGTCTTTGCTAATCCTTCATACAACACAGAGCTAAGATTCAAAATATATGAAGAACTCCAAGAAGTGAAATTACCCAATCCAAACGTGGGATACAGAACTAAACTGAGAATTCTTAACAGTGGGATCTCCAATGTCCTAGAAACTCTTAAATAAATGTTCAACATCCTTAGTCATCAGGAAAATACCAATCAAAATGAACCTGAGATCCCACTTTGTACCAGTCGGAATGGATAAGATAAGGAACTCAAGTGACAGCACACGCTGGTGAGGATGTAGTGAAAGGGGAACTTTCCTCCCTTGCTGCTGGGATTACAAACTTGGAAGAGCGCTCTGAAAATCTGGCGTTTCACAGAAAATTGGGAAAAGTTCTTCCTGAAGACCCATCTATACCACCTCTGGACATATGCCCAAAAGGTGCTCCACCATACCCTAAGAACATGTGACCCGCTATGCTCATAACAGCTTTACTCATAATAGACAGCAACTGGAAGCAACAAAGGTATCCCTCAACTGAAAAATATATGCAGAAAATGGGATACATTTGCAAAATGGAGTACTCTTCAAGTATTAAAAACAATGGCATCGTGACTTTTGCAGGCAAGTGGATGGAACTAGACAATATCTTCCTGAGTGAGGAAACCCAGTCCCAAAAGGGTGCGCATGGCATGAACACACTGATAAGTGGAAATGAACTACAGAAGTAGGATAGAAAAAGTACAGAAAAGAAGTATAGAATACCCATGATACCCACTGCAGATCCAAGGCAGTTAAACAGGAAGGTAGGCCCAAGTGAGGATGCTTGAATCCCACCTTAGAAGGGGGAAAATAGTCATAGGAAGTAGATGGAAGTAAGGATCTGAGTGGGTAAACAAAGGGCTAGGGGAATAGGAGGGCAGGACCAGGGGTGGCAAGAGACCAGAGAAAGTCACAGAGGACAAGGAGAAGGAAGGGCAATATGGAGTTGTTGGAAGAAGTCCCAGAGACCCAGGATGTAGGAGGCTCCCAGGAGTCAATGATGGTGACCTTAGAAGAAATGCTCAACTGTTGGGATATGGAGCCTGAAGGGACCACCTTCAGTAGCCAGACAGGACCACCAGTGGAGGAATGTGTTCACCAACCCACCTACAAAACTTTTGACACAAAATCGGTCCTGTATAAAATTAGTGCAGGGACAAAGATAGAACAGAGAGTGGAGGAATAGGCAACCAGTGATCTGCCCGTTTTGAGAGCCATCCCATGGGCAGACACTATGTTGTTCTTACAGATAGGAGCCTAGCAGAGCAGCCCTCTGAAAAGCTCTACTCACCATCTGAGTGAGGCAGATGCAGATACCCACAGACAAACCTAGAGGGAGGTCCTGTGCCCCTGTGGAAGAGTTAGGGGAAGGATTGAAGGCCCTCAAGGAGAAAGCAACCCCACAGGAAGAGAAAGAGTGTTGACTACTGTGGATGCCTGGGAGCCCCAAGAGACTGAGCCACCATACAAAGAGCATACAGGGCTGGTCCGCTGCTCCTGAAGCATATGTAGCAGAGAGCTGTCTTTTCTGGCCTCAGTGGGTGAGGCCACTTCTAATCTTGAAATGACTTGATGCACCGGGATGGGGCGGTACCAGAGGGAGTGTTGCACTCTTAGAGGGAAAGGGGAGGAAAAATTGGGGCAGAACTCTGTGAGCTGGAACCAAGAGGAGGTAAATATTTGGGGTGTAAATAAATAAGAAAATATTTTCTTGTTTTATCTGACAAGTTCTTATTTAATCAAACCCCACTCTGAATTTTACCTAAATCACATACTGCAATCTTTAACCCTGCATACTTGCATTTAACATATTTAAAAGTATGCAATGATGTAATAGTATTCCATGTGTCTTTGTGTTTCACATGACAAACACAAATTGGGTATTGTTTTCTGACTTCAAATGCAACGCTTTGTACTGGGTCATACTGTGGTACTTCTTGAGGAAAGGAAGCTATTAGAAATATTTATCAAGTGGTAAACATAATTTAAAGCCAGACAAGTCACAAGAATTTACTAAAGCACCATTACAAAATAACTTTGACTCTCTCTATCATTTAAAAGACCTGTTTATAGGAATAGATATAAATCAAAAACTGCAAAAGTGATTGAAAAATTTACAGTATAGATATAGTTTATTGGGATAAATTTAAAGAAGACATTGTTTACATATGCATTTCTGCAAATCAGCCAAATGCTTACAATAAGAATTAAGGTTTGTAAATATTAATACTTGGTGTTTTCCATCTCATCATATCTTGAGTACTTCACTTTCTTCTCTACTTTAGTTCTCTGATTCTTATCTCTCAGTACCACACTGTTTTTGAATTGTCATTTATACACAAAAATATGAATCATGTGGCAATTAAATGAAATTTGACTTCAAGTCACAAGCTGCAAAATGTCTAGACTCTGCATAGATCTATTCTCTCATCAATTTCAGTTTGTAAAATATTCTCACCCTTGAATTTTTATGTGTGTCATACTCTTATAATCTTTAGGATTACACTAAGCCGGCAAACTTGTTTATAATTTTGTCAATAGGAGTGTATTCAGCTACATATGATTCTTTACTTACTGAACAAATTTAAAAATAATCAGACAGTTTAAAACAGTTGTGGCTAAAATGACAAGGCTTGGAAAATTGAACAAATTGATATAAATATAACATTGAAAAACATGTAATAAGATAATCATGATGCACCTTCAGTTTACTAAACAATTTTTGTTACTTTTTAAAATTAAATCTATAAACACATAACCAATTGTAAGATGTTCAATCTGACAAGGTCTCTTTCATGTCTGTGTCATTGATTTTTACACTATGATATTCTGGATAGAGCAGTAAAAGGTAAAGGTAATCAGTACACTATAATATGTGATTTTTAATGTTCTGGTATGAAAATTGAATACACTATTATTTAGCCTAAATATTATGTTAATGTAATATCAATAAGCCTTCCACGACTTTAAAAACAATATACACAAAACTAATATAGTCAATTAAAGATGCTCTTTTTTCTTTAAATTGATATAATTACAGTAAAACATAATATTTAAATAGCACATTGACTGATTCCTGTATCATTAGTCAGATTTAGGCAATACTGTCACCATTGTTTCATCATACATCCTGTAAAAAATAGTAGAAGGAATTAAATTCTTTTAAAAATTATAACTGTTTCAATTAATATGCTTTCACTTACATTTGTGGATTTAATTTTCATTTATCTTATAAGAAGTGTTGTTAAGCATTCGCATGTTCATTTTGTCCACTTATGCAGCTTCTTATTAGCTGGTTTTCTCATCATCATGGCAAAATGTCTGACAGAAACAATCCTGAGTGAAAGGATTTAATTTGCTTATCATTTCAGAGGTTTCACGCAGGGTAGAACAGTTCCATCATGACTGTCAAGAACACTGGAGCAATGACAGGTAGCAATCAGGGAGAGATCTTGTTCCCAAGACCGTACCACCAGCAGTAGTCCAAATTTTCCATCTAGGCCTCGTCTTTCATAGTCATACTTTCTTTTGATAATTGCCTTGTAATTTGAATCTATCAGAGGACTGAACCATTCACTTATCAGAGCCTTATGTCCACCATTACAGATTGCTCCACGCACATATTTTAGGACTATTATAGGCACGTCTCTCAGATGAATCAAATTGACAATCAAGACATATCATCTTAATCATCTTATTTTACATAGGATCATTTATTGAATGTTGACTAGTAACATGTTCTAAATAATATTCATCATGTAGATTAAAATTTGATATATGTGTTGTGAATATTGAATATTGCTATTACTCCACCTTTTGTTTTCCTAATATATTCTTGTCATTTATCATTTTAAAGTAAAGAAAATCTATGCCCATTCAAAAGCATTATAGTTTTCACCTTATCTTTTGTTCTAAAGTTTTATCAACTATCAATTTTGGCAATTCTCCCTAGATAACTGATTCTTTTTTTTTTTTTAGTTATTTGTATAGTTGCATGTGTGAAACTTAATTATTACCAGATGAGCACAATATTCCAAGACCTTTTACTAAAAAGATGTATTGAAACACCCTGGTGAATTCTGAAAATTAATTGACCATTCATACATATCTTATAAATGACCTGCTATGTATTATGTATTTACAGCCATAACTTTACATTAGTGTTATATACTTTAAATTACAGTAGAAGCTTTATACTAGTCAATAACCATAAGAGTAGGCGATCTAAGTCCTCCACGGGTTTATGGTTTCGAGGTGCCTAGACCTATGCAATGTACTTTGTGTATCAATGGAACCTATAGAATCATCTTCATTTATCCATCGGATGTCTGAATGTCTGATTGCAATTACAATTACTTTGCAGAGGAGGTGAATAGAGCTGTCTATATAATCTTAGTAAACTTCCCTGTCTAAGCAGACCTCCATTAGTTTCAGATACATTTTAGTCTTAGTGTTTTTCAACTTACAATTAGTTAATATATTTAAAATATGTTGTGCATTGACATTTGTAAAATTTCATTTCCCACAAGTTCAGAGAAGTCTATAGAAATGCAGTAAAGTATATTCTTAATGAGAGGTTATATTAGTTACTTAATACTATATAATGTATCACTGACTATCTGTGTTGTAAATAGCCAGGTTATCTTGTACATATCCAGTCCATGAGGCATCAGAAAATGGAAAGCACTGGCATAGTCAAACTCCAGATTGAAAACCTAGAAGCTCCTCAGAGAATTGCTGAGAGGAAAAGCTGAACACTCTAGCATGTACTGTTTAGATTATAGCAGTAGCAAGATATATGTCTGAGGGAATGTGGAGCTGGCATTTGCTGTTTGGCTCCCTTTTTCACCTTTGTTCCTCCTAAACGCATAGCCTACTGAATTATGCCATCCGCATTCAGGATGCTTCTTTCCTCTTGACTGCTACACTAATCAGTTTCGAATAAACCCCTGTGCAGACAAACTAAGGGGTAGCTTTGCTATTCTAGGTGTCTTCGCATCCAAATGAAGTTGACCATCAAGATTAGCCATCCCCACAATAATGCTTGCTATGTGAAATGAAATGGGAATTCGTTTATCTGCCACTGTTTTCAGAAAGAGTTTTAGTATTTTCTTGTGTTTTAAATATTTGATGAATTTTGTCAGTGGAAGCCATCTTGGCATTGATTTTTCTCTGTGGGAAGAGGTGAGCTAATCTTGTTGTCAACTTGGTAGTGAGAAGAATGCCTTAAAAATCTGTATATTACACTTGTAGGTATGTGTGATTATATTTCCAGGGACCACTGGCATTCAGGTCATAGTGAGGGAAAGTAACTGCCCACGTGACGGCATCATCCAATAATCTCAGAACAAATATCCACAGAAGAGCGTTTGCCAAGGTTTCAGTGGTTAAAGCTACTTGTCACCAAACCAACTGCCTCAGTTTGATGCCTAACGCACAACTGTTGAAAGGAGACAAATAGCTCCTTCAAGCCATAGTATGACATCTGTCATGACATGTGCAGGCACATGCCTACACATAAGTATATGCACATGCATGTACATACCACTAAACAAATGTAAAATGATTTTGTATATTTGTTTAATCAAAAAAGGGATAATCAACAAAAGCTACTGAATATTTCCCTTGGGTAGGTAGATGTTATTTTTTGGCTGTCATAACATCTGGACTTTGCTTTTTGTTATTTTGTTTTTTTCATTTTGGCTTCATGACAGAGATTCACTGTGTATCTCTGGTTGGACTGAAACACACTATATACATCAAAGTCATCTTGAAATCATAGAGATGCCCTGCTTCTGTCTCCTGGCTGCTAGAATTAAAGATGTGTTCCACCATACCTAATCTCCAAGCTAGACTTGTCAGCTGAGACAAAGATTCCATCAATGCTCTCTTCTATTCTGAAATGTCTACCTTTTTTAGACTTAAATGCTTCTAGTTTTCTCAGCCCTTTAGATTGCATGTGACTATTGTAAGACAATCTAGCATTTGATCATAAAACACAATGCAGTACCTCTATACTTCTATATTCATTTCAATTGTCTGCTCCTCTGCAGATTCCTGACTAATTAGTCACAAATTCATTTACATGTGAGGGGGAGTTGTATGAATGTGTTTGCTTTTGTGTATGTGTGTTTGCGTATGTGAATGCACTGGTATGCGTGAGTATATATGGAGGACAGAGGTTGATGTCAGATGTCTCCCTCAATGATTTTTTTCCTTATGTGTTTCTTTATTCATTTATTTATTTTACACAGGTTCTATTACTGAACCCAGAGTTCACCAACTCTGGTTGCTAGTCAACAGCTACCAATCCTCTTTCTGTGTCTCACCAAAGCTGAGATTAGGCTGCATGCTATAGTGCCCCGGTTGTCACATGGGTGATGTAGATCCAAACAAAAGGACTCAAGCTTGCAAGGCAATCATATTTCCTATTATGCCCACAAATTCACTTTTCAAAGAACTGAAGGTTATTACTTTCTATTTTTGAACACATGTTATTTGTCCTTCAACAAACGTATAATTTTCAAAGATTCAAATATGATGGGGTTAAATTTGGTCACCTTAATTTAACTTAATATCTGGAGAATCTATACTGAACTTTCATTTGAAAAAACACTTAGTGTCTTAACTCTTTATCTCTATGGGATTTTTTGAAGTTTTTAAAACAAGCTTTCATTTATTTTTAAATATGTGCAGGAAACAAAATACAAGAAGGCAAGAACAACGTTCCCCGGGCAGAAGCAGCTCAGCTCAATATTTTGTTCTAGATCCTGCAAGTGTACATACCCTTAGGTAACTGAGATTATATAGAATATACCATGCTTTCACCACATTTTGAATATTTGCCAACCAAAAGCCACATGCTACATGAGGATTTTGATAACCAAGAATATACCATGCCAGTTTTAACTTGAAGATTATACAATTTGCAGATTTCCCTAATTGGTAGATTATTCATTGTCATTCTTTGTTTATATATATATATATTTCACAACTCCCTTCTCTCTTCTATTCTGTCATAACTATGTTGAATTTATATTCTTTGTCAAAGTTTTCAGTCTTCCTGAAGTGCATGGTATATTGGTTTTAGTAGAGTTCGCTGATTAAAGTAGGACTTTGTTCTAATTACTTTTCAATTAAAAAACCATATAGGTTATATCCAGCTTTAGCTTCCAAATTTGATTTTTGTATATACAGTCTTCAATTTTAGGGAGTTTAATTCTGATTCCCTCCTTCAATTAATCTCAATTAATTATCAATTAAAGATAATTGATAATTCTATAATTCTATAATTTTTCACTAGAGAAATCCATCTTCTGGTTGTTAATCAGAGAGGTCTAAGAAACTTCAAAAATATATAAGCTATTACCATTTTGCTGCATTTACTCTCAGAATTTGAAGATAGGATTCTATTGTTGCAAAGACCTAGGACATGGAAGGTTCAAGTTGGAACTAAACTAGGATCTTCTTAGCTGAGGACTGGTTGTCAAAGTATCAAAAGGGCTATGCAAAAGGGGAAAAGCAATCTTACCCAGTTTTATAGCCTGTGAACCAAAATATTGACAGGTCAGGAAAGAGATCCCCAGACACCCAGCAGTGCTACTTTTAGCTAAAGGGGAAGACAACAGAAGACTCACTAGCTTAGGATTGATGCCTGTTATTGTTCCTAACTGTATTCTAAATAAATATTCCTACATTCACAGATAAGTGTATTTCTCCTCAATACAGAAGCTTCTACTCTACAGCATAGAGGAATGGAGATGTACGACTGGTGAAAACCCACAGAATTTATGGCCATGGGGAGCCCAAGTCCAACTGGATTATCTACCAGGAAACTACTCTATATAAAGCTTTGGGAATACTGTGAAAGAGGGGACAGAAAGACGTTAAAAGCTAGAGACCAGCTGCAAGATGTTATCTACTAGGCATGACACATATGCTAAACTTATGAAATTTAACAATATGGTTCTCTGAACAAAATCTACATACTGACAAAATCAGTTGACTTGACAGGCTGAACAGAATAAATTTCACTCACCCTAGATGATGCTCTATGGGTAAGCAATGACTGCTGAAAGGAGAAGCAGACTTTACCAGGAATATGTCTAATAGGCTATCTAATTCCACGTGATCTGCCTTAAACTTAAATAAGCAGGAAGAACACTAAATGGACTCAATAGGTTATATCAACATCTCAGTGTGTGTGTGTTTGTGTGTGTGTGTGTGTGTGTGTGTGTGTGTGTAAAATTTCTTAATCATCGGTTAACTTTTCCTGTTTGTAGAAAACAGTCTTCTTTTTTATTAGATATTTTATTTATTTACATTTCAAATGTTATTGTTTTTCCAGGTTTCCCCTCCAAAGCCACCCTATGCCATTCTCCTCCCCCTTCTTCTATAAGGGTGCTCCCCCACCAACCCACCCACTCTCACCTTCCCGCTAGGGTGTTTCCCTACACTGGGGCATCAAGCCTTCACAGCACCAATGGCCTTTCCTCCCATTGATGTCTGACAAGGCTATCCTTTACTACATATGTGGCTGGAGCCATGGATCCCTCCATGAGTTGGTGGTTTAGTCCCTGGGAGCTCTGGGGTGTCTGGTTGGTTGATATTGTTGTTCTTCCTATGGGTTGTAAACCCCTTCAGCTCCTTCAGTCCTTTCTCTAATTCCTCCATTGGGGATCCTGTGCTCTGTCCAATGGTTGGCTGAGGGCATCTGCCTCTATATTTGTCAGGTTCTGGCAGACCCTCTCAGGAGATATCCATATCAGGCTCCTGTCAGCAAGCACTTCTTGGCATCCACAATAGTGTTTGAGTTTGTTGTCTGCATGTGGAATGTATCCCCGTGGGGCAGTCTCTGAATGGCCTTACCTTCAGTCTCTGCTCCACATTTTGTCCCTGTATTTCCTCCCTTGGGTATTTTGCTCCCCCTTCTAAGAATGACTGAAGCATCCACTTTGGTTTTCCTTCTTCTTGAGCTTAATGTGGTCTGTGAATTGTATTTTGCGTATTCTGAGCCTTTGGGCTAATATCCACTTATCAGTGAGTGCATACCATGTGTGTTCTTTTGTGACCGTGTTACCTCACTCAGCATGATATTTGCTAGTTTCATCCATTTGCCTAAGAAATTGTATGTGGTTTCTCTAGTTTCTAAGTGATTTGCATATTAAATGGGCTACAAAAGATGAATTCTATGAAAGATCTACCACAAAGACTGAAACATACATGTTAAAGTAACAACTTCATTTTTCATATTTTACATATTACCTCTTGACCAACTGCTATCTAAGGATAATATTGGTTACAATGGGATACAAGGGTAAATAAAATATAATCTTTCAATATAATAATGGTAGTAGATTTTAATGGTGACAGTAAACTGAACAATAAAGATAAAAATGCCATGAAAAATAGATAATAAGAATGGAGAGAAAAAGAAGAATGAGAGAGAGAGACAGAGAGAGATATTGAGAGAGAGAGAGAGAGAGAGAGAGAGAGAGAGAGAGAGAGAGAGAGAGAGGGATTGAGAGACAGGAGCAGGAAGCAAGAGAGATGGAGAGTCACTTTTAGCTGGAGTTGTCAGAGAGGACATTTTATGAATCTGCCAATCAAACAGAGGGCTTGGAAAGGTGAAAGGAAAGTAGAGAATGAGTCATGTGGATTTGGAAAAAGCATTTCAGACCAAGATAAGAGAAAATGCCAAGGCCAGGAGATAAAAGCTTTATTAGTGTTTTGGGGCAAGAGCAACAAGACCTGTCTGCTTGAAATGCAGTTAGAGAAGTAAAATGCTATAGCATGAAGCCCAAGGGGTAGGGCAGTTCCAGACCAACGGGAAGTGCTATTTCCAATACTTAACTTTTATTATGAGCATGTTCAGGGAACACCAGCAGCAGAGGGGATGAGATGAATGATGTTCTTGCTCTTATTTCTTGGTATTCCATATACATATATGTTGTGACAGTTTATATATAAAATGTTTGCTCCTTCTCTTGCTTTGTGTACTCTTTCCCCACTTTCTCTTCCTTCCCCTTCCCTTTTCTTTTTCTGTTCTCTCTTTCCCATGGTTTTCTTTCTCTCCATCCTACATCCTCACTGCAACTTTCTATCCTTCTTCACAGACACATATAAGCCCAGACATGCAGGAGTGTAACCAGGGAAGAATGTTTAGTTGTAATTTAATGCTTTGTAGTAGCTACCTTGAAATTCTTAATTTCATTCTTGAACTGCTCTTTTGAAAGCAAAATATGATAGATCAGTGATATGTTTAAATTACCATAGTACATATACAAAATCTAAGAGTATTTTGCATTTCAATTTTTCATTTTGAGGTCAGGGACTTACAGATTGTTCTAAAAACAAAGACAGATAATACTTATTGTAAGAGCACCACCTTGTAGTTTTGACACATTCCTTTGGTTTCGTTTGTTTGGGACAACACCATAATTTTCATTAACTTCAATTAATGAAATGTAATGAACTTCATTATATTTTAAGTGTGCAGTATGAGATGCAGTCTATCGTGCATAATAGAAATTCAAAGGGGAATTGTGAAATCTAAATATAAAGATAGTTTAAAACACCTCTTGCTGTGTTGCTTGATGATTTGGAGTCAAATGTTCTTCCCCATAATCTATGTTATCTAGAAGCATTGTTTCTTTTGAGTTTGCTCCAGAACCTAGCTGTATTGAGTTTGAAACTGTTCTTTCTATTTCTCATTAGACGTCATCCAACCTTTGGTACATCAGTTATCTTGACAATACATTTTAAGTAAACGTCATTCTTATCAGATTGAGAAACCACATCCAGATCTTCATTCTTAAATTAATATATTTATCCCAAAATAACTAAGCCCAATCACAAAGTTTCATTAAATTAAGCATTATTGAATAATATAAATGTGATTTTATCTTAATAGATACTTAAATCTAATAATTATTTGAGAAAAGTATTTTATCTAATTCACTTAAGTTAAAATTAAGAATGCAATAATAAAGCATTGGCAATTCAGTAAGTAGTAATTTTTCTCCTTGGCATTTAAGATCCTTAAATAACAACACCGTTGATTTTCCCTTCTCTTTCACATCAATAGTTTCTATAGATGGAGTTGTGTGTATTCTGTTCAAGTTCATTGATGGAATTCTTAACACAAAATACCTCAGAATGCTACATAATTTGGAGATAAGACATTAAAACGCCAAAGTATAATGTGATCAGGTGCTTGGGCTCCAGTTTAGTGTAAATGGAGTCCTAAAAGGACATTAAATTAGGACCCAAACAGCATTCATCCTGAGGTGATATGATCACACAGAGAGACAGCAGCTATCTGCCAAGCCTAGAGAACAGCCTCAGTAAAACAATAGTTTTTATGCCACTCAGTCTACAAGCTAATATAATTGCTGAAACTGAAAATCAAGAATATCTGATGTGAAGTTGTTCCATAGAGATATGAAGATTTGGGGGGGAACACTTGAAGGTGATTGATTTGCAGAAGGGTAATTGAGGAGAGTGGAGGTGGGAACTATTACTGTTCACAGAAAACTTTATGTAACTGATGTATTAGAGAGGAGCACATATAAGTTTGACAGCAATTAAAATGAAAACTTAAAAAAATACAGAATTTTCTATATCGGGTAAATTGATACAAAATATGAAGCAAACTTTTCTGACTTTGTTCTTGAAAGTCTTGGAGGTTTTGAATTGAAGGAAGCAACAGAAATATTAATATTGGATATTATGACTTAATTGTCTAATCTCTTTATGGACGAAATCATCCAAAGCTTTATCCAATTATGAATAGTTATTGCCATCATATTTTAGTGTTCACAGTGGGAAAGAAAAATTTACAGATTAACCAAATATTCTCTTTTATCCCTTCAGATACATATAGACTTTCTCTTCCATAATGGGTTCTTAAATTTATAGGTCATATATTAAATTGATAAATTCTACAGATTAAACATTCATTTTCTGCATCTGTGTCAGATTTTGATGAGCAGTCAGAGCAAGTAGCAAACATTGGGAAGAGATTATTTGATTTGTCTCTCACCCTGTGAGGATGACGTGGGTTGGTGTGCATTTCAGTTGAAGATTATATTCCTTCCAGAGTTACGGTTTGCAAAGCACAATCCTCTCTTACTCTACATCATAGATTTTGCTTCTCGCCTTGATCTCTTTTTTTCTGTTAGCTCCAACAAGTTGAACTATTCTTGCTTCCCTTATCTTTATAAATAGCTCCTCTATAGGCAAAAACTCCCAGTGTGTCCTATGTTGTATGTGTACTGTTTTGATGTAGAGGAATTTAAATATATTGTTACTAAAAAGGTATTTCTTCACCTTCTGATTTTATGTCTTACTTCATGGAGATATTCAGGCTACAACTAACATTCATTAGAATATCAAGATTTTGATACTTATACAAATGAGCAAATAATGACAACTAATATGCAAATGATGCAAAATGAGAAAATTGTTGGATCTGAGGCTAAGTGGACCATAATACAATACAATAGCCTGTTAAAAGGAAAATGTATGTTAAAACCTTCCATCATGTGCTAATAATATAGCTATATATTATATAATTTTAGTAATTATAATAATTGCTTCTTTGTAAATAGGCCTTGTTTGTGTACACCTTGACTTGGTCCTTCACTAGGGTAACTATCACCCTCTGACTTAGACCGTTATATTCTTCTGTTTGGCCTTTTTCCTTGAGAATGAGGAATTATGCCTCTTCATCACCATCGTGTCCACAGGGGTGTTTACTACCATGATCCCTGTTGTACAGAGGAGAGTAACCCCTGACCTTTGTAGGTGTTACAGAGTTCTTCATGAGGATATTGCCAACCATTTCCTTCAGTAGAATGTGATCCAACTCTTTCTGTAGACTATAAATAGCTGTTTCATTTCTCAATGTTATGTGGATTTTATCTATTTATGCATGTATGTGTTTAGGGTTTTATTGCTGTGAAGAGACAGCATGATCAAGGTAACACTTATAAAAGAAAACATTTTATTGGGATTGGCTTACAATTTTTCAGGGGTTTAGTCCATTGTCATCCTGGTGGCAAACATGGCAGCAATAAGGCAGGCATCGTGCTGGAATAAAAGGTGCTGAGAGTTCTACATCTTGATCTACAGGCCGCAGGTGGGGACTATGTGTTACACTGAGCATGGCTTGACCATAAAAGACCTCAAATCCCACCTCTTTCTAGGCTACCAAAAAGACTTCTGCCTCTCATACTTTCTTTCATGAATTGCTTTCTAGATTTTATTGACTTCATTCAACACAGAAATGATCCAACAAGAGTTATCTTTTATTTGTCACTGTAAAATGGTAATAGCTGCCTCACAAGAACTGATGAGCAATGGGATTTTATTTTGTACTTTTTGAAATGTGTTTCAGTTCTAAAAACTGGTTTTGGAGTCTGTTTCTTTGAATCACTTGTGGGTACCAACATTTTTATGGTGGTTGGCCCTGAAAAGACGTTATAAGGCAAAGAGTTGCAAGCTGAAAATGTATTAGGAAGCACCCTCAGGGTCAACACCTGCAGAGGAGTTAAGAAGCAAGATTGGACAAAGTGATTGGACTGCCGTGTAATTGCACTAAAAGTCTCTGTTGATCCCGTGGGAACTCTGGAGAAGGGACAATGATCCCACTTCAGGCAAGGACATCAGGTGTTTATATCCCCACATCAACTGGCATACTGGCTTCCAGGAAGGTGTTGTAGTCTTGGACAAAGATTTTCTTTCAACTGAGTATGTTTTCCACATAGGGAATAAAAGCTATCAGCAGCTTAAACTCCAAGTAAATGCATGCAATATTTAAGGCCAGAAGGAAAATCTAGGCAGCACTTTCTCTTACTATAGTAAATCTAAATATTATGAAATTAATATGAAATGCATACAGTCTGCTTCATATGCACCATCAATTATTACATATATTATAAATATGAACACTAGTAATTGCTAATATGATGTCATCAGTAAGATGTGAAATTCCAATGCATGTGTATGTGTTTGTACATGTGTTTATGTGGTGTGTACATAAATACAGATATATCAATTATAGATTCATTCTGTCCTATAGTTTTCAAGTAGCTTGAATATAGCATATAAAATGTATAATGTCATATTATTTTATGATCAAAGATAAATTATGCTATATATGCCACAGGACCCATTTATAAATATCTTATGAAATAGTTAATTATCTTCATAACAAAAGATATTGAGAATGTAATAAAAAAGCAAACAGAAACAATAAAGACATACTACATTATAGTTTGTTTCTAGTGTAAGAAAAAATACAGAATAATTTATGGTAGCCAAGGGGTTTGAAGAGAATACAAATTTACAATTTATTTGGCAAAAAGGGATCATGAGATGAAAGGAAGAACCATCAACAAAAGAATACGACAAGTTAATGACAATTCTGAGGGTCTAAGCAATTGAGCTTATTTTTAAAAATTCATACTGGAAAGGAACAAAGGAGTGAAAAGCTTCTATATTTAGAAATGGCCAGGGAGATCTTTGAAAATCACCTTTAAAATGAAAAAAATATGGTGAATAATTTTCTTCTGAAGAAAAGAGAGCTAGATTCAAAACGTCACAGCTCATTTTCCATTTCTAGCTCTATGTCAACTGTAAATAATTTTAAATCGAGAGTCTCAGCTACATTGCATTATTTGGATCCTGATTTTGACCTTCAGGGCATTACCTTTTAACAAAGGTTTCTATTCCTTTGTGTTGGAGGAAACAATGCTCCTCAGACAAGTGACTGTCATAGCCTGTAGGCAGCTGCTGGTTGACACTCCCTCTACATCCACCAGATGTCTTCCTCTGAGAAGACCTGCATCAGCACAGCCATAGGCCGCCTTCAGGCAACAGTTTGAGGCAAAGATAAACCAAGCTCTCTGGCACTAAGGTATGAAACATGTCTAAACAAAATCATCTTCATGCAGTCATTTTCTTTCCAATAATCTTAGATGTTTGCAAGAGACCTAGATTTCACAAAGTAAACAGCCTCTCGGTAAGTCCTGAGCCAATTTGCTGCTCTGAATTTAGAATTAAAGTAAAACCAAGCATGAAAGGTGAACTAGATGTACCCTCCTCAACTAATATTCTCAGGTTCTAACAACATCTTCTTTCAGCTCATTCCCAGCTCCCTGTTAGAGAAATATTGCTTGTTTGAACATATTGCTGCTCTCTAGGTTAAAATGATTTTGTCAAGTTGTAAACTACTTTATCTTAAATGTAACCAAAGATATTTAAATTGAAACTATTTATATTTTCTCCCTTATGCCTGAACAATATCTGTCTTCAATAATCCAAGAAAAAAACAATAATAGTGCAAACAAGCAAAGATTTATCCAATGTTGCCACACTAAGAAGGCCAAAGTGATGCAACGACCTATTGATGTCCATCGTTGGGATACCGTCATGAGGTTTACGTTTAAATAGAAGATAAGTGCTGTGCATAGCTACATAGTCCTGGTCAAGGCAAGGCCTTCGCTGTTGTTGACCCATCATTATCTCAGCTCCAGTATCACTCCCAAAATTATTTTACAAATTACAAATCTCTTTCCAGAAGACAAGCTCCTTCCAGAACTTCCTAGTCATTTGCATATCCCTTTTTACTATGTGAGATTTCTGGGGGTAATTTTACTTCCAAAGGGTAGTTTGCTTCAATAGTCTGACAGAATAAAGAAAGCTGAGGATGAGCACGCAAGCATGCATGCATGTGAATACATGCATGGATATATTCATAATCGACCTTTATTATAAGATAAATGTAATCTTATATTATATGTGAATAGAGCAAATGTGAACAGAGTCTTCCCTAGAAGCAGTTTGTGTTGCCACCAAATCCTCCTAAAATACAAATGAATTTTCAGTGACAATAGCTACAGGGAAGGTTGAGGTGTTATTGTTATTGGTCACACATGATTCAGTGAAATTAGCATTCATCGTGGAGTTCCTGGTCTCATTAACAACAGAATTTAAGAATGGACTCAAATGGAAGCTCAAGGACAATTTTATTAAAGCTTAAAAGAAAAACCCCGAGGCAGGAAAGGTGTAAACGTCAGCAACTACTTAGAAGAGAAAAGAGAAAAGAAAAAAAAAAAAGCAATACCATTGAAGCCTTTGTGGAGGTCAGACACATGACCAACAAACCACAACATAGCAGGTAGAGAGGCTTTGGAGAAAGATTGAGGAACTCTAAAATGTTTTGAGGGAAAAGCCCTGAATATTAATGGAATCAAGCCAGGAGAAGAGCTAGCTGGAAAATAGTTATGTGGACAGACTTTGAATCTACCTTGCTGCGCCTCATAAACTATACACTGGAGCAGGGAATGTGGGGAAGAAAATTTACAGTACTTCATAGTAAAATAACTAATTACTACATCCGTCATTTTAATATGGCATAGGCAAACTAGAATTGCTAAGGTCAAGTGAACAATCTGGCCCAATGGGAATGTTAGGTCTCCACCCAGGCCAGAGTTTCTATTCTCTAGGCCGGGTGTTTTTTACCCTAACACTATAGGCTGAGTTGTGCCCTTCACTCCAATTTATATATTGAATCCATAGCGTTTTGGTTCCCAGAAAATGGATGTACTTACAGACAAATCTTGTAAGAGGGTGATTAAGTCAAAATGAGCTCATTAATGTGGCCCTAATTTAATAAGCTTTTATTATCATATGAGATTAAATACAGAACCTGAGGAACACAGGGTGTGATGGCAGTCTTCAAGTCAAGGAGGGAGGCTGAAGAAGGCAAGGCTGGCAGAACCTTGACCTTAGACTGGTGGTGTCCAGCCCACTGTTGTTTATATCACTCCCACTCTAGGACTGACACTGCATCCTGACTCCCAAGACTGCCTTGGAGGCTGTACTCAGCAGGTAGCTGGAGGGACCTGAGAAAAAAGACTAAAATTCAGGGACAGCTGCCTTGGGCTTGTCATTTAAAAGGGAAGTTTGTAAAGCAGGAGGTGTCTGATGGGTATATAATCCCCTAGTGACTCCTTGAAGGTCCAGTCTTGTTTCTCCTTTTGTTGAGGTAGGCTCCAGTAAAAATTTACCTAGAAATATTTTGTAAATGAATGTACTATTTATGTTGTTATTGTGCTTTGACAATAACACCATACACATACTTTTATAAACACGTGTAATTTAATGTGCATTGTTAACATTTATTAGCTATTGAATTCCTAATGTTAGCTTTTTGTCTAAGATCTGCCCCAAAGTTTCCTGGCAGTAGCCAGGTGTCCCTGACTCACTATAAAAAAGCTGCTCGCCCCCTCCTCACCATCTTGTTCTTGCTCTTGTCTTCTTGTTTCCACTTTCTCCCCAAGCCCCCACCTCTCCCCTTGCTCATAGCCAGCCTCTGCTTCTCTACTCTCTCTGTCTCGAAGATCCTCTCAACTCCCCTCCCTATGCACTGAATAAACTCTATCCTACACTATACTATCTTGTGGCTGGTCCCTCAGGGAGAAGGGATACCTTCGACATGGTCCTGTTGAGGCACCCCTTCCCCACACTTCACCACACATCCACCAAAACTGATCCCCCCTCTATCTTTTTATAAACACATCACATAATATGCAAAAACTTTAAATATATTGTGAGGTCTTAGTAAATCCATGTATCCAGAAATAAGCTTAAGATGGACTATGGAAGAATTTCTGATGGCAACCATCAAAGGGAGTTATTTCTCTTTCTTCTGGCAGAAGGGGTGTATATGGCTCTACATTGAAATATAACTCTGGTGCTAGCAACATGTCAAAGCCCATGCTGTCCTGAAGGCTTCCTACAGTCACTATTTACAATACCCATTGCACAATAACCCCTCTCATCCTCCTTGTAACCTACATGATTTTACCACACCACCCTTCCATAAGGTTTTCCATGTCAAGTCTATTTCTTCTCAAGACCTTTCTACATGCCTCTGGTTGTTTTGTCTTTCTTGTCTACAATTAAACAAACAAACAAACAACCCTGCTTGCTTGCTTAGATATATCATCTGGAATCCTCCCAATGTAAAGATTGCATTTGAAAGAACCTTATTCAAGTCTCGGGATGGCATGCCCCAGGAAACATGAGAGACCGATCTTGATGTAAAAGCAAGAGGCAGTTTAATAGTAACGAAGCTCCGGGCCGACACGTATCTCACTCAGGAGACAGAGGAGTCAACCCTGAAACTCAAAAGTCAGGGGTTTATATAGGGAAAGCTAGGGGGTTTTGGCGCGGTTACACACAATTGGCTGTCTTAAACAGTGGTGGCTAATTTCTGGTGCGGCTATAAGTGATTGGCTCATTCAAACATAGCAGTGAGATTATAACACAGTAAAAGAGTACGTGCTGACTGGGGCGTTCGGAATTTTAGAAGCCAGGGGCTTATCAGGGCTTGAAGGGTATCTGGTTAAAGTGTGACTCTGAGTAAGCTGGGGGAGATGCCCTCCTGCCAGATGGTTTATGAGTCAGTCCTGATAGCCTGGGCTGGTTCCTGTATTCCTTTTCTTTATCTTTATGGTCTGCTAGTCCTAGCGGCATGGCAGACCCCGTCATGCCTGGACTTGTCTGGGCTTGTTTTTCACAGTGTTTAGCCCTGAGTCTGTGAATTTTGAAACTTACTCTTTTAATTTTATATTTTTAAACCTTAAATCTGTATAATTTTCCTTTCACATTCACATGCCTAGAGGATTAGAGGTGAAATAATTCATCCACATGAGCTCAAAATTAAATGATAGAGTAAGAATTTAGTTCAGATGAGTTTGATAGAACGCTTGTGTACTTTTTAAATTGTATCATGCAGTCTCTTAAAGTTACCTCGAGGAAAGTTTAGAAGTTCTAGGTGGCAGTTGACTCCGTTGTCAGTTTACCAAAATGCCTCCATGTTCTGAGATTACCTCTACCTTCTGTTAGCTGACAAGAGTTCCGTTTATGATCTCCTTAGAGTCACCCTGAGAGAGGAAAGCCATTGGCTGAAGGGAGAGTGACAGTGAGGATATTGCTAAGCTACAGAACTCCTAATGGGGTGAGAAGGAGGCTACATTTCAATACCTGTGCATCCATATAAGCTGCCTATCCTCCTATCTTTTCTTCTGTATATATTCAGTGGGTAATAGCACCTTGATAAATCACTGGAGAGTATCTGGCCAGATGTAAACCCAGGGAGAGAAAAAGAGTAAAGGTTGAGTTGTAGCAACTAGCTAAATAGTATTACATAACAAAAACATGATGAGTAAATAGATAGTGACAGGTAATGATCATACCTGAAACAATATGATATATTTAGTGTAATTTCAAGTAAAATCTATCATGTAAAAGTTGTAAATTATCTTCATAATATTTCAGATCCCAATCAGCCAGTTTTATAAGTAATGCATTTTGATCTACCCTTTCTTTCCAATATAAAATATAATATGTATATATTTTGGAAGTCTGTTAGTTCTTTTAAGGTTGTTATTGGTTATTGTTTTTAATCATTTTTGTTTTATCATTGTTTTTTATCATTTTATCCTTATAAATTTGACTTGCAACACTATTAAACCTGTTGCTATAACTCAGCCTTTAGTGTCATTCCCTTACACAGACACAAATACAAGCAAAGTAAATATCAATTATTGAGTGATAGCTTTATACTGAAGATTATCCAACTATACATTCCATTTCTAAAATTGGAATTTGAAATTAAGAAAATATTGGGTTGAGCATCTGAGAGCTATTGCTTTATTTAATAGCCTCTATAGAGATCTCCTTTTACCTCTATAGGATTGTAGTGGGAAATAAAAAAAATGCACTATCCCAGGCTATCGCTGGCTAGTCTTTGGTCCCAGTGGTCTCACAGCTTCCATGGCTAGCCCCATACATTGCAGCTCTCTTGCTGTAGATTCTGCTCACATTCCCAGCCATCCACCCTCTGTGGTTATAGTCACAAATCTCAGTAACCCAGTAAAATTAAACCCTAAGGCTTGTAATTTATTAATCAGAGTTATATCAGTAAACTCTCACCCCACAAAACGTTCACACAGTGAACTCAGAGCCAATTCATATTGATATAAACTGCACACCCAGATCAAATTGTCATGTAATTATCCATTATAAGATATTCATTCACCTGTGGCTATTTAAAACCATGCAGAATCTGGATCATCTTTCTCTTCCTCAATCTTCCTTCCTTTCTTTCTTCTCTCCTCTCTCCCACCTCTCAAAAACTCTCAGCCCTCCCTCCCTTTCTCTTGGCCAATCACAGGCTCTAGCCTTGTCTTTTGCCTGCCCTCACCTGCTTACAGATAGCAATCTACATAGGATTATTTGTATTTGCTATAGAAACATCTTATAAAGAAAGAAAAAAAACTTTCATTATTTCTGATGGATTAATTGATTATTATTTACTAAATAATTAACTTGATAATTAATCTTCTTTTCAATATGTGGAAAGAATAAAGAAGAATGGAAAATTATAGAATACAACTGCTTCCTCTCCCTTTTTTACTACTTTTTTAAGATATAAGGTTCTGTTATTTTCAGAAGAGGTTAAAAAGTTAAGCTAACATAAGCAATAAAATGGACTGTTCTTTTCTTATAAAAAGGAACAAACATGAAAAACAAAGATTCCAGGAGGTGAAAACATGTCTAAATTGTGAAAAGTATTGTTTTCTAAAGAACCCATGTCCCATGTTCGAGTCCAAGCACTCACATTGCGGCTCACAACCAACTGTAATTCCAGTTCAGGGAATCTGACACTTTCTTCTCACCAAGAAAAGCACTGTATACACACACTTGGCACAGAGATATCCATACAGTCAAACATTCTTACACATAAAACAAAACATAAACCTGAGGCAAAATTAAGATTTCCAGAGAGAGCAGACAGCTGCTCAGCTTGTAGCTTATAGAATACTTTCTCAAGGTGACTCAGCTACTAGCTTCTGCCTGCTGCTGTGTCTATCTGAATTTCATGTGTAGGACATAATGAAATTGGCCCACCATGGGTTAGATGTCAACTATAATTCAATCATTTGTGGCCAGGTGCCAAAGATGTGTCATAGACTAGCCTAGCTTCTCCTTCTCTAAGAGGGACTTGGAGGTTATCAGACATTAAGATGTTCAACTCACTATAACATCACCTTTACACACGGAAAGCAGAGAAAATATGATTGAATATGTAATCCTTGAGAAATTCTTGCTTCTGTAGGTAATGTCTGTTTTTCTTATAAATAGGTAATCTTGTTCAACTTCCTTATTTATCAGGAAACTGCTTCAAGCACTCTATGTCTAGAGAAAGAAAAAAAGGCTTAGCACAATGTTTTGTACTGTAAATCTGTTATTCTTTGTGTGGTTTAGTTATTACAACTTGGCCTTTTTCAAATATCAAATGTAATCTTAAAGAAGTTTCCAATTTATGCAGGTAGTGCGAATGGTATTGTTTTGACTAGAAAAGTGGGAGATACTTGGACATTCTCATTTTGGTGGAGTTCTCGATTGTTCTTAGAAGTTTTTCCTGGAGACATGGACTGCAAGAATTCAACTCCATGAAGCCATTATTCGTGTAGATGAAGAGCATAGGGTTTTGTATCAAAGGATCACAAGTTTATAAAATTCTGTTTCTGACATATTCCATAAGTAGAACAAGTTAAAACACATTCTTCAAAATACTTTCATTTATTTGAAAATTATAAATAATAGCCTGTAACTCATAAACCTTACACATGTAATAAATCACCTTTCCCAATGTCGCATACTGATAATAAATAATATAATTGGAATCTGTTCTCCACCTTCTGAGGGAAACACCTAGGCTGTAAGGTTTTCAGCCTCTCTGGTCCACTCTCTCCACACATGCTCCATGACTTCATGCTTCGTCATTTATGGCCTGGGAGAAATAATGATATTTAAAGAGGTACTTGTATCCCTCGGTTTTATCATCATACTGTTGAAAGAGTGGACCCCAAGGAAAGGAGAACTTCCCCAGGATTCTCAGACAGGAAAAAGGAAAATATTAACTCTCAGGAAGATATATAGCATAGACCCAATGTCTCAGAGCACCTTATAGGAAAAGACTAAAACCCAGACAATGATGGATCAATGATGGATAGGACATTGACCAGAACTAGCTAAAACTGTATATTTTGGTCCTCTGCTTAAATTTTAATACAACTCCAGCACTGGAAAATGGTCCTGGAAGAGACTCTGGACCTCTGCCATTATTTCCAATGTGGTCAGACTGAAAAAATTATATTTTGTGCTTTCTACTTAAATAATTTGGCCCTTTTAACGAGGATAGATGACTAGCCTGGCTTGGAGCATAGACTATGACCCCTTGTTACATAACATATCATCATTTTAAATATTTATGCTTGCTTCTAAGAGTACACTAGTTGGCAACAACACATATCCTAGCAAAATAGTGGAGATTCTGTTATTTGACATCATATAGTTTATTTGGAATGTTATGGTGGTTATTCTCTCCCTCTTTGTTGTGTTAGAGGAATAAGAAGAGGATCCATCATAGAAAGGAGGGATGCTGAGTCAGGAATTTGATTGTACCTTGGGGGCCATTGAAATCTAAGTATGAAACACAAACTCAGTCTCCCTCAGAATTTGCCCAAAATTTATTCTTGGTGAAGGGCCCCAAGGCAAATGCAGCTGAGGAGACAAAAGTTCAGTCTTGACAACAGTCAGCTGTATTGGATTATGAACCATGAAATGTGTGACAGACAGAAACTGTCTAAGTTGAGGCACACATTTTTCAATCTATTTTGAATGCTGGTACACTGGCAGTGTACTTGAAGCTTAGCATTCACATTTTAAAAAATTCTCATTGATTTGTGAGAAGCTGTGCCTCTCAAGACTGAAGCTGTTCCGTAGTAAGGCTGTCTGTTTAGATTTCAAATCACAAGGGCCCTGGTACTTAGCTAGAATATACTATTTTTAAAGATAGACTGTGCCTGTTAAAAACAGAGGTCAGAATGTCAATTTTGCACTTAGAATCAGCATGAGAATGTTCCTTGTTGATCTTGCCTCTGAGAGAAATAAATTAAAATAAACTGTAGCCCTAAAATAGAAATAATCCTCCTTCCAAATATTTTCTTCAAAGAATGGCATCCTGTTTGCTTCAGAATATCATGGCCAATTCTGCATACGAATGAATATGAGAATAAAAAAAGAGGTACTGGAAGTAAAATATGACAAATGACTTAAAATTTCAGACTCAATAATAAATATAAATGACACTTTTCTGCTTAAAGTGGGTAGGGAAGAAGGAAACTTGAAATCTGTTACCTAACATTCTGGAGTTTCATACACATTTGTGACAGCACATGGCAAGTGACATTTTCCTTGTAATAGAATACAGTACGTCTCCAGGACAATGACTATTTTTCTTATAAAGAAAATTTGACATCATTTGGCTATTAGTTACAGAAGTCAGACAAACTTTCTCACTGCAATCAGAACTGGAAACGTGTATTTCAAAACTTTCTGGACTCAAATATCATTCACCTTTGATCAGGCTCTGTTGAGATTGGAAAGGCTACAGCTGATGTCCAAAGTAACTATTGTTGATGTGGAAGGTATTAAGCATTATGAAACTTGTTACTTCACAATGAAAAGGCTGTACAGTGATATAATATAATAAATCAAACAGTAGTGTTTTGTTTATACTCTTAGGTATATATGTCTTCCATTATGTTACCAGTAAAACCTAATCCTTCAGTAATAGCTGATGCATAGCCAACGTCATTGTGCTGTAATTCTCTACCATTAGCCGGAGTTGGCAACTTAGTTGAGTCTGTCCAGGGTAAAAAGGGTCTTAACATTACTAAAAATGAAAGAATATTTCAGAGATTATTATCTCATATCGTCCATCCTCAGTAATCTAATATGACTACACCTGCCTTGCCATGGTACTGAGAACCGGGCATAGGCCTGTGAGGTTTAAGAAAAAACACATACTCGGGTCATTCATGATAAAAGAATGCAAAAACTTTACTGAGGTTCACAGAACATGTATCCCAAGCCCACCAAGTGGAAGCACAAGGGAAAAATGAGTTTACATTCTCAGCAAGAAAACAGAAACTGAAACCAAGAGCTGACATCAAAGATGTTAGCACCCAGGCATAATTGCCCAGGTGTTACTGCTCAGATGCCAAACAGAAAGGTCAGGATGTTCCTTTGTTAGCAACAAAAGGCTTCCACATGCATCAGAAGGCTCATCAGGATGCTACCACTGACTGGGCCCAGGGGAGTCCAATGCTAATCACAAGAGCAAAATTAATAACAGAAAGCCTGACAAGGAGATTTCCTCAAGCTAGCTACATTGAGCAGAGGGAGATAGAGATACATGGAACTTCCACGTCTGCCTCCAGGATCCTGGAATGAGACTAGAGTTTACATTAAAGGCTGAGGATTTATTTGTACATCTAAGCAGTATTGGAGAAGGTGTGGTACTGCCAACCATGGCCTTGCCTTGATTAGGCTTCAATCATGTCCTGTAAAATGATTGAAAACATGGTTGAACTGAAATACCCTTGTAGGTAACAAGTTCTTCCTCTGGCTGGTAATAACCTGTTTATTTTCCAACATAAAATACATGGTGAAATTCTCATATTTTTGTAGAGTTCACTATTTTTATAGTTGGACAATCATATTGACAATCATGAGCATGTCTAAAAATAGGTTCATTTCTTTAGTCTGGTACTCTATGCCATCTTCTCAGGAATTATGAAGTCTGAATATCAACACTGGAAAGGTGAAGGCAATTTTTGTATTTTGTATTAAATTTTCTCTACCTGTTGAGTCTGTAAAAGTGACACATTTATATGTATTTGTGCCAAAGTACAGTAAGCATTTCCATTTTCTTGACCACATATAAAATAAGTTTTCCAATGCTATTGGTTATAGGTGGTTTCCTGCAACTTGTTCCTACTAATTGACTGTAAGCATCGTGATAATGTGATGTCATGGTGGCATTTTCATGTCCCACAGGGTGCTGTTATAATTTTTTTCTATTTACTTATTCTGTTGGTCCTGGTATTAAGGTGAGTTTGAAATCCTGTATGTTACTATCATGAACCATGAATCCAGTTATGCTGGGTTTCTGAGTGACTATACGTAATTTTGAATTTTCTTTTTAACTATAGAGACCATGCTGCTTTTTAATACAGTTGAGTAATAAATATTTAATTTGTTAATCCTCTGAGGTTTAAAGATTGTGATAATTTCATTACTCTCCCTGACTAGTATATAATGGAAACAAATATAGAATTGTTTCTTAATTATTATTTCTTAATTCCTAAATTACGCCTTAGGAAAATAACTTTTAATAATTTTTAATAAATTGCTATAAACATTAGAAATATTAGCTGGGCTTGGAGAAGAGAATCTAGTGAGTACTGACACCATCAGTCATGTATGATAGAGCATACTAGGGTCTGATTTTAGCTAGCACTGTTATTTTTTTTATTGGATATTTATTTATTTACATTTCAAATGTTATTTCTTTTCCTGGTTTCCTGTCCATAATCCCCCTATCTGCTTCTTCTATAAGGGTGTTCCCCTCCTCATCCACCCACTTTCCTGCCCCCTGACATTTTCTTACACTGGGGGTCCAACTTTTCTCCTTCCATTGGTGCTCAGCAAGGCCGTCCTCTACTACATATGCAGTTGGAGCCATGGGTCACTCTATGTATAGTCTTTGGGTAATGGTTTAGTCCCTGGGAGCTCTGCTTGGTTGGCATTGTTGTTTTATGGGGTTTCAAGCCCTTTCAGTTCTTTCAATCTTTTCTCTAATTCCTTCAACGGGGAATCTTGTTCTTAGTTCAGTGGTTTGCTGCTAGCATTTGCCTCTGTATTTGACATGCTCTGACTGTGTTATGTTGTCCATATGCACTGTAATCAGGTTTGGCTTAATTGAATATGTTTCAATACAAACTGATAGTCTTCATCTCCAACATCAACTTTCTAATTTTAATTGTCAGTAAATACTAATTAAAGATATGCACATTTTATAAAGAATCTTGACAGAACAAGGCAACATAACACTATTTTAAGCAATAAATTTTATAACGCTCTTAGAATGAGCTTTAGTGTATATTTTGGTACTCAGATTACATCTGAAAATCAGAAAGAAAGAAAAAGTAACTGGCAGTCCCCAAATCTCATCTTCAGCTCCATAGCTGGCCACCTGCTGTGTCCTCTACTACTTTCTACCCCCATCTCCAAAAGTTCATACAAATCTTCACCTTCAACTTTTTTTCCTCAACTCACCTGTTATCCTAGCTCTAACTCCATCAGGCTTCTGTGGGAATTCACTGAATTCAGAGTAGGAATTTTCATAAGTTTTGTCCATTATCATCATGGTAATGAGCATGGTAACATTAAGGCAGGCACTGGAGCTGTAGGTGAAAGTTGCATCCTGATCAGTAGGCAGATCATTGTCATTGGTTTTTGAAACCTCAAAGCTCACTCCTTCTGACACACTTCCTACAACAAAGGCACACCTACTAAAATAAGGTCACTTTTTCTAATACTTACAATTTTTACAAATAGTGCCACTTCCTGGTGACTAAAATTCAAATATCTGAGTCTATGGGGACTGTTCTTATTCAAATTGCCACCCTTACAAATAGTTCGCTAAATGATTTTATTGTTATAGTTCTTATTTTTAGTAAGATTGCAATTAAATTTAGCTTCTGTAGGTATGTAAAGGAAATGTAAGTTATCTAAGGAAAAAAGATTGCTATAGTGAAGCTGTCAATATTATTTTGTTTTCTAGATGTAAAAATAGAGAATATCAATTTACTTCTTGTTGAAATTAAGGTTATAGTATTTTGTTGAAGGAGGAAAATGATTTTTGTTATTGGCCAATCATAAAAGTTTAATGCATAATTTATGTAAAGGTATGTTTCTACAATATTCTTTATTATCCATTCCTTATAATGGATTTTATGAGTAGAAAAAATGAGGATACTAAAAGATAATGTTTCAAATATGAAAGGTAATGGAAATATGATTTATCTAAGATGGCTAATTTTTGTTGACAAATTCTCAAGGGAAAAAATAATCCCTGCATTGTCAAAGCTTCTTAAAATTTCAAAAGCCACGTTTTGTTTAACATTTGGAGCATCAACAACGGTTGTCCATTATTTGCTTTGTGGTTTTGTGAGAAAGTGTGTGTGTGTGTGTGTGTGTGTGTGTGTGTGTGTGTGTATGTATTTGTTGTATGTCCTTACAATAGTACTATAATGTTAAATTGCTATTAGCTCCTTCCATTAAGCACAAGAAAATCAAGAGTCACATAGTCCAAGTTGGGCTAGAGCTGGATTTTAAATGCAGACAGACTCTTACTATATTGCCCAGATTACTAAGCCTCCATGACTCAGGATCTGAGTCAGTCATGACCTTGTGATGTTTTTTTAGAGATGGAGCAAAGGAAGTGAGAACATCAATATCATGAATTTTCTTTGAGGAATTGTTACCACTCCTTAATGATGCTATTTGAGAGGGACCTGTTGACAAGTCCAGAGCTTTCTCCAAGGGACTTTATATTTATTCACATGATTAGATGAAGCCTTTAATTTTTATGTCAAGATTGAACAGATAATTTAGTCTTTAGAATTCTAAATCTAGATACTAGACATTAAATAGTTTAATTGAAATATAAATTTATTAAGCCTACCATTTAGGCTGTCATTAAATCTTAGCTATAAAAGATTCCACCTCTACTCCCAGGTTATTGAGTAATTGACCCATTTGGATGAAATTATCTAGCATAGTCCTTTTCAAGTCTATAGTCAAAATTATTATATGAAATTACCCAAGTGATAATGGTAGGCTATTGTTCCATTATTCATTTTCTTGTCAAGCAATTACACATTTTAACCAATTTATTAAACAATCTATAATCAGGAGACTACACAAAAGAAATAATTTTAGTTTTTTCCTAATCATTGCTTTTGACCATACTGATACATTTCAGTAGTTTTTTATTTCTTAATTCCTAAATGACACCTTAGGAAAATCACTTTTAATTTATTTTAATTTGCATAAGTTCCAGTCCAGTTCAAAAGATCTATGAATTCTAGTTCTATAGCCCTTAAAGCTATACAACTTCTGCTGAAGATTGTGCTCATATAACTGCCATGCCAAGGACTCCTTTAGTCAGTCAAATTCTTCACTACTTTCTTCTTTTTATATTTCTTATTAATTTCTTATCAATGTGCATATGTGGATAATGTGTGTACATGTGCTCAAAATTTCCCTTCCAACTTTCAAGAGTTTCCAGGATCAAACTCAGGTCGTCAAGCTTTAGCTCAAAGTGCTTTTATCTGCTGAGTCTTCTTGTCTAATAGGTCAGATTGGAGGTGAGACACAACAAGAGAGGACTTTTCAGTACCTCTGGACATGCATTTTTTTTGGTAACTTTCTAAATTTTGAGTGCCTTTGTAACTTTTATAAGAGTACTGTAGAAGGTCTCTAAGGGCAGACGTCACCATATTGGAAGCTGTAACAATACAATAGGTCATTCTAGTTACTGCTCCATCCACTGCCACATAGCACTTTACTACCAAGAACTTTATGACATACCAATGATTTTGAAGCTGAATGCATGAAGGCCTCTCTGACATGCTGATGTTCTCCAAGTCTCTCTCTCTCTCTCTCTCTCTCTCTCTCTCTCTCTCTCTCTCTCTCTCTCTCTCTCTCTGTATATATATATATATATATTCATTCATATATATATGAATTAAGTTTAGACATAAATATATTTAGGAAAACACATTTTACACACACACACACACACACACACACAGAGAGAGAGAGAGAGAGAGAGAGAGAGAGAAAGAGAGAGAGAGAGAGAGAGTTAAAAAGAAGCCATGGTTTTAAAAGAGAGAAAGTAAGTCAAGTAGGAGGGCATGGAGGCAGGAAAGCAGAATGGGAAATGATGATATTTATATTACAATCTGAAAAAAATATATTTAATCAGGTATTAGTCATCTTTTCCATTTATTATCATTTATTATATTTTAGTGTAGTTGTATAAATTACATGATTATGTGAGGGAGCAGACATGATGGAAGAGAAGATTGTATTGTTGGCTTGAATTCAGCCATATCCTAGTAGGTTCTTGAGAACATCTCTGCTTTTCATGAATGAATCTATTTTAACCAAGTGTTTAATATGTGACCTTAATTGAAACTAATATGAAGCCATCTAAAGAGTTTTATGAGCTTTCAGATATATTTATTAGGTTTATTCTATTCTTGGCAAGTTCAATCTGACATTTTTATTTCATTAATATGTTATCACTAAGCTATAATTTAAAACATTATTGTAGAAATATTGATCAAAAGTTATAAAATTTCAATTATATAGAAAACTTCATGGCAGCTATTTTGTGCTATGACAGCTATGGTTAATAGCAAGATATTATGTAATTAAATATTGCTAAGAGAGTAGATTTTCAGTGACCTTATCACACAAAAATGATGAATACATGAGGGTATGTACATGGTAATTAACTTTAGTTTACCATTTCACAATGGATACATGTGTCAAAACATCATGCCATAAACTGCAAATGTACCCAATTTTATTTGTCAATTGTAAAGATAACTACTATTGGATCATGCAATTAAAATTTATTTTTGCATAATTGAATATTTTCCAGACTGAAATGCAATTTTTCTGATGCTGTATTATATGGACATGCTATTAAAATTTTTTGTGCCCCAATATATGTTAAGATTTTATTTTACTTTTCATTGGATATTTTTTATTTACATTTCAAATGTTATCCCATATCCAAATTTCCTGTCCATAAACCCCCTATCCCATGCCCCTCCTCCTACCTTACACTGGGGGGTCCAGCCTTGGCAGGACCAAGGGCTTCACCTCCCATTGGTGCCCAACAAGGCCATCCTCTGCTACATATGCAGTTAAGCCATGGGTCTGTCCATGTGTACTCTTTGTGTTGTGGTTTAGTCCCTGGAAGCTCTGGTTGGCCGGTATTGTTCTTATGGGGATGTAAGACTCTTCAGCTCCTTCAACCCTTTCTCTAATTCCCCCAAAGGGGGTACCATTCTCAGTTCAATGGTTGTCTGCT
Source organism: Rattus norvegicus (assembly GCF_021556685.1). Classification (NCBI taxonomy): domain Eukaryota; kingdom Metazoa; phylum Chordata; class Mammalia; order Rodentia; family Muridae; genus Rattus; species Rattus norvegicus. The sequence goes on along the minus strand of NC_141537.1, from coordinate 50,519,347 downwards.
AGCATTCCCCTCTGTATTTGTCATGCTCTGGCAGAAACTCTTAGGAGAAAGCTATATCAGGCTCCTGTCAATATGCACTTCTTGGCATCAGCAATATTTTCTGAGTTTGGTGGCTGTATGTATATAGGCTGGAACCACAGGTGGAGCAGGCTCTTAACTGCCATTCTTTCAGTCTCTGCTCCAAATTTGTCTCCATATCTCCTCCTATGAATATTTTGGTTCCACCTTTTAAGAAGGACTGAAGCATCCACACTTTGGTCATTGTTTTTATTGAGTTTCATGTAGTCTGTGGATTGTATCTTGGGTAATTCAAGCTTTTGGGCTAATATTCACTTATCAGTGAGTGCATGCCATGTATGTTTATTTGTGATTGGGTTATCTCACTCAGTTACATCCCTTTGCCTATGAATTTCATGAAGTCATTGTTTTTGAAAACTCTGACTAGTACTCCATTGTGTAGATATACCATTGTGTAGATGTATTTTCTGTATCCATTCCTCTGTTGAGGGACAACTGGATTCTTTCCAGCTTTTGGTTATTATAAATAATGCTGCTACGAATGTAGTGGAGCATGTGTCTTTGTTATATGTTGGGGCATCTTTTGCGTATATGCCCAGGAGTGGTATAGCTGGGTCCTCAGGTAGTGCAGTGTCCAAATTTCTGAGGAACCCTCAGACTGATTTCAAGAGTGGTTGTACCAGATTGCAATTCCACCAACAATGGAGGAGTGTTCTTCTTTCTCCTCACCTTTGCCAGCATCTGTTGTCACCTACATTTTTTATCTTAACCTTTCTTAATGGTGTGAGGTGGAATCTCAGGATTGTTTTGATTTGCATTTTCCTGATGACTAAGGATGTTGAACATTTCTTTAAGTACTTCTCAGTCATTAGATATTCCTCAGCCAGAATTCTTTCTTTAGCTCTGTACCTTTTTAAAAATAGGTTTATTTGATTCTCTGCAGTCTAACTTCTTGAGTTCTTTGTATATATTGAATATTAGTCCTCTGTCAGATGTAGGATTGATAAAGATCTTTTTCCAATTTGTTGGTTGCCATTTTGTCCTAATAATAGTGTCCTTTGCCTTACAGAAACTTTGCAATTTTATGAAGTTCCATTTGTCAATTCTTGATCTTAGTGCATAAACCATTGGTGTTCTGTACAGGAAAATTTCCCCAGTGCCCATATGTTTGAGGTCCTTTCCCACTTTTTCTTCTCTTAGTTTGAGCGTATCAAGTTTTATGTGGAGGTCCTTGATCCACTTGATCTTGTGCTTTGTACAGGGTGATAAGAATGGATTGACTTGCATTCTTCTACATGCTGACCTCTAGTTGAACCAGCACCATTTGTTGAAAATGCTATTTTTTTCCATTGGAAGGTTTTAGCTTCTTTGTCAAAGATCAAGTGAACCTAGTTTTGTTGGTTCATTTCTGGATCTTCAATTCTATTCCATTTACCTACTAGACTGTGTACCAACACCAACACCATACTTTTTTTTATCACAATTGCTCTGTAATACAGCTTGAGTTCAGGGATGGTGATTTCCCCAGCTCTTTTATTATTGAGGATAGTTTTAGCTATCCTGGGTTTTTTGTTATTACAAATGAATTTGCAAATTGCTCTTTCTAACTCTGAAGAGTTGAGTTGAAATTTTGATGGGGATTGCATTTAATGTGTGCATTGCTTTCGCAAATTGACCATTTTTACTATATTAATCCTGCCAGTCCATGAGCATGGAAGATCTTCTATTTTCAGAGATCTTCTTCAATTTCTTTCTTCAGAGACTTGAAATTCTTGTCATACAGATCATTCCCTTGTTTGGTTAGAATCATACCGAGGTATTTTAAGTTATTTGTGGCTATTGTGAAGGGTTTCATTTCCCTAATTTCATTCTCAGCCTGTTTATCGTTTATGTAGAGGAAGGCTATTGATTTATTTGAATTTATTTTACACCCAGCCACTTTGCTGAAGTTGTTTATCGGGCTTAGTAGTTCTCTGGTGAAACTTTTGGTGTCACTTAAGTATACTATCATATCATCTGCAAATAGTGATAGTTTGAATTCTTCCTTTACAGTTTGTATCCCTCTGATCTTTTTTGTGTGATTGTTCTGGCTAGGACTTCAAGTACTATATTGAATAAGGAGGGAGAGAGTGGGCAGCTTTGTCTAGTCTCTGATTTTAATGGGATTGCTTCAAGTTTCTCTCCATTTAGTTTAATGTTAGCTGAGAATTTTGTATTGGATATATTTTGTTTATGTTTTTTATCTCCAATATGGACTTAAGATCTATTGTTTATATAAGGCAGGTTTCCATGTAAATATATGTAAGAATATAAACATGAACATGTGTGTGTATTAAGTATAATGTGATGTGTGTGTGTACTGAATGTCATATATCAAAAGTAATAACACTGTTTCATACTCCAAATAACTCTAATAATATGCTATCTAAGATGATATACACAGAGTAAACCCATTTCCAACCAACTAACAAAGAAATAAAGAAACCCCTTTGATATATAAATTTTGGTTAATAAAAAGCTGAACCTTAATGTCCGTTACAGTCAATAATGAATGATATTTTAAATCCTTTTGATAGTTAGATGACCACTATAGAGTTTGGTTAATTAACTACGATTTGAACCAATGTTCTATGAGGAATAGAATAATTGAGAAATTCACAATGCAACTTCATACTCTAATGTTTGACAAAAGCTAAACTGTTGCCAAGATTCCAGCCAATTTGTGGTATCCTTCATTTGACAAGAGTGTTGCACCATGCTCCTAATGCAAACTCCTTCTATTATTTGACAAAATTTATTTTTGCACATAAAATGATGCCCAACCCCTCTACCCAAAGTTATGTAGTTATGTATCCTAGACAGTTTCTTTTTTCATTCTCATTGGGATACACCAGAGAGGCAAAATGTAAGATAACCAGAGGCTAAACATCAAGTCAAATTGCTCAGATAATTTGAAGTTCCCATCAGAATACACATACATTTACATTACGATTCATCACAGCAGCAGAAGTACAGCTATGAAGTAGCAATGAAAATAATTGAGATGCTGAGGTTTCCAGTGTCTGAGCTTTCTAAAAATATAGCAAACTACAGAAAAGACAAGAAAAGAAGGGGTAAGGTCACATATGAGGTAGGTCAGGTTCTCTTCTGGTTGGTAGTTACAAGCAGGGTTGTAAAACTGTGTGGCCAGCATGGGAGAAACTGTTCTACATGAGACAAAAAGGAGGGCTTGTAACACTGTTAAAATCTGCATCTTAATTTATTTGTCTAGTAAGTTAGACAATGACAGCTCAACAACCCTGAGCTATAAAATGTGAATTTCCCCACTAGCAAATGATTGCTCTTTCACTCTTGATCTTCAAACAGCCTTAAAATTATATACGTATACCTACATGCATATGTATATGCATATGTATAAGCAAACAATAAACTGATCTATGAGGTATCTTACTTTCTTTAACAGCTATACACTCCTGATTATTTCGAAGGCTGTAACTATTAAAACAGTAAATCATGATAACATTATTCATAGTTATTTTCTTATATTAATAATCAAAATAATTAAGAGCATAGAATAATATTTGTATCTAAGTGTTTTAACACTTACTGCTTAAATTTGCAGAATATTCATAGGGAAAGAATATGCCTTTGAAGAAATACAAACAACAAAATGTATTGATAGTTGAAGGAAATAGGATTTTTTTCCCAGTTTATTCCTCTCGAAGTATCCAGCATAAAAAAGTTTGTGTGATAATATGTAACGTTCTATTATTAGATTTATTTAAAGAATGGTGTTTTATTATTGGCTTCATTCAGAGGAAGAAAATGGCACGCCATTACTTAGGAATCCAAAATTAGGTATTGCTCCTGAAGAATTGACAGAAGAGTTAAGAGTATTGAATCCTTTTACAGTGGACTTAGGTTCCATTCCCAGAATTCACATTGTGATAACTAAGTTTCCGTAACTCTAGTTCCAGTCGGATATAACATCCTCTTCTTGCTTCCTTAGGCACCAGGCATGCAAGTGGATACTGACACAAATACAGACAAGACACATATATACATACAATAAAAAATTAGATATTTTATAAGAAAACTCTCAACAGAATAACAAGAATTTTTAATCCAAAATTTATAATTCTTAATCTTAAGTGAAAAATTTTTCTTCTAAAATTTCTGTTCCTATATGGTGAGTTATATATTCTATTTATTTGATTAGATTGCAATGATTAGATTTTACTTCATTACAAAGCCTTAGCTGAATAATTTATATTGTTTTGCATGAACTCATATAATATGAAAGTATATTTTATAAATTGTTCAACATTGTGTAATTGATAATGAATATGAATTGTAGTCAACATATATTTAATGTGATGTACTTTATTATAATATAAGCATACTGAGTAAATTATATTGTTTTGCACTAGCACATATTATTTGAAAGTATATTTTATAAATTGTGTTGAGAGATGGCATTTTAAGACAGATAAGAAAATTAAAAATTCCAGGGCATCTGATACTGACTCATTCACTGGCCCTCCGGATGTGAGTAAACAAGTAAAGAGCCCTACCCCTGTGATGTTTGTCCAAGCCCTTATTGTATACTGTTCTAGTCATCGTGTCCTGCAGATAGAGTTCCAGGGAGCCGGAGCAAAGCCTATCCAGATGTTTATCAGGTGCAGGAGCTTCATCAACTCTAACAAACATTTACCTCAAAAGGACAAAGAAGAGGCCTGCTTTGGGAACAATGAGGATGACCTGACCTTCCTCCGGCCTCAATAGCCCTGCTCCAGGTACTAGCTGACCATAAAACACTATCATGAGGACAATCCTGTGACTTTGAGTGTTTCCCCTTGTGACATTTTTGGTATTTCCTTCTGACATCTGACATCTGACATCTTCTGACATCTCCTGGAGCTTGTGACTTCTTCCTTTAAAAAGTCCTTCTCCCAGCCACTCGGGGTCGACACCTCTGTCTCCTGTGTGGGATAGTGTTGGCCCAGAGATCTCCGTAATAGATCTCCATAATAAACCTTGCCTTTGCGTATTACATCCAAAATGGTCTCTCTGTGTCTGGGGTCCGCGACTTCCTGAGACTTGAGTAAGGGTCTCTCTTCAGGGATCTTTCAGTGTACCATTATGAAATTGATAAGGAATATGTATTACAGACAATATCTATTTGTTATCCAGGTTATTCTAATTTAAGCATATTATCTTAAACATTGAAAAATTTCAATTGAAGGAAGTGCTGCTGTGGGTGGACTCAGGACTCACCATCACCCCAAAATCCCACCCACTGAATACCAATCCCCTTCAAATGGTCATTTCTCCTGGGACATACTGCTAGCTATTCTGCTCCCAGGAAGAAGCTATATCCTGAGACATACATACCAGAGTATCCACTGCATTCATCATTTGATAAGAACTCCCAACCCCCAAAGTCCCACAGCAGCTGCTGGGAGCCAGTGGACTCTGGGACCCACCATCTTCCCAAACCCCCACCTGCCACATACCAATCTCCTTCTGCCTTGTCCTTTCTGCTGGGAAAGACTGCTAATTAGTCTGCTCCCTGGAAGAGTCTATATCCTGAGGCATACCAGAGGATCCACTGCAATCAGCATTTGGAAAAACAAACAAACAAAAACAAAACAAAACAAAACCAAAAAACCAACCAACCAACTAAACAAACAAACAAAAAACCTCTGAAATCCCAGAGCTGCTGCTGGAGGCCAGTGGACTCGGGGACCCACCACACTCCCAAAACCCCCACCTGGTGAATACCAACACCCTTCTGCCTGGTCGTTTCTGCTGGGACAGACTGCAAGCTAATCTGCTCCCTGGAAGAATCTATATCCTGAGGCTTACCAGAGGATCCACTGCACTCAGAACATTTGATACCACATCCTGAAGCATCCTAGGAAATCTGTTACATTCAAGGCATCTGATACCACAACTGGACACATCTCAGGAAATCCACTGCACCCAGTATACCACAGCTTGAAGGCATCCTAGGAGTTCCTCTGTACACAGGGCAACTGGGTAATTGACACCACAGTCTGAAGACCTCCCAGAGGCTCTGGGCATGTAGGGCAGTTGATCCAAAAGACTGAAAGCCTCTCTGGATTTCTCCTGCATACAAGGAAACAGAAACCACAGCTTATTGAGCCCCTCTCCCCACTTCCAAGAGAACAGCTTCACACAGGATAACAGTGGGACTGCTCCTCCTTTGAAGATACAATAGTATAAAGGCCTCCCAGGAGATCTACTATAGCCAGGGCAACAAATCAGCAACTTCTCTGCCCCTCTGAGTACCCTCCAGTTGGAAGGCCCTAAAGGAGGTGTGCTATAGATAGGGCCACAGGCCTACAAGGAAAAGTATTGCAAAAGAGTCAGGGACAAAAAGAGGCATACCCGAGACAGGGTTGCGCAGACCAGCAAACAACAGGGGTAACCAGATGGTGAGAGGCAAGCACAAGACCATAAGCAATGGAAGCCAAAATATGTGGGCATCATTGGAACCTAGTTCTCCCACCACAGCAAGCCCTAAAAACACCAACACACCTGAAGATCAGGAAGCTGACCTAAAATCATATCTTTGAAGATAATAGAGTCTGTTAAGGAGGCTATTAATAACTTATTGAAAGAAATACAGGAAAATACAGGTAAACAGGTAAAAACCTTTAAAGAGAAAACAAATAAATCCCTTAAAGAAATGCGGGAAACACAATCAAACAATTTACAACAAGCGGTCCAAATTCTAAAGGTGGAAGTAGAAACAACAAAGAAAACACAAATGGAGGCAAACCAGGAAGTGGAAAACCTAGGAAAGCTGTCAAGAATTACAGCTATAGGGCTGGAGAGATGGCTCAGTGGTTAAGAGCTCCCCACTGCTCTTCCAGAGGTCCTGAGTTCAATTCCCAGCAACCACATGGTGGCTCACAACCATCTATAATCAGGTCTGGTGCCCTCTTCTGGTGTATCTGAAGACAGCTACAGTGTACTTATATATAATAAATGAATAAATAAATCTTAAAAAAAAAAGAAATCTATTTTGGGTTGGGGATTTAGCTCAGCGGTAGAGCGCTTGCCTAGGAAGCTCAAGGCCCTGGGTTCGGTCCCCAGCTCCGGAAAAAAAAAAAAGAAAAAAGAATTACAGCTATAAGTAGCACTGACAGATTAGAAGAGAGAATCACAGATATAGAAGATACTGTAGAAGAGATTGACACAATGGTCAAAGAAAATTCAAAACATATGAAACGCCTAATCCAAAATAGGACACAATGAAAAGACCAAATATAAGAATAATTGGACCAGAAGAGAATGAAGATTTCCAGCTCATAAAACCTACGAATGTCTTTAACAAAATCAATAAAAAAAAAACTTCCCCAATGTAAACAAAGAGATAGACATAAAGGTACAAGAAGCCCATAGAACACCAAATAAATGGGACCAGAGAAGGAATTCCTCTCATCACATAGTAGTCAAAGCACTAAATGCACAAAACAACAACAACAACAACAACAACAACAACAACAACAACAACAACAAAAGAATATTAAAAGCTGCAAGGGAAAATGGCCAAGTAACATACAAAGGCAGACCAATCAGAATTACACAAGGCTTCTTAAGAGAGACTATGAAAGCCAGAAGAGCCTGGTAGGAGGTCATGTAAACTAAGAGAATACAAATGCCAACCCAGGCAACTATACCCAGCAAAACTCTCAGTCAACATAGGTAGAGAAACCAAAATATTCCAGGACAAAACCAAATTCAAACAGTATCTATCTACCAATCCAGCCCTACAGAGTATCCTAGAAGAAAAACTGCAACAAAAGGAAGATAACCACACCAAAGAAAAGACAAGATATTAAGCATCTCATAGCAAAGCCATAAGGAGAAAACCACAAGCACTTAAAGCTACCTATATCAAAAAATATAAAAGAAACCAACAGTCATCGGTCTCTTAATCCTAATGGACTCAACTCACCAATAAAAAGACATAAGCTAACAGATTAGATACACAAACAAGATAGAGCATTTTCCTGCATAAAAGAGCAAAGCTCAATAACAAAGACAGACACTATCTCAGAATTAAAGGATGAAAAAAGGCCTTCCAAGCAAATGGTCCCAAGAAACAAGCCAGAGTCGCCAGCCTAATATTCAATAAAATAGACTTTCAAACAAAAATTATCAAGCGTGATGAGGAAGGTCACTTCATATTCATCAAAGGGAAAATCAACCAAGGGAACGACTCAATTCTGAACTTGTATGCCCAGATGCAAGTGCAACTACATTCATAAAAGAAACTTTACTAAAGCTCAAAACAGACATTGCACTCCACAAAATAAGTGGGAAACTTCAACACCCCACTCCCACCAAAGGACTGGTCATTGAAAAAGAAAACAGAGACACAGTGAAACTGATAGAGGTTATCAAACACGTAGACTTAACAGATATCTACAGAACATTTCACCCTAAAGCAAAAGAATATGCCTTCTTTTCAGCACCTCATGGTACCTTCTCCAAAATTGACCAAATAACTGGCCACAAAACAATACTCAACTGATACAAGAAGATTGAAAAAATCCTACGCATCCTATCAGACCACTATGGCCTAAAGCAAGTCTTCAATAGCAGCAATAGCAACAGAGACCCACATACATGTGGAAACTGAACAACTTTCTATTCAATGATAATTTGGTCAGGGGTGAATTAAAGAAAGAAATTAAAGACTTCCTGGAATTTAATAGAAATGTTGACACATCATACCCAAACTTATGCGACACAATGATAGTAGTGTTAAGAGGAAAATTCATAACACTAAGTGCACTGGTAAAGAAATTGGAGGGATCTTACACTAGCAATTTGGCAGCACACCTGAGAACTCTAGAACAAAAAGAAGCAAACTCATCCAAGAGAAGTAGAAGGCAGGAAATAGTCAAACTCAGGACTGAAATCAGCCAAATAGAAACAAAGAGAACAATACAAAGAATCTGCAAAACCAGAAGCTGGTTCTTTGAGAGAATCAACAAGATCGATAAACCCCTAGCCAAACTAGGGCCCAGGAGCAGTATCCAAATTAATAAAATCAGAAATGAAAAGGGAGCAATAACAACAGAAGTGGAGGAAATTTAAAAAAAATCATCACATCCTACTACAAAAGTCTATATTCAACAAAACTGGAAAATCTTGATGAAATCAATGGTTTTTCTAGACAGATACTACATACCAAAGTTAAATCAAGAGCAGGTAAATTTTCTAAACAGGCCCATATCCCATAAAGAAACAGAAGAAGTCATTAAAAATCTCCTAAGAAAAACAGGCCAGGGCCAGACAGATTTAGTTCAAAATTCTAACAGGCCTTCAAAGAAGACCTGATACCAATATTCATCAAACTATTCCATAATATAGATACAGAAGGAACACTACCTAATTCATACCATGAAGTCACAATTACTCTGATACCTAAACCACACAAGGACCCTAACATAAAAGAAAACTTCAGACTAATCTTCCTTATGAGTATCGATGCAAAAATACTCAATAAAATTCTTGCAAACAGAATCCAAGTACACATCAAAACCATCATTCACCATGATCAATTAGGTTTCATTCCAGGGATGCAAGGTTGGTTCAATATATTAAAATAAATTAACATAATACACCATATATACAAACTCAAGGAAAAAAATCACATGATCATCTCCTTACATGAAGAAAAAGCATTTGACAAAATACAAAATCCCTTCATGTTAAAAGTATTGGAGAAATCAGTAATTCAAGGCCCATAGCTAAATGCAATAAAAGCAATTTACTGTAAACCAACAGCCAATATCAAAATAAATGGAGAGATACTTGAAGCAATCCCACTAAAATCTGGGACAAGATAAGGATGCCCACTTTCCCCCATATCTATTCAGTATAGTATTTGAAGTGCTAGCTAGAAAATAAGACAACAAAAAGACATCAAGGGGATAAAAATTGGCAAAGAAGAATTAAAAGTATCACTATTTGCAGAAGATATGATAGTATGCACTAGTGACCCCGAAAATTCTACCAGACAACATCTCCAGCTGATAAACAACTTCTGCAAAGTGGTTGGATATAAAATTAACTCAAATAAATCTGTAATCTTTCATTATATACATGACAAACAGGCTGAGAAAGAAATTAGGAAAACAATTCCCTTCACAATAGCCACAGATAATATAAAATATCTTGTAGTAACTCTAACCAAAAAAGTGAAAGAGAATGGTCTTGTTGGGCACCAATGGGAGGAGAAGCCCTTGGTCCTACCAAGGCTGAAACCCCCAGTGTATGGGAATGTCAGGGTGGGGAGATTGGAAGGGGATGATATGGGAGGGGGAACGCCCTTATATAAGAAGGGGAGAGGATTGGGCTAGGGGGCTTATGGACAGGAAACCAGGAAAGGGTATAACATTTGAAATGTAAATAATAAATATCCAATAAAAAAATCAACAAGATAGATAAACCCTTAGCCAGACTAACGAGAGGACACAGAGAGTGCGTCCAAATTAACAAAATTAGAAATGAAAAGGGAGACATAACTACAGATTCAGAGGAAATTCAAAAAATCATCAGATCTTACTATAAAAACCTATATTCAACAAAATTTGAAAATCTTCAGGAAATGGACAATTTCCTAGACAGATACCAGGTATCGAAGTTAAATCAGGAACAGATAAACCAGTTAAACAACCCCATAACTCCTAAGGAAATAGAAGCAGTCACTAAAGGTCTTCCAACCAAAAAGAGCCCAGGTCCAGACGGGTTTAGTGCAGAATTCTATCAAACCTTCATAGAAGACCTCATACCAATATTATCCAAACTATTCCACAAAATTGAAACAGATGGAGCACTACCGAATTCCTTCTACGAAGCCACAATTACTCTTATACCTAAACCACACAAAGACACAACAAAGAAAGAGAACTTCAGACCAATTTCCCTTATGAATATCGACGCAAAAATACTCAATAAAATTCTGGCAAACCGAATTCAAGAGCACATCAAAACAATCATCCACCATGATCAAGTAGGCTTCATCCCAGGCATGCAGGGATGGTTTAATATACGGAAAACCATCAACGTGATCCATCATATAAACAAACTGAAAGAACAAAACCACATGATCATTTCATTAGATGCTGAGAAAGCATTTGACAAAATTCAACACCCCTTCATGATAAAAGTCCTGGAAAGAATAGGAATTCCAGGCCCATACCTAAACATAGTAAAAGCCATATACAGCAAACCAGTTGCTAACATTAAACTAAATGGAGAGAAACTTGAAGCAATCCCACTAAAATCAGGGACTAGACAAGGCTGCCCACTCTATCCCTACTTATTCAATATAGTTCTTGAAGTTCTAGCCAGAGCAATCAGACAACAAAAGGAGATCAAGGGGATACAGATCGGAAAAGAAGAAGTCAAAATATCACTATTTGCAGATGACATGATAGTATATTTAAGTGATACCAAAAGTTCCACCAGAGAACTACTAAAGCTGATAAACAACTTCAGCAAAGTGGCTGGGTATAAAATTAACTCAAATAAATCAGTTGCCTTCCTCTATACAAAAGAGAAACAAGCCGAGAAAGAAATTAGGGAAACGACACCCTTCATAATAGACCCAAATAATATAAAGTACCTCGGTGTGACTTTAACCAAGCAAGTAAAAGATCTGTACAATAAGAACTTCAAGACACTGAGGAAAGAAATTGAAGAAGACCTCAGAAGATGGAAAGATCTCCCATGCTCATGGATTGGCAGGATTAGTATAGTAAAAATGGCCATTTTACCAAAAGCAATCTACAGATTCAATGCAATCCCCATCAAAATACCAATCCAATTCTTCAAAGAGTTAGACAGAACAATTTGCAAATTCATCTGGAATAACAAAAAACCCAGGATAGCTAAAGCTATCCTCAACAATAAAAGGACTTCAGGGGGAATCACTATCCCTGAACTCAAGCAGTATTACAGAGCAATAGTGATAAAAACTGCATGGTATTGGTACAGGGACAGACAGATAGACCAATGGAATAGAATTGAAGACGCAGAAATGAACCCACACACCTATGGTCACTTGATTTTTGACAAAGGAGCCAAAACCATCCAATGGAAAAAAGATAGCATTTTCAGCAAATGGTGCTGGTTCAACTGGAGGGCAACATGTAGAAGAATGCAGATCGATCCATGCTTATCACCCTGTACAAAGCTTAAGTCGAAGTGGATCAAGGACCTCCACATCAAACCAGACACACTCAAACTAATAGAAGAAAAACTAGGGAAGCATCTGGAACACATGGGCACTGGAAAAAATTTCCTGAACAAAACACCAATGGCTTATGCTCTAAGATCAAGAATCGACAAATGGGATCTCATAAAACTGCAAAGCTTCTGTAAGGCAAAGGACACTGTGGTTAGGACAAAACGGCAACCAACAGATTGGGAAAAGATCTTTACCAATCCTACAACAGATAGAGGCCTTATATCCAAAATATACAAAGAACTCAAGAAGTTAGACCGCAGGGAAACAAATAACCCTATTAAAAAATGGGGTTCAGAGCTAAACAAAGAATTCACAGCTGAGGAATGCCGAATGGCTGAGAAACACCTAAAGAAATGTTCAACATCTTTAGTCATAAGGGAAATGCAAATCAAAACAACCCTGAGATTTCACCTCACACCAGTGAGAATGGCTAAGATCAAAAACTCATGTGACAGCAGATGCTGGCGAGGATGTGGAGAAAGAGGAACACTCCTCCATTGTTGGTGGGATTGCAGACTGGTAAAACCATTCTGGAAATCAGTCTGGAGGTTCCTCAGAAAATTGGACATTGAACTGCCTGAGGATCCAGCTATACCTCTCTTGGGCATATACCCAAAAGATGCCTCAACATATAAAAGAGACACGTGCTCCACTATGTTCATCGCAGCCTTATTTATAATAGCCAGAAAATGGAAAGAACCGAGATGCCCTTCAACACAGGAATGGATACAGAAAATGTGGTACATCTACACAATGGAATATTACTCAGCTATCAAAAACAACGAGTCTATGAAATTCGTAGGCAAATGGTTGGAACTGGAAAATATCATCCTGAGTGAGCTAACCCAATCACAGAAAGACATACATGGTATGCACTCATTGATAAGTGGCTATTAGCCCAAATGCTTGAATTACCCTAGATCCCTAGAACAAACGAAACTCAAGACGGATGATCAAAATGTGAATGCTTCACTCCTTCTTTAAATGAGGAAAAAGAATACCCTTGGCTGGGAAGGGAGAGGCAAAGATTAAAACAGAGACTGAAGGAACACCAATTCAGAGCCTGCCCCACAGGTGGCCCATACATATACAGCCACCCAATTGGACAAGATGGATGAAGCAAAGAAGTGCAGACCGACAGGAGCCGGATGTAGATCGCTCCTGAGAGACACAGCCAGAATACAGCAAATACAGAGGCGAATGCCAGCAGCAAACTACTGAACTGAGAATAGGTCCCCCGTTGAAGGAATCAGAGAAAGAACTGGAAGAGCTTGAAGGGGCTCGAGACCCCAAAAGTACAACAATGTCAAGCAACCAGAGCTTCCAGGGACTAAGCCACTACCTAAAGACTATATATGGACTGACCCTGGACTCTGACCCCATAGGTAGCAATGAATATCCTAGTAAGAGCACCAGTGGAAGGGGAAGCCCTGGGTCCTGCTAAGACTGAACCCCCAGTGAACTAGACTATGGGGGGAGGGCGGCAATGGGGGGAGGGTTGGGAGGGGAACACCCATAAGGAAGGGGAGGGGGGAGGGGGATTTTGCCCGGAAACCGGGAAAGGGAATAACACTTGAAATGTATATAAGAAATACTCAAGTTAATAAAAAAAAAATTAAAAAAAGAAATTAGGAAAACAGCTTCACAATAGCCACAGATAATATAAAATATCTTGGGGTAACTCTAACGAAACAAGTGAAAGATCTTTATGATAAGATCTTCAAGTCTCTCAGGAAAGAAATCGAGGAAAATCTCAGAAAATGGAGATCTCTGATGCTCATAGATTGGCAGAATTAACATAGAAATGGCCATTCTACCAAAGGCAATCTACAGATTCAATGCAATCCCCATCCCAACACAATTCTTCAAAGACATGGAAATAACGATTCTCAAATTCATCTGGAAAGGCAAAGAACACAGAATAGTGAAGACAATTCTTAACTAAAGCTGGGGGAATTGCAATCCCTGACCTCCTCCAGGTCTTCTACAAAGCAATAGTGACAAAACATGCATGATATAGGTACCAAGACTGCCATATTGATCAATGGAATAGAATTGAAGACCCAGAAATAAAACCACAAACTTACACACACTTGATATTTGAGAAAGAAGCCAAAAATATGTAATGGTAAAAAGAAAGCATATTCTATAAACAGTGCTGGTGTAATTGACTGTATGTAGAAAAATGAAAATATACCCATATTTGTCACCATGCCTAAAGCTCAAGTCTAAGTGGAACAAGGACCTCAATATAAAACCAGATACACTGAATCTAATAGAAGCGAAAGTGCGAAAGAGCCTTGAAATCATTGCCACAGGAGGAAATTTCCTAAACAGAACTCGAATGGCTCAGTTTCTAAGATCCAGAATTGATAAGTGGTACCTCATGAAACTGCAAAGTTTCTGGAAGGCAAAGGATATAGTCAGTAAAAAAAATCAGCATCCTACAGATTGGGGAAAAAATCTTCACTAACTCCACTTCCAATAGAGGGCTAATATCCAAAATATACAAAGAACTCAAGAAACTAACCACCGAATAACCAAACAACTCAATCAAAAAATGGGGAATAGAACTAAACTGAGATTTCACAACAGAGGAATCTCGAATGGCTGAGAAGCACCTAAAGAAATGTTCAAAGTCCTTAGATCAGAGAAATGAAAATCAAAACAACCCTGAGATTACACCAGTCAGAAGGGCTAAGATAAAAAACTCAGATGACAGAAGATACCATCCAGGATGTGGAGAAAGATGAATACTCCTCCATTGCTGGTGGTAGTGCAAACTGGTACAACCACTCTGGAAATCAATTTGAAGGTTCCTCAGAAAATTGGAAATAGAGCTACCTAAAGACCCAGCAATACTACTCCTGGGAATATACCCAAAAAGTGACCCACCATGCCACAGAGGCACATGTTCCACTATGTTTATAGTAGCCTTATTTGTGATAGCCAGAAACTGCAAACCACCCAGAAAATGTGGTTCATTTATATGATGGAATACTACTCAGCTAATAAGAATGAAGACATCCCGAGTTTTGCTGGCAAATGAATGGAACGAGAAAGTATCATCCTGAGTAAGGTAACTGAGACCCAAAAGGACATGAGTGGCATGTTCTCACTAATAAGTGGATATTAGCAAAAAAAAATAATAAGTACAGAATACCCAAGATACAGTCCACAGAACTCATAAAGGTCAACAAGCTAAAGGGGTCAAGTGAGGATGCCTCAGTTCCAATTGGGAGGGAGAAGAAAGAAACCCAAGGAGGATGGAGGGAGGGACAGGGGAGGAAAAGGGGATGGTGGTAGGAGGAGAGGGGAACATGATCTGGTATTGGGTGGGGGGCGGGAAGAACTGAAGCCCTGAGGGCCAGTAGAAAGAATGGAAACAGGTAAGCTTCAGAGGAAGGAGGTTGGGAGGATCGTCTAGAATGTGCCAGAGACCTGGAAAGTGAGAGACCCTAGGACTCCAAGAAGAGACTCTAGATGAAATGCCCTACACTGGGGGGAGAGAACTTACTGAACCCGTCTCCAGCAGAAAGACAGGGTATCAGGTGAGGGATGGGGTTGCTATCCTGCAGTCAAACTCTGACCCATAATTCATGCTGTCTGAAAGAAATGCAGGGATGGAAATGGAGAAGAGCCTGAGGAAAACAAGTTCCAGCTATAGGTCCGAAGTGGGATCCAGGTCAAGGAGAGGCTCCCAGACCTGGACACCATTACTGAGGCTATGGGGCATTCAGAAAAAGGAACATATCGTAACTGCCCTCCAAAAGACCCAACAAGCAGTTGAAAGAATCAGATTCAGATGTGTGCTCCCAACCAATGAACAGAAGCTGCTGACCCCTAAGGTTGAATTAGGGAACAGCTGGAGAAAGCTCAGGAGGGCCACCGTGTAAAAGGACCCACAGCCTCAATTAACCCCTGAGATATCTCAGACATTGGATCACCAACCAGGCAGCATACACCAGCTGAGATGAGGCCTCCAACACATATATAGCAGAGGACTTCCATGTCTGGGTTTAATCAGAGAAAATGTACCTAACCCTCAATAGACTGGAGGTCTTAGGAAGTTTAGAGGTCTGTTTGGGTGGGTGGGGTAGAGACATCCTTGTGGAGATGGGGGCGGAATGGGATGTGGAAAAATCAGGGAATGGACCAGGAGGGTAATAAAATCTGAAGTATAAAAAGAAATTAATTAATTACTTTAAAAATATTCAATTAAACTATAACTATAGTTGCTGATCATATTTTTATTTTTAAGATATGCCGATGAATGGTAGGAACTGTAAGATATTTTAAGGACGAATTTAGCAAGATTTTCAAGTGTTTAACCTTAGGGTAAGGAAAGTGGGATTCAGCTTATTGAATCCTACTTTTGTTAGCAAGAGATCTTGTCTGTAGATCCCCTTAGAGTTCAGCAGATGTTATATCAGGAGTATATGCCTGCTTTTACCTTTTATTTTTCCTACCTATTTATATTAACTTATATTCAATGAAAAAGAAAAAAATTATGTTAACTAAATTAAAGGTGAAATTATTCCTATTAAAATTAGAATGTTTTCATTATAAAATACAGATCATGAATATGTAAAAAAGGTGATGTTTACCGTGTAAGTACTAATTTTGGATTTCTGACCAGGTAATTTAAATTTTTTATGAGAATCTGTATTAATATAATCGTAGTCATGGTACAAGAAGTGAGGGGAAAGAGTTATATACCCAAAGAATGCTTCATCCTACCAGAGAGACTTTTAGTCAACCATGTGTATTACTGCTATATTCGTAATAGGCAGAAACATAAGTATAGATAAAGAAAATGTGGTACATTAACAGAATAGAATACTATCTAGTTATTAAAATAAATAATGTTATGAAATTTGCTGTTAAATGGATGGAACTAGAAAAATATCATCCTGGGTCAGTTATCCCAATGTTAGGATCATGAATGTGGTATGTATTTACCTATATATGGATAGTAACTCTGAGAGCAGTAATAACCAAGCTATAATCAATAGAACTACATAAGGTAGGTATGGCATGAGAGAATTGAGGGAACAGATAGGTCTTATTAGGAAATGGGAAATAGAATAGAAAGACATCAATAGAAAGGGGATGCTGGAATGCGGGCATCAAGTGGAGACTGAAAGAAAGGAGAGGTTTGTGGGATGGGAAACCATGAGAGACAGCTAAAATTAGGGGCATTTGAAGGGTAGTATGAAAACCTAATATGCTAGAAATTTCCTAAATTATATACAGATATACGGGCAAGCTAAATTGAAATAATGGGAAAACAGAGTTCCAACAATGAAGCTTCCAGTATTGGGATTAGGTTATACCTGAGTTATTGGCCAAAGGAACTCATGTGAATCCCCAGACAACCTAGGCTGTTGCCAAGACCATAGCTTGTTCTCCACAAAGTAACATTAAGATCCTGTTGTTGAAGACAACACCTACACATGTCACTAAAGATGGAGATGTTGAGTTCATACCTCCACAGAACCTTCATTGCTTTGTTCTAGCACTTTTGGTCCAAGAAGGTACTCTGTATGCTCTCAAAGGAGAAATATAAACACCAAGCCAATCACAAACTCTTTCTCTACAATGATCCACTGTATTTAAGATATGCTAGGGTAATGGATGTACAAAGCTTGTGTAACCAACCAATAACCAATTTGAACTAGGCCCACTCTGCAACAAAGAAATTCATTCTTAACACTGTTTGGTTCACCAAGAACTTGAGACTAGATTTCCCAGATACCTAGGGTAAAACCAAATAATATTGCTCTAAGAAAAGAAAAAAATGTAAGGATAAAATAAATCCTGATTATTTTTGGCTACTTGTATGGATCACTGCCTTGTTCAGCCATCATAAGAAAAAGTTCTTCCTGTAGTAGATGAGATCAAAGATATAGATCCACAGACAGACATTACACAGAGAGGGAGAGACCTTGAGACACTCAGCCCTAAAAGGAATATCTCCATCAAATATTTCCTTAGGGAACCCTACAGAGGAGGAAGCAGAAAGAGTGTAAAATACAGATGGGGTTGGAGGGCACCAACGAAATAAGGGCCTGTGAATTAACATGAGCAAAATTCTTAGAGTGAAGGAGCATACACAGTACATTCTCTGGTCTTGCACCAGATCCACTGAAATATATATATATATATATATATATATATATATATATATATATATATATATATATATGATAGCTTTTAGTTTAGTGGCTTTGTGGGACTCCCGAGTGTACAAAATGTGGGTCTCTGATTTTGTGACTTCTTCTGTTGGATTGTTTTGTTCAGTTTCAATATGATAGTTTTTGTTTTATCATTATGTTTATTATATTTTTAAAAGAATGAATGAATGAGTAAATGAATAAATGAGTGAATGAATGAAAGAGTGAATGCAAACCTAGCCAGGACCGTAAAGGTTAACTTTTACATGCTGGGAGAGAGAAAACCACATATAATTGGACTTCATATTTTTTGTGTGTGTGCTTTTGTTTAATTATATTTTTGTGTTGTGTTTTGTGGTTTGACGTAGTTTTATTTTGTTTTCATTTTTTGGAGGTTTTGATGTCTTAGGTTTTTTATTTTTTTTATTTTTTGAGAAAGAACTTAAATTTGAGTGGGTAGTTCAGGGGAGGGAATAAGAAGGTATTGGGAAGAAAAAGGATATGATTGAAATATATTTAAATTGAAACTTTTATTAAAATTATAATAGGAACCTTAAAAATAACACTTCAAAGAAAAGAAAAAAACATTGAATAGATTCTAGAGATCTTCCCTAGGAATCCTCAAAACACATTGATGAAATTACAAACATAGACACATATTTGAGTATACTTATCAAATTTATATAAATTTTAAAGTATGGCATTCACTGTGGTTGTTCTTCTTTTCAGTTTCTTCACATAATAGCACATATTAGAGAACAAAACACACTCCATCTGCAAGACAGACAGCATCGCATTTGTCTGCCTCCAGAGTCTACTAAGCTCATCCTTTGTACAGAAAACGCTAAGCATCATCTGTTAATTCAGTGCCATTAGAAGTGAACTTGCCTATTTTTCTAGACAAGAAAAAAGAATTTAATGTAGAAACATAATTTTACTGTCACAAGGCATTAATTCTGTAGTTTACCAGCTAAATGTCAAATCATTAAATTTTCTTTTGCATCTGAATTTTTGTTCAGTTATGATAATGTAGTCTCTTCATTTACATGTTATATATGAATATAATTAAAAACATAAACTTTAAAATCTAGACCATAGGGTGAAATAAGTGTCAATAGAAAGCACTCATTATTTTCTACACCATGGTGTAGAGAGATGGGGTGGCTGTGTCATCCTGTTCCCTTCCCCTAAAGCATTCAGAGTTAGAGTAATGGATCAAAAGGTAAATCTAGCAGGAATGGTTTTATAGATTGTGAAATTGAGGTCCAACAGTGTCAAGGCAGAAGGTCGTAGAACAAATCAATGAATCAGAAAGCACAGGAACTTGGGCATTTCTCTTTTTTAACTAGTATCCAATGAAAATATGTTGAAAAGAACAATTAAATAGAGACACTTGTCTCTTGAGTTAAAATTGTGAAGATCACACACACAGAGACAAAGATTGATACACAAAAAGACATACATACACACACACACAAACACACATAGACAGAGACACACAGACAGAGACACACACAGATGAAACACACACACTTTAAATTTGGCACACTTTAAATTTGGCAGTTTCTCCTCATAATATATTAACATGTAATTGTTACTTAATAGTTTTCCACTTTGCTCAATGTCTACACTATCAACCGAGGAAATGAATAACTCTCATGGAGGGAGGGGATACTGGACAGTAATATATCTGATGCAAATGTTATCTATAATACATACAAAACTTAATATTTTTCAAAAATTAACAGAGATCAAGTAAAACTTTTTCTAAATATATATATATATATCTCCAGTATAAACAAGAAAGGACTTTTGATATCACAAACACAAATTAAGTATAATTAAAAAATAAAAATTCCAAAATGTTTTTCAGATGTGAAGAAAATATAATCTTAAGGTAATTTTTATATACTAGTAACAGATTTTTTGGAACAAAAGTCTTTGTATGTTTGATTTATAAATTTTATTTTCTAGTATAAGATATTAAAATATTTTATGATATTAGAGGCTCTATGTTTTTATTCTATTCTAAATATTGGTACATGAAGGGGAGGCACTCATTAAAAGATTTAAAACTGGCTGATGCAGAAATTCAGAAATTTTATAGTATCATATTTTTCCATGCTAGACAAACATTTACACATCAGCTTTATTCTCAGCCAAGGTTTCTTCCATTTTCGTTTTGAGACAAGGACTCACTGTATATATCAGGGGTGTATTTGTGAAACTAGAACTTATTCTGTAGCCAAGACTGGTCTTGAATTTGTGATGTTTGTTCTTCAGGCTCTCAGTAGCTGGTTTGTGCAATATATGCCACCTAGTTCTGATAACTATTAAACATGTTTCTGAAAAATTAGGGGAAGTATCAAGCCCAATGTCTTTTTCCAACATACTTAGACTCTGAATAATGAATTACACTTTTTGCTTAGATACTTTTGGAGATAATTCACTGAATGATAAGATTATTGTTTATCTACTTTTCTGCAAAACTTACCATAACAATGACAAGGTGTAGCAGAGTGCCATTTACAGTCCCAGCAGAAATATTGAGTGCTGCAGGTGTAGCGGCACACGCCTTTAATATCAGCAGTCAGAAGACAAAGCCAAGCAGATCTCTTAAGAGTTGGAGGCTGGTGTGGTCTCCATAATTAGTCCCAAGCCAGCTAAGAAATGGTGATAATCTATCTCAAATTTGAACAAAAAAATGGTGTGGAAAATGACTTCTCATAATTAATATTCAACACTGTAGACTAACGTGGATAAGAAGAAAAAATGACAAGAGACAGTAAACAATTTTACACTGATATAGTATTTTGAAAATAAATTATTAATCAAATTTCATTAAACTGGCCTGTATGCACACATGAGACATGAGAATAAACAATAAAAAAAAACTACAAAATGATTTCAAGTTATACAAACTGTTGTCTCTTAAATTGTTAAGGAAATGATGATATCTATTTGCAGAGATTTTTATTATAACATTTTAAGATGTGACTATCAAGGTATGAGGTCTTCATTCCCCATTCAGGAAGAATATGTGATGACATTCTACTCTAAGCAGGCTGCTATGAAGGGGGAATTAAGCAGATTTGTGGCCTTCATCTGCATGGGACAATGGACAGAAAATGAGGTGATATAAAAAGCAAGAACCAAAAGAGTATCTTACTCATGTAAATTCTTTCCTGTATTTTTAGGAACTTCTAAATGATGTAAATCCTTCTTCCCTCACTGCTGATGAGGACTGGTGAAATTAAGTTTCTTTGGAGAGTCTTGTTTTTCTTCATGCTAACGCTTGCCTGAATATATATGTTTTACGTTGTAAGGCAGAGGGCAGTGTACATATGACTGTGTACTCTGCAGATAAATCAGTCCTGAAGAACTCTGGAGACACTATACAGAGGAGGGATGTGTTGTAAAAATATAAAAAATAAAAGATAGTAGCTGTCTTTTACCCAGCTAGGTCCGGCACCGCGGTGCCCCAAGATATCTGCTAGCTATCTTGGTGGAAACACATCCCAGCCGCAAGCTTTCCTACACTCATACCCTCACATAAAAGAACACACAACACAATAATCTTAGATCCATATGGTACTTATAGATCTATATAATTGCCCACTTAAACATACAAAGCCCAGTACCATCCATCCCTTAGGAATATTAATAACAACCTGTAAATACACAGAGCAGAATCTTAACATCACCTGCCATGGTTTCTCACCCTCTCCTCTCCTTTCTCCTCCTTTCTCCTCTAGTCTCCTCCTCTTCCTTCAAACTTCTCTCCCGCCCATCCTTCCTTCTGCTCCAATGACAGGCCTCCTTCTATCCTGTACCTGCCCTTCACCTGTACTTTACAAATTCAATGGGGAGGTTCTGGTGCAGTCACCTGATTCCTGAGTAAGTGATTAGGCAGTTGTCCTTGGGGCAGTGGAATTAGCATCAAAATACAGACAACTTCAGGGCAAACCACAACATTTTCCCCTTTTTGTCCAATTAAAAAGCCTTTTCACTTATACATAAATTGAGTACAATTATTACCATTCTACAATTTATAAAGCATATGATATTCTCAACACCCAGTCCATCACTATATCAGTTAAACAACATTTAGTTATCCATTCCAACTTAAGAAAGGCTAAAAATCTTTATTATATCTTGGCTAGCTTGTATACCATCTGATAACTATCCAATAAAATATGTATATTCAGAATTACAGCCTGATAGGCTATGAGACTATAATCAGTCTTCAACCCTATCAGAAATCTGAGATTGACCAAATATCTATAAACATAGGAAGCCTAACACAGCTTCTAGAACTGAGAGGTTGTAGAGACAAATCTCCACTAGCATAGTTCCCTGATAGCAGCATGTTAGCGCACCTCTTCAGCCTTCTGGCCCAAAATCAACTGACAGACTCTTGAAATGCAGATTTTGAAGGGCTGATCACCCAGTCTTGGCAGAGCTTATCAGTCAACTATTCTGCATAATTTGTCCTTTTCTGGACAGTATTAGTCTGCAGATGAAACAGGCAATTTTGTCCAGTGGCTGCATCATTAGTGAGCATAGAGACCACAATGCTTTATAATACTTGAGTACATTTACTCAGATGAGAAACTATAATTGTTATATATATACATATATATAATATATATATACATATATATATATATATATGGAATAAGATCTTTTGCAACCTATTATAAAAAACAAAACAAAACAAAACAAACAAAACCCCCTCAAACCCTTAACTTAAGTTTGTACTAGGGATGAAATATAATAGAGGGAAGAAGGTGAAAATTTCTCTTTTATTTCCTCTGATAAAGGAATGAGATGACAGCCATACCTAAGCTTTTTGAATACATGTTTTGGTCTGAGCCCAGAGTGTTTCTATCTCTGTTCTAACTATCCCTAGACGTGGAAGCTTCTAGCCTCCATATAATAATATGGGCCTAGAATATTTCAGCTCCTGAGATTAACCATTGAATAGCTCATTCTTTCTAGCTTTTTCTGAACTCTGACTGGCTGATTTAACTCAGCTGTTCTGGCCCAAACTCCTCTCCGAGCTGACTGATTTGATCTGGTTTCTCTTAGCCTCTCACTAAATAGCTTTGCTTGGCCTCAAACCAA
Source organism: Rattus norvegicus (assembly GCF_021556685.1). Classification (NCBI taxonomy): domain Eukaryota; kingdom Metazoa; phylum Chordata; class Mammalia; order Rodentia; family Muridae; genus Rattus; species Rattus norvegicus. The sequence continues at coordinate 50,495,728 of NC_141537.1, read as the reverse complement.
CTCTGGCATTTTTCCCCCTAATTTTCTGACTCCGTCTTCTCCAGATCAAAAATTGCCTCTACCTCCATGAACTAAACTGTACTGAATTCACTGGATGAACTGAATGGAACTGCACTAACTCGACTGGGCTCAACTGAACTGAACTCTATCTACCTGGCTTGCTGAACTCTTAAAGTCATCATCATCATCATCATCATCATCATCACCATCATCATCATCATCATCATCATCATCATCATCATTATATTTGTATCCCAAATGCTGCTCCCCTACAAGTCCCTTGGTCACAGAATCTCTTTCCCATACTGCCTTCCCTTCTCCTTGGAGAATGTGGGGACCCCCTGGGTACCTCTCCACTGTGGCATATCAAGTCTCCGCCTGATTAGGCACATTTTTCTCTCACAGGGGTCAGACAAGGCAATCATGAAGACTGAGCTGCCAGTCTGCTACATATGTGTAGTGGGCCTCATTCTAGCCCATGAGTGTCCTTTGGTTGGTGGCTCAGACTCTGAGAGTTCCCAGGGGTCAAGATCGGTTGACGCTTTTGGTCTTTCTGTGGACCCTTGAGTAGCCTCTCTTTTCTGTCTGTTCTCATGAGAGTTGAGCATATCCTATCTCTGGTTCATTCACGCATTCTGTCAAATCTTTCTCTGATTTTTCACTTTTTTCTGCCCCCCAAATTAGACATCACTTTAAGACATGTCTTCTTTCATCTACAAACTACTTTTACCTCCATTGTAAGGATTAAAATTGTATACTATGGGCATTTCTGTATTCCAGCCAGAGGGGTTAGCTCTGGAAGGAAGGAAGGAAGGGAGGAAGGAAGATAGAAAGAGAGAATTAATGTTAATAAAATAAGGGGTTTCCAAGGTGTTGTAGAAGGATTTCCCAATGTCTAATGCTCTACTATCAACTTTGGAGCAAACAGAGAGCTGTAAAATGATGATCTGCAAGAGGAGATCCACAACCTGGTAACTCTTCTCAACCTTTACGTTGTGACACTTTAGTAGAGCTGTTCATGTTGTGGTGACACTCCCTAACAATAAAATTATTTTATTTTTATGTCATAACTGTAATTTTGGTGTCACTGTGAATCATAATGTACATATCTGATATAGAGGATATATGCTATGTGACCCCCCCACACACAAAGAGGTCATGACCCACAGATTAAGAACCCCTTCCTTATGCTCAATCAATTATTTTACTTTTGAATCAATTATTATACTTTGATAGACTGTTGAAGTATCAGACAATAACTATAGAGACTACAGAGACATTAACCATTGAAATGAATAATAATAATTTCAGAATAGATTTGACAAAAATAGAAACTTAAGTCAATGAATTAGAGTCAACACAGTGCAAACCTCAGAAATTTCAGTGCTGGCAGAATGCATATAGTAAAAGGTTTGAGATATAGGCTAGAGTAAAAGACTCAACACTGCTTAACCACTCACACTAATGAATACTCTATTAGATTCATGAATACACATATAAAGTTTATATATTAGAGTTACAGAATTAATTGCATTTCATATAAAGGGAAGTGAAAGTTATTAATAGTGGGAAATAAGATTAGGGTAAAAAATTGCAAGATATACATATATAATTATATACTATATATAATGTTTATATAAAGTACATAATTTTATATACTCATATATGCTAATATTTTCATATTTGAAAATATGCACATTCCATAGCTATGGTAGAATACATTTATAACCTGAATGCTTAAGAGGTAAAGGCAAGAGGATGAGAAATTGAAGGTCATGCTCATCTACATGGTGAGTTTAGGTCCAGCCTTGACTACGTGGAACACACTTGCTCAGATAACAAAATAAAAGAGCAAATTCAAAATATCTTAGTTATACATTTATTTAATAATTTTAAAGAACTATCCAGCTCCTCTAATAGCCCACCATTAGTCTGTAAAGCACAGTGAAACATATCTTTTCATGTAGACTTTCAGATAGGCTTTTGAGCTCAGAAGAGTAAAACAATTTGCTTTAAAGTCACATATTCCTTACTGATGAAAATAGGACCTGAGTCTTCTCCTTCTTTAGTGATTTCTTATGTATACTAAGGTTTTTGTTATTAATTTACAGTATCTTTCTTAAAGATTTATAATTTTGCAAATATATGTATATATTACTATATATACCTACATATATATATATATATATATATACACATTTTATTTTTTCTGCTGTGAAAATTCTTGAACCTTATATGCCAAAATGGATGCTACAAAAATGTATCCACTTAGTACTTCTTATACAAGTTGTCAAAAGCATAAAGACTCTAGAGTGGATCTAATCAAGTTTAATGAATTTATAAGTAGATTTTTATATCAATTTTCAAGTGCCGACAACTTAATAATTTTTAAACACTGAGTTGTAGGAAACGTGTGTTTTGTGGCAAGTTACAAAACAGAAGAAAATGAGCTGCCCCTGTAGAGCTTTGCAAGTGTACAAGGATGGATGTCTCTTGTCCTAAGATGTTAGCATCAAGGATGCTCTGCACATCTGCCAGGCTTGCTCTCCCCTGTGCTCAGCTGCTCTGGGATTCAGCTCCAAGGACTCAGATTAACAAAAAGTAATTCAGACTTTTGGATCACATTTTCATTTGAGTCACAGTTCTTTTATTCAAGCTTGGTAAAGTGATAAATTGTGGGGCACAGAGCCGATGGACACTGAATAAGCACAATGCATGAATGAAGGAGAGCACTTGACTTCTTTACCGGTTAACCAAAATAAGGAAAAAATATGGAGATGATATTTAGCCAATCACGTTTTCCTGTGTGGTGAGTTTTGTGTTCTTTTGCTGAGGGAGAAAATGGCATTACCAACCACAGATGCGAAGTCCATGAAAGGAGCACTATTCAAACAAAAACTTTCCTTAAATATAAATGACAGAAAAATGCTGTTATATCTAGTACTTATAGGATAAACCTCTTCAGTTAAATTATTCTTCTAACTTCTTCCAGTCTAGAGATCATTTTTATATATTTTAGAACTCTGTCTTCTCTCTACTAATTGGATCAGTTGCACATCAGGTGCTTGTTCAGTCTAGCTAGAAATAATATCAAAACCACAAGTAAGTCTGTCATCTAAACTATCCAGAGTTCAGGTATTAATATGTGGAAGTGTTGTTGAATTATATCTGGATAGATTTAGCTTTCCAGCTTTTATTGTAACTGATGTTTGAATTTTCTAGAGGCGAGATGCATAATTTCTGGCAATAATGTTTGTCAGTATGGATAAGGGACTTGAAGAACAGATGCAGGTTGATGGGGGCGGAGCCTATGAACTGCCATTAACTACTAGCATGGTAAGATATGCCAATGGCAGAAAAAATTGTTATGAAAATAACTAATCATCTTCAGACTGAAGGAAAAAAATGCCTGGTGCTGTAAACCTGGTCAATAACTCATGGTTGGGAGCTTATAGTCCCCTTTAATTCTGCTTAATGGATGTCGATTCAAACCACCCTCTCAATTCATAGCTTTCTAATTGTAGGCTAGTGTGGCACTCATGCTACATCCGTGGATGCTAGTCAATTTGGAAACAGACAACTTCTCGAAATATAATGTCTTTGAAGTGCTCAGTCACAAATAGGACATCTGCATTGTACTGCCTCATTAAGGCTCAGGGACAATTATTGAAGAAGGAATACACAGATGTAAGAACCAGAGGTTGTGTGGACTGACACAAACACTGTCTTGTGGGCGTGGTCCAACTCTTATCCCCATAACAGCAGGTGCTGTCGTGGCTGGAACGGAATTTGCAGAAGATCTAAGAACATCATTCTAGCATGAAGTGGGAAGGGGTTCATGTATCTCCACCCTTAAACATGGAGCTATGAAACTTTGAGAGCTTCTGAAAATTTGCTTTCTTAAGGGTATGGCTCCTGGTAGTAAAGAGATAACACAAATTGGCGGATTACGAGTTACAAAATTTTAAAGACATAAAGGTGGGGGAAAAGTCAAGATGGGCAGAGCAGAACATAAAATATCTTCTGTGGTCTTTGCCAGCACATAGGAGTATGCATATACACACGTGACAGAGAGGAGGAAAGGGGGAGGGGGAGGAGACACTCTGGGGATATATAAGTAGCAAACCTTCCATAGGCAGACAAAATGTAATTAAACCCTTTGTCTTCATAGTGGGTGATTAAATTGCTGAGAAGCGTTTGTTATCCTCAACATTGGTCTCAACAAAATTTGTCAGATTCTATTAAATCTCCCCATTGCAAACATTTTGACATAACCCTCCAAGAATGACTGGACATTAATAATGCAGTTGAGACTCACTTTTCATTAGTCTGCAATGAAGATGCAGTAATCTGAAAAGAGAATTTCAGGGGAACTGGTGATGACTCAGCCTTGCTGCGCCTCTCCTTGAAGTAATGATCTGCCTCATTTAACCTGACACTTCTCCAGATTTGGGTTTAGTTGTTGCAAAATCTACTGTCTTTATTTATTTCTGAACATACCCTTAAATCCATTGTGATTTCAAATGGTTATGAAGTTATCTCTTTAGTTATGCTTATCTCTTGATTAACAGACACACTTATCATTAATAATTATATACAATTAGACATTTATACTTTTACATATTTATACAAAATATTATATTTTATGGCAGGTTAGATTCTGAGATGTGAAATAAACTATTTGAAATGTCAATAAATGCTCATTAGAATGGCTGTTATAATGCATGCCTCAACATCTATCTATCAATCCAGTTTTTAATCCTTTCATCCATTTGTGAGAGTATGTTTGTGTGTGTGTGAATCTGTGTGTTCTTTTCAATACTATACAGCGCCTCTTCCTGATCCCAGTTACATTGTAGAGCCTTCTTCTCTTCTTTGTTCCATGAGGATCTTCTTTTTAACCCATAATTTCTTTTAATTTTCTAATTGGATTCAACATTAGAGATTTGACAAAAAAAATCAGACTGAGGAAATACAGTAAAGGTGAAGCTCCCTTCTATCTTGCTTCCTTGGGCTGTGTCTCATCTACCAATAAATATGTATTAATCTTCTCATTTTATTTATTTATTTATTTATTTAATTTATTTATTTATATCATAAATGCTGCCCCTCTGCAGGTATTTGAATATCCTGGGACACCAAGTATATACAGCATTGGGTGCATCTTCTCCCATTAAGGCCAAACGAGACATTCCTCAGCTATATATGTTTTGGGGGCTCGACTAGACTGTTAATGCTCTTTGTTTGGTCACTCGATCTCTGTGAGCTCCCAGAGACCCAGGAGAGTTGACACTATTTGTCTTCCTACAGGGTTGCCATCCACTTCAGTTCTTTCAATCCTTACCCCAACTCTTCCATGGGGGTCCCCTGACCTCCATCCCATGCTGTCCTGTGGGTATCTGCATCTGTCACAGCCAGCTGCAGGGTAGAGCCTCTCAGAGGACAGCCATTCTAGGCTCCTGTCTGCAAGTACAACAGAGCATAAGCAATGGTGTTAGAACAATTATCAGTATTAAGCCTTCTACCATTTTCTGCCATTCCTTAATTGGTCTAACATCTTTAATATTGCTTAATTCACCACGACCACCTCATAGGAATTCTGTAAAGAGATGTACAGTCATTTCCTAAAATTAAAATACTCCCTTATAGAGGAAGGAGAAAGGCAAATTTCAGAATATTACACAATTTAATAGACCTGTGAAGCTCAGAATGTTATAAGGTTCACCTAGGCCCTCCTCCAGGTTATATAAACTCTAAATCTTACTGGGAGACAAGACCCTGGTTGCCCAAAGTGCCTGCAAGTCCTTCAGGGCAACTCATGGGTGCCACCTATGCTAGGATTATTACAGACACCTTTAATCACTCAGGGTCCTAAAAGTAACATCAAAACATCAAAACATTTATTGGATCACTGAAGATAAAAGCAAAATAAAGCAAAGCAAAACAAAACAAAAAACCAGAACCCCTTACCTCTACTTTAATATCTGTAGATATAAGAAACACACATACATGCACACACACACACACACACACACACACACACACACACACACACACACGTCACCATTCTCATAAAGATAAAGCCAAATTCAGGGTTAGATTAGAAAGCTTTACTGGTGACTTCTTCCACATGTGTGTAAAGAAAAGAATGTATAGACCATACGTGTATAAAAACAATGCTTTGATGCAAGAATCACTCCTTTTTTAAAAATCTTATTTTTTCAAGACTTATTTATTTATTGTATGTATGTGAGTACAGTGTCTCTCTGTTCAAGAACACCAGAAGAGGGTATCAAATCCTATTACAGATGGTTGTGAGCCACCATGTGGTTGCTGGAAATTGAACTCAGGACCTCTGGAAGAGCATTTCATGGTTTTTAACTGCTGAGGGATCTCTCCAGACCCAATCATTTTATGATTCTATGAGTTGGCAATCCCTGCTGGATTGTAACAGCTACAGTTTTAGATCTTAACAAATTCATACAGGCAATGTCTTTTCTTCTTGTGGTTTCTGATCCTTAGACAGGCAAATGTGGACAGTTTTATATTGCATTTTTACATAGCATCTAGTAATATTCTATATGAAGGAAGACACACACAAGATTCCCTGGTATGGGAGCTCAGAAATTACACATCATTTTACTTTATTCTGTTGGCAAACAGTGTCATGTACATATTTGCCATGGAAGAAATTATGAAGACATTTTGCCAAAGATAGACTAAGAGTGAGGCTATTCCAAGAGGATGTCCCCACCACAACCCCAACAAACTTCTTCACTCCCTGGGATCCCAAGTCTCCTTGCCTTAGGTGAATCTTCTCTAACTGAGCCCAGATCTGGCAGTTCTCTGCTGTATATGTGTTGGTGGCCTCATGTCAGCTGGTGTATGCTGGCTGGTTGGTGGCCAGTGTCTAAGGGATCTTTGTGGTCCAGATTAGTTAAGACTACAGGTTTTCCTATAGGTTTGCCCACCTCTTCAGTTTCTACCAAATTTTTTCTTATTCAACCACAGGGCTACCAGTTTCTGTCCATTGGTTGGGTGTAAATATCTGTGACTTTTTTAGCTGCTTGTTGAGTCTTTTGGGGGCAGTCATGATAGGCCTCTTTTTGTAAGCACAACATAGCTTCAGTAATAGGTCAGGCCTTGGGGTCTCTCCCTGAGCTGGATCTCAATTTATGCCTGTCACTGGACCTCCTTTCTGCAGGATCTTCTCCATTTTTGTTCCTGCATTTCTTTCAGACAGGATGCCCTGACTTTCTACTGGAGGTGGACTCTACAAGTTCCCTCTCCCCACTGTAGGGCATTTCATTTAAGGAGCCTCCCTTCGAGTCCTGGCAGTCTCTGGACTCTGGTATATTCTAGAGGATCCCCCCAACTCCTGCCTCCTAAGGTTACCTGTTTCCATTCTTTCTGCTGGCCTTCAAGGCTTCAATCTTGCTCCCCATACAATACCTGATCCTGTTCCCCTCTTCTCCCCATCACCTTTCCCACCTAGGTCTCTGTTCCTCCTCCCTTCTTGTGATTGTTTTTTTTCCCTCCCAATATGATTGAAGCATCCTCAATAGTTAATATTCTTGAGTTCTGTGTATTTTATCCTGGGAATTCTGTACACTTTTTTTTAGCAATAACCACTTATTAGGGAGTAAATACCATGCATATCCTTTTGGGTCTGAGTTACCTCACTCAGCATGATATTTTCTAGTTCCATTCTTTTGTCTGCAAACTCATGTTCTTAATAGGTGAAAAGTACTTCATTGTGTAAATAAACCACATTTTTGTATTCATTCTTTTGCTATCAGATATCTGGGTTGTTTCCAGCTTCTCGATACCACAAATCAGGCTATTATAAACATAGTGAAACATCATGCCTTGTGGCATGATGGGGCATCTTTTGGGTATATTCCCAAGAGTGGTATAGCTGAAAATTCAGTTATTTACAATTTTTTGAGGAACCAACAGATTGATGTCCAGAGTGGTTTCACCAGTTTGAAATTCCACCAGCAATGGAGGAGAAATTCTCTTTCTCCACATTCTCACCAACATGTGCAATTACAAGAGTTTTTGATCTTAATCATTTTGTTTGATGTAAGGTGGAATGTCGGGGTCATTTTGATTTACATTTCCCTGTGACTAAGGACTTTGATCATTTCTTTAAGTGCTGTTCAAACAATCAAGTTTCCTCTGCTGTAAATTCTTTATTTAGCTCTATTTTTTGATTGGGTTGTTTGGTTTCTTGGTGGATAGCTTCCTGAGTTCTCTCTCTCTCTATATATATATATATATATTGGATATCAGTCTTATATTGGATGTGGGGTTAGTAAAATACTTTTCCTAACATGTTGTTTAGAAATACTTGCTTATATTTTACAAAACAGCAAAAAAAAAAAGAAATCAAAATATCACTATTTGTAGTGATACCATAGTATACTTAAGTGATGCAAAAATTTCCACCAGAGAACTCCTAAACCTGATAAACAACTTCAGCAAAGTGGCTGGATATAAAATTAACAAAAACAGATCAGTAACCTTATTCTACTCAAAGGATAAACAGGCTGAGAAAAAAGTTAGGGAAATGACACCCTTCACAATAGTTATAAATAATATAAAATACCTTGCTGTCACTTTAACCAAGCAAGTGAATGATCTGTATGACAAGAACTTCAAGTCTCTGAAGAAAGAAATCGAAGATCTCAGAAGATGAAAACATCTGCCATGCTCATGGATTGGCAAGATTAATATAGTAAAATTGGCCATTTTGCAAAAGCAATCTACAGATTCAATGCAATCCCCATCAAAATTCCTACACAATTCTTTATAGAGATAGAAAGAGCAACTTGCAAATTCATTTGGAAAAGCAAAAAAACTCAGAATACGGAAAACTATTCTCAACAGTAAAAGAACTTCTGGGGGAATCACCATCCCTGACCTCAAGCTGTATTACAGATCAATAGTGATAAAAACTGTATGGTATTGGTACAGAAACAGGCAGGTAGATAAATGAAATAGAATTGAAAACTCAGAAATGAACCCACACACCTAAGGTCACGTGATCTTTGACCAAGAAGCTAAAACTATTCAATGAAAAAAAAAAAGACCACATTCTCAACAAATGGTGCTGGTTCACTTGAAGGGCAGGGTATAGAAGAATGCAAATTGACCGATTCTTATCACCCTGTAGAAAGCTCAAGTCCAAGTAGATCAAGGACCTCCACATAAAACCAGAAACAATGAAACTAATAGAAGAGAAAGTGGGGAAGAACCTCGAATACCTGAACACTGGGGAAAATTTCCTGAACAAAACACTTAAGCTTATGCTCTAAGAACTAGAATTGAAAAATGGGACCTCATAAAATTGCAAAGCTTCTATAAGGCAAAGGACACTGTCATTAGGCCAAAACGACAGCCAACAGATTGGGAAAAGGTCTTTACCAATCCTACATCTGATAGAGGACTAATATCCAATATATACAAAGAACACAAGAAGTTATACTCCAGAGAATAAAATAAACCTATAAAAAATGGTGTACAGAGATAAACAGAGAATCCTAAACTGAGGAATATGAGATGACTGAGAAGCACCTAAAGAAATGTTCAATATCCTTAATCATCAGGGAAATTCAAATCAAAACAAACCTGAGACTCCACCTCATACCAGTCAGAATGACTAAGATCAAAAACTTCGGTGAGAGCAGATACTGGATGTGGTGAGGATGTTGAGAAAGAGGAACACTTCTCCATTGTTGGTGGGATTGCAAACTTGTACTACCACTCTGGAAATCAGTCTGGAGGTTCCTCAGAAAATTGGACATAGTACTACCTGAGGACCCATCTATACCACTCCTGGACATATACCCAAAAGATGCTCCAACATATAACAAGGACACATGCTCCACTATGTTCATAGCATGCTTTTTTAATAATTACCAGAAGCCGGAAAGAACCCAGATGTCCTTCAACAGAGGAATGGATACAGAAAATGTGGTACATATACACAATGGAGTACTACTCAGCTATTAAAAACAATGACTGCATGAAATCCTTAAGCAAATGGATGGGATTAGATGATACTATCCTGAGTGACATATCCAATCACAAAAGAACACACATGATATGTACTCACTGATAAGTGCCTATTAACCCAAATGCTCCAAATACCTAAGATACAATTTACAGTGTATATGAAGCTCAAGAAGAACAACCAAAGTGTGGATGTTCAGTACTTTTTAGAAGAGGGAACGAAATACTCATAGGAGGAAATACAGAGACAAAGTGTGGAGCAGAGACTGAAGAAAGGCAACTGAGAGACTGCCACACCAGGGGATGCATCATACATAGAGTCATCAAACCCAGACACTATTTCGGATGCCAAGAGGTACATGTTGACTGGAGCCTGATACAGCTGTCTCCTAAGAGGCTTTGCCAGAGCCTGACAAATACAGAAGCAGATGCTTGCAGCCAATTATTGATCTGAGAACAGGGTTCCCAATGGAGTAGTTAGAGAAAGGATTGAAGGAGCTGAAGTAGTTTGCAACCCCATAGGAAGAAAGATGTCAACCAACCAGAACCCCCAGACCTCCCAGAGATTAATCCACCAACCATGAGTACACAAGAAGGGACCCATAGGTCCAGCCACACAGGTAGCAGAGGATGGCCTTGTCAGGCATCAATGAGTGGAGAGGCCCTTGTTCCTGTGGAGGCTTGGTGCCCCAGTGTAGTGGAATGCCAGGTTGTGGAGGCAGGAGGGAGTGGGAGGGTGAATGGGGGAGCAATCTCATAAGACAGAGGGTGTGGGGGGATTGGATGGGGGATTTCTGGGGGGGGATTTGAAAGGGGATAGCATTTGAAATGTAAATGAAGAAATGAGTCAATAAAAAATTAAATAGAAATGGCAAAAATATAAAGAAAGAACTTTCCTTAGTTCTGATCACTTGTTAATTCAAAACGACTCTATCTCCGTAGCACATAAATAAAGGCTGATGCCAATTAATGCTGCCATATGGCATAACTGTGGGTCATTCCCTGATGTATGGGATTGCTCAATCTGCCTGTGGTTACCCAAAAGGAAAACTGATTCCTCCCATGGTCCAGTATATACAGTCATATGTATATGAATAGTACTAATTGGGATCAATGGGTTATCATCATGGAAAAGACATGAAGCTGCAATGGATCTACACTGGGTAGTTAGACTGGAGAATGTTGGAGGGAGAAGATTGGGTTGAATTACAATATATTTTAACCTACAGAATTATAAGTGAATAAAAACTGTGTTTCTACAAAAATAAAAAGTTATTTTAATTCTTCATCATCATAAAAGGATCAAAACAGGCCAAATAATTCCAAAAATGCTTTCCTACATAGTTATGAGTAAAAAATAAATTCCTAAGTAGGCCTCGGTATCGATAGGCATCGGGAGAATGTAATTCAAAAATTATGTAACAAAAAAATTACTAAGGTAAAAACACTGAAAAAATAATGCTTGTACATGTTCTAATGGAACAGGGATTCTTGGCTGGGAAATTTCTGTAATATTAAAGGCACTATAATGCAATATGTTGAGGCCTCAATGGAAATAAAAGTAAACACCTTTAATGAGAAACGTGCAAGAATATTTCTTGTAGGTGTGCCTGTAATTATATAAATCTAAATCTTCTCAAATGACATCAATGGAATGGTATGGATAATATTTTTAATTGTGCACTGAATGCTGCTCACCAACAAGAAATAGAATAATAAACATAATTGAAACTTTAAAAATGCTCAATAAAGAAATTAGACACAAGAGAGTGAATAGGCTATGTATGAAATCTTCTTGGTACTCACTTTGTTGATAGACAACATTGATTAGAAAGTGCATGACGCAACAGTCTGGAGGGGGTATAGTGCAATGAACCTTGCGGTTGACAAGGCCTCAGTCAACCCTAGACTGGTGTATGACATTTCACAGTTTATAAATGGCACTTAATGATAATCGTGCTAAAAAAGTTTTTGAAGAAACTAAGAACTAAAATTGTAAGCTGAAGCTCTCTCTTAAGAGCATAGCAACTTAAGCAGGAGAGCAGGAACCCATTATAAAACTGTTTCAGTCCTTAGGGTCAGTCAGCAAGCCATATTAACAGAACCATAGATCAACACTTTCTCTAATTTTTACAGTATCCTACAATTCTTAAAATGCCCAAGAGTAGTCTGAGTCCTTATTATAATCTTTGCACTCAATCTTGAAATTATCCCTTCCTTTCCTACTAAGGGCAGTCTAAATTTATTCATAATCATGAGAACACAATTTAGTGTGAAGATACTAACTACAATTAATCACAAAATCCTAACCGTTGCGTCCACTTTTTTTTAAAGACTGTCCCAAGAATTCTGTTTAAGAAAAGCAGCAGCTGGTTGAGAGGGAGGGATATTGAAAGCATCTGTGACAAAACCTACCTCCCCAGACTCCCCCTAAAAGTAACACCCTAAACAGGAAGGCACAGAAGATACTCTTCAAAGAGTGATCAGGATGCCCTCCAAAATCAGTGGCTTCTAGTGGGACAGCAGGAGGGGAGCTTCTATTTAAGGGGAAGGCCATTGAGAGATTGACCTTGATCCAGTGAGTATATAAGAAACATAACACAAATTGCAAATGTGTTTTTTCCCATTTTTTTCAGGTAAAACAAAGGTGGAATGGCAGACATGGAGGGACTGGAAAGTGAGTTTGATTGAGTGCATGATGTGAATTTCCAAGAGAATCTGTAACAATGTTACGTTAAAATAAAAAAGAAAAGAAAGAAAGAAAAACAGCACCTTGAATAGATTGCCACTGATATTGTGGTAAATATCATCGGGAAGTGATGAAAGGTGCCTATTCTATTTATCTCTTCATTCCTTAGAGCTTGTCATTTTTGGATGATGGTACACAAGGCAGAGATCAGTAAATCGGCACGAATAAGACAACTGCTCATTTTTATATAAGTTCCCTATATGGAACTTTATTCAGACATTGCATCTGGTCACTATTCCCTAGTAATGGTTACTCGAAGTTCAACTTTGATGAGAATTGTATGTGAAAATGTGAGTATAAATAATTCTGTTACCATGGATATTGATACAGAAAATTTTGTTCAGCACTGTTGTACTTGAGAAAAGAGCTAATCAATGTAAAATAAGTCACTTTGTCCATGTGCTATAGAAAAATCCTTATTCACGAGGCAATTTAGTGTATTTTCCTGCAACATACATATTTGTTGTCATGTAATTTCTGGCTATATAGTTACACTTATAGATAATATATTTAGACACTACAGTGATGTCTTTCCACACCTGAAACCATGAGCACATTTTTATGTATGTATATTCAGGAATCTCTTGTTATGGCACATATAGATTAAAAAATATGTAAGTAAAAATAATGGGTATGATATTCGATTTTTTTCTGTCTTTGAATGAAGGTAAATTATTGTGTTACTACAACACAGGATTTCTAAACATATTATTATACACTTTTAAACAAAATTTAAATACACAGTGTCTATAATAGGCCAGATCAATAAGGTAGATGCACATTGAGGAAGTTACACGAAATATTAGAAAAAAGAACACAGGTGGAACTAGGTACACGCACAGCTCACACTTGAAAGTTGACTTGAATTTAAAACCAGTCCTGTAGTTTCATTCTCTTTGAAGAAGGCATATGTGGTATATTAAATGAAAAATATCACCTTTCACAGGTTTTGACTTGAACATCTGGCCTGCTATTGGTGGTATTGTTAGAGGACCTTATAGAAATTTTAGGACATGACACCTTTGCTTGAGGAAGTGTATCCATTGAGGCTGTCTTTCTGTCTTTTTTTTTCTCTAAATTATGCATGTGGATAGAAGTGTGTTCTGCCATGCCTTCCTAATCATTCCGCATTCTCCTGTTACTATAAATAAAATAAATTACTCCTTCTGTGATGTTTATTTAGCCAGAATTTTTTATCACAGTACAAATGAGTAACCAATCCAGAATCCAGGGAGTTCATGGACTAGAAGATTTCAAGTTGGTGAGTAGGTTGGTTCACATAGACTATTCATCCATTGTTCAAGCAATGAGCTTAGGAAGATGCAAATACAAGTAAATGGCTATCAGAGGACGATTTGCTTTACATTCCAAATATCTCCTGGGATCATGTCTTTGAATACTTGTTTCCCAGGCAGGAGTGGCATTTGAAAAAAGTGTAGAACCTTTGAATAGTGGAATGTAACTGAATTAGATCCCCTTGTGGGATTTGGCCTTATTATTTGCCTGAGGATGTGTGTGGTTATTTACTGAGGCATAGGAACTTTCTCGACGGTTGCACCACTGAAGAAAATGACAGCCAACCTCAAAACTCTGAACTGCCAATTTCCCTCAGGAAAGGAGAATGTTTGACACAAATACAGAGTCTGCTAATCATCTTATTAAGGATAGAATAGCAGCTGTTTTTCAAATTGCTGGGGAAAGTACCACTTTTTTTTTTTTTTTGGTTCTTTTTTTTTTTCGGAGCTGGGGACTAAACCCAGGGCCTTGCGCTTCCTAGGCAAGCGCTTTACCACTGAGCTAAATCCCCAACCCCGAAAGTACCACTTTTATGTGAGTTCCTCTCCTTACTATAAGCTGAAGTTGATGTTAACACAGGTTGTGATAGTATCTCACTATAACTTCCCACTAATATCTCTATATTGGCAAGTAGTAGGTAAGCCAAGACTTCTGTTTGCTTCCTTATACAAACACATCAGGGTCTCTGGACTTACTGAACACGTCTGTTTCAAAAGCACACACAGGACCTGGAGAAAGATCATAGTAAATGTTAAACAAGTCATGTGTAAACTACATTATATCCAAAATTCATTTTATGAATGATGTTTTCCTCACATTTGGTTACAGGTTGAATAAGAAGCTCACGGATGTTTTAGCAGTTGCCAACGTCCTACCTCTGTGGATTGAGATCATTCAGATATACTTATAGAGAAAATTCAAAGGAGGAAATGGAAAGTATATAAATTACAATATTGAAAATACTAGGAATTTATTAAAGCCCCCTTTAAGTGTGTTATGATATAACTACAGACTTGTAGAAAAATTAACTTCTTGCAATTGTTAGTACCAAGTCTTTTGGATGAACACAAGAAGTAGATGATTCTCTAGAAAAGCAGAATCAATAAAAATTGCATCCCATTTGCCTTATGCACATTCTGAGAGTCTCTGAAGGGTACAATCAGTGCCACCAAGAATACACAAGCCAGATATTCTAGCGTGACCTATCTCACCTTGCAAACTGCCTCTAGGTACTCTTATCTACTGAACTAAGTGGCAAGACAGCCTTTAGAGAGCTCCCAAATGCAGTTTGTAGGGCCCATACTATAACACAGGACAGATTAGGGGATGGGTAAAGAGTCCTTTGAGCTCCTATGGGCTGGGGAAAGGCAGACGAAACTGTGTCCCTAGTTATCCACCATTGAATAATAATGTAACCCAGAAACCTATAAAGATTAAAACTGCCGCAGTACATATTTGATCATGAGTGAGCAAGCTCTGTAGGGCTCTGCTATACTTAGAGTCAGCCCGGTGATCTGAAATCATCTGACACTTTGTTTCTTTGCTTGTCTGGTGCTTGATGCTGGTTATCAAGTGGGACCTCAGCTGAGGCAGTGCCTGGAATGGCGTTATCTGTCCAGTCCATGCCACTACGTGTATGGCCTAGTTCCAAGATGAATATTCCCTGAGAAGTAGGTTTCAAGCTGTGAAATTTGAAATATTCCGTGCTACTCGAACTTTAAGGGAAGATTCTATAAAAGCACAACTCTAGGTAAAGACAGGTTAGAAGAATTTTATAATAAGGACATGTGAGTTAAAATATATTAGCCTCGACATGTTTTGAAAGTATACTCGGCATAACAAGAAATTCATAGAATTCCATAGCTTTAGTTCAGGCCACTAATTGAGTCCATGTACTAGCAACCAAATTTTATATTATACAGATCTTTAAATTCCAAATCTCTAGTGTATGTTCCAAGCTGATTTTCTCAGTCTCATGGTCTATAGTTTTAAAACCTGTCTCCATATACCATGCAGACAATTCGTTGTAAAAATTATCAAAATCTTGAAATTAATCTACTTTTTAATTAATATGACTCTTTATTAACACACTGAGTTCTGAACTTAGAAGCCTTAAAATATTTGGAAGAAAGAGGTTAAGACTATACTTCTTGGACTCTGCCTACTTTACAGTGGTAAAGCACTTGCCTAGCTTTCATGAGGTCCCAGGCTTAACAACAAAAACAACACCAACACACACACACACACACACACACACACACACACACACACACACACACACGCACCTCTTTGTCATTTAGATCTTTTTAAAGTGATTTTATTCTTGTTCTGTTTCTAAAAATGTTGCAATTATTGTCATGCCTCTCTTTAAACTCACAGCTTCCACTGGTCTTCTGTCCAGCACAGGAGTCTTAGGAAGCTGTGGAAACAGCTGATAAAATTTGGTAATCAGAGGCTTAAATCTTACAGTTGCAATTGTTACAGTATGAGAAACTCCTTAACTCAACCTTCAAATCTATATGTCATTCTCTTTAAAATATCCAGGATGTTTATATACAACTCACCAAGGCATTTAAGATAAATTGTTGTATATCTTTCTATGTTCCCTAAAATCCTATTTTCAGTCCCATACTGCAGACATCCAAGAGAGTTCAGCTTGTTAAAACCAATGAAAAAAAATTAGTGTTTTAAAATCATGATAAAAATTTTCACAATGTGTTTTTGTCCTTTACTGAGATAGTCAGGAATATATTAATGAGTTTTGAACAGAAGTAAACTACCTTAAATTCCTCCTGAGTGTTTTGGAAGATTAATTAGTGGGAACCATAAAGATGGATGAAAGAAATTGATTGGATAGTCAGGTGTTTAGATATTGGTATGTCTTATTAGAGTGGAAATGGACAATCTTTGGAGGTAGGGTTACCAGAATCATTCTAATAACAACAGATGAGGCATGAAAGTCAATGAGAAGGTTAGTATTACTAAAAATTTATTAATTAATCATCAACAGATTACATTACTACTACTATAACCCTCTCTCTATTATCTCTGTAAAACTTCTAATTTCATAACTTATATTTTCACCCTATTAGAATTTGGAGCTTTTTATCTTCTTGGATTAAGAATTCTTGTTTCAAAGTCTGCAATTTTATATTTATGTGATTTCACATGCTTTCAAACTTTGTACAGGTCTTGCTTTAAATTTTTTTTATTCTTTAACACTTTTTTACTGTCCAGTCTTCATTCTTTTCCTGGTGGTTTCCCTCCTGATCACTCCCTATCCCAAACCTCAACCACCACCCCAACAGACCTCCCCAATTCCTGGGACCTCAAGTCTCTCCAGGGTTGTTTGTAAGTTTTTGTTATTTCATTCTTGCAAATATGAGTTACTGGCTTCCCTATATTTTTCCATATTTTTGAAGATCTCTACTCTGTTTTTCTCCCAGACTAAAACTTACCTTTTGTGTAATTTTCTTGGTTGCAAAGTGTTCCTAGTGTTTTCACATTTTTATTGGCTTGTTTCTGGTCTGTGTGATAGTCTGATCCTCATTCAATTTTCTCATTGCTGATCATTCTTTTTTTCCACTCACTTAAATAAAATATGCTTTAAGAATTTGTGACTCTTCAAATATCTGGTATGTTATTCAATACTGATTTCTATCTTTTAACATAGCTTGGCATACTGGACATTTTTTAGTTTACTGATGCATTTCATTTCATGGAGCTTTTCTCATATCATTTCTCTAAGTTATTTCCCAGGTAGGACTGAGCCACTTTGTTTTAGTAGCCATTGGAATGGTCACTCTTCTCTTTGTCCCTGCTACCCTATTACATCGTTCTTATCATTTAAATCCCTATCTTTTTCTCAGCCTTTGAACCAGAGCACAGAATGCAGCAACCACTGTCCTCCGCATTCATCTTATTAAGTAAGCTTTTGTATCACTGTAGTTTGTGAGATGGGTCTGCAATCTGCTTCTCTGACATTATCTCGAAAAGGAAAACCAAATACAAAAAACTTCTTATGTTCATTCGTGGAGTCTTTACTACCAAAATAATCTTATGAATGTTTAAATTTTTGAAAAGTTTTCTTTCTACTTTTTGGGGTTTCATAAGTTTTTCTGCATTAATACTTTATTTTCAATTTGATATAAAGAAATTTTTCAGAAAAACATTTTAAGATGCTTGTCAAAAAGAACTAGATGTAAATAGCTACTAGACTATCTCTCCTAATTTGACTATTATTCTCTTTTATTTGCTCTTATCTGATCTTAGTTGATAAAACAGTATGAAGTTTCCAGGACTTGCACTATTCCACGCCTCTGTCATTACAGTATATGAAAAATAACTGTGTAGGTTTAAGCTATAATTCCATATGTTACTACTTCTGTTGGAATTAAAAGTTTATTTCTTCTTCCTGTCTTCTTCTTTTTGTTATTCCATTTCAGAGGTCAAAGCCATCTTGTGGACATGATAGAGCCATTGTAATCATCATCACAGAGCATGTGAAGATGCTTACACTGGGCATCCATAATCCTGGTCCTGTCAATAATTAGTTATGGATAAAGAAGGATTTCACAGAGTCCCACCATTCTGTGTGATTTCTGAGAGAAAGTAAGTTATTGTCTTCAGCTGTGTGTCCATTGATGAGCCTAGCAGGGTCTAATGTGCTGGTCACGACCTTACTCATCTTGCGACTCTTTAATACAGTTTCACATGTTGTGGTGACCCCCCAAACATAAATTATTTTTGTTTCTACTTCATAACTGTATTATTGCTCCAGTTATGAATCACAATGCAAATGCCTGTGTTATCCTCTGGTCTAAGGCGAGCACTGTGAAAAGGTTTGACAACTAGTGTCTAATGGATAGCTATAAACTCATAACCACATAAAAGTTCCTCTTAAATGTAGTGGATCCCACAACAAAACCAAGAGCAAAAATGTGAGAAAGTGAAGAACAAAATTCACAGAGATGGAAAGTAGGCAAGAGGGAATGGTGAGTGAGGAATTATACCACATACATGGATGGGATTATCATAGACAGCTTTAATAAAAATTATAAAAAATTGAAACAGAAATTTCTGGTTTCTTTGGAGACTCAGTTCTGTCATGTAATATTTTTTTGTTCTGAAAATTGCCTTATGAGAGGATGTTTTTGCTGAAGCAGACATGTTTGAGGATGTTTTCCTGAGAACAGACACCTAACACTTTTATTTGGAAACAGCCTAGGAAAGGGGCATGTGATGCTTTGCTGGAACGAAGACTTGAGAGAACATGAGATGTCTGGAAGGGGCAAGATGATAACCCAACACGCTGTGGATGCTGATGTGTGGTATTGGTATATCTATCATTCTTTGCTGGTAACCATTGGGTTTTCTGATGCTGGTCTTCACTGCTAAAGCTAGATGGTATTGGTTTACCTTGCCATTCTTCAATGGCCATCACCAAAGAACTTCTGGCAGTGTCCAGCAGCTTCGTGTTGCTTCAGCAGACTCAGGCTAATTGACAGAGCCTCCCTTTTTTCTGAATTGAACTGCCATTGCTGATTTGTAAATGGTTGATTGAGCTACCGCTGCTGATTCATGTGAACTGAACTGCTGGTATCCTGACAATGAAGTTTGGATTCACACCAACGAACTATTTATAAACAGGTCCACATCCTCCCTTGCTCTATTAACCTTTCTTTTCTACAACCTCTGGTGTGTAATGAGCTAGAAGGGAGGTTAAAGCCTTTAAGAACCCTTATTACCGTAGGTTTTGGTATTAAAGCCTACAAAAAATCAAGGTGATGATAATAAGTTAAAAAGAGCATCATTTGGATAGGGTTATGTTAAAAATCAGGAGCAGCTATAGATGAGTAGGTCATGGCCAACCTGCTGCTCTTAGAATCGAGGGAAGATGCTGGCAGGACAGAAGAGAGGAGCTCTGAGATTATTATTTCTGTGTTCTGGACTCTGGTCCTCAGACTTTCTTTCTAGTAGTAGGCAAGATTTTGTTTGTTTGAGTTAAGATTTCTTTGTTTGTCTTTACCTTTATAGAGACAGGGAAACAGGGAATGTACTTATCCCAGAACTATTTAAGTTTCTTCGAAAGGTTCTGCCTTATGTGATCATAACTTGATGTGAATTCAAAATTTTATTTCCAGAATTGAGATTTTTGTGTTGGTTATTTCCTGAGATACAACAATTCTTGTTATTTTTAAACAGGCCTAATTTTACCTTATTTTTTCTTTAATTGACTTGTCATAATATTTTTGATCATTTTCCTTTCTTTCCCATGAACTCATAATTTCTTTAAATTTTTTGTTTGTGGTAACCCAACACTCTTGTGCTATGCAGGGCGGGAGTTATTTTTGTATCTCCTGATGTCTTTCAGGAAGTACAAGAGTCTTAACATCCCATTTTAATTGTACAGATTTAAATTAATATGTATAGCCATCATTAATTATCTGACCACAACATTCTACCCACTATAATTAAAACTGATTCCATGTTATTTTGATATGAAAGTTTTAAAGTTCTGAATTCTAATTATTAAACATCATAAAATTACATCCAAGCCCGTGGAAATGCAAATCAATTACCCTGCCTCTATTCAGAAAAACAAAAACAAACTTATCAATATAAAACAATGAAGAACACAGTAGAGATAAGGCACCATTTCTTTGGGAGTCCCAAATAGGAAGGGTTGATTTATTTCTTCATGTTAGGCTCATACTATTTTTCTCCTCAGTTTAAATTGTATTCATTTGTTACTTTCCATCTCTCCGTGAATTGTCATTATTTATTCATTGCATCTTGATTAGAATTTCTTTGTGTTTGAAATATACACTGGGTATTCTCCTCTATCTGCATTCACTTTGCTTGGAGGGAGCTAAGAGATGCTAATGTTCAACTTATAGTCTCATCCTTTGTGAAGTTATTATGGTTCTGAAACTCAACAGTGGGAGGTGACTTGTGGGTAGGACTCAAAGACTGGAGACAAGTGTTATATAGAATTCAAAATATTATAACCTGATAATACAGAAATAAGTGAGAGACAACATAAATGAAAAAAACTCAACAAAATATGACATGTGTTTGTGCCTGTATGCATGTGTGTTTATAAACAGAATAAAATTAGTTATGTGTATAAGTCTCTATGCATTGTAAACAACTATACTAATACAATACAATGAAGTCTGGAAAGCAGGTACACAGAGTTAAACTTCTATATTCTTTGAGAAATCACAAACTAGCAATAAGTTCAATGGCTGGGGGCTGTAACCCCAAAACTTGACAGGTAGAAATACAAAGCTTTCCCAAGAGGATTAGGCCAGCCAGGTCTATACCTTGAGCTCCAACATGGTCGGGACTACACAATCAAACCCTGTTACAAAATGAATTTAAAAGAAACTAAAAGGCATACTAGAATCAACCAAAGTTTCAGTTTATCTCTGTATTGGAGCTCCTAAGCTTATTGAATAAAGTAAGCCTGTGAATTGAAGGATAATAAAAATACAATATTACTCAGGGAAGAGAAAAAACAAAATTAAAAAATGGATAGTGTGTACAACAATTACACTATAAATAATAAGACAGTAGAATTAAATCTACCTATATTGACAATTAACTTAAACATTAAATATATAAATTTAACTGATGAAAAAGTGTCAGAATGGACAGAAATGAAAGTATTAATTGTTTTCCATTTATAAAGATTTGACATGACAGTATAGATGTATTCAAGGACAAAATCATTTCATTTAAATGCAAGACAAGAGGAATTTGATGCTATAATAATATAAAACACTCAGTTTTACAGTAGAAAATGTTAGAAGTTAGGAAAGCCTTTTTTAATAGATAAAATGCCTATTAAAAATGGAAGCATAACAATACTAAATTTATGTAGAGATACTGATTTAGATTCCAAATTCAAAGTGCCAAAATTTAAATACATAAAAAGAAAAGCAAAATTTTATAATCACAGCTGAGATTTGAGCATAAATCTTAGCAACTGTTAAGCAAAGCTGATATAAAACCATAATGATTATGCAAAGCACGAACAAAGCAATGCCTTCTCTGGTTCGACACAGAACACTGCACCAAGGGGGCCAGCAACACACTATGTAGGATTAGTGGCAGGGTGCAGTCCAAGTGAAATACACACTAGATTCCTAACACAAACACAATGAGTGTACAAAGAATAATGAAGATATCTTCTGATCAAAGTGGAATTATTCTGGAAAACGTTAATAGAATGATTTTTTAAAAAACCCAAATACCTGAAATTAAGCATGCAATTTAAAATAAATCATGGTTTCAAAAAAGAACACATGAATCTCCTGTTTGCCTTTGGAACAAGATGTAGAACCCACAGCTCTTTCAGCGCCATGTCTGCCAAGAAGCTACCATGCTTACTGCTATGATGATAAGGGACTGAATCTTAGAGCTGGTAAGCCAGTCCCAATTAAATGTTGTCCTTCATACGAGTTGCCTTGGCCATAGCAGTGGAAATCCTAAGACAGAAATTGGTACCAGGAACTGGATTTTTGATGATATAGGCCTGCCCATGCTTTCATTTGGACGAATGTGGATTTTGGGACTTTGGATTTGGAAGGCAGTGGAATGCTTTAAGGGGCTTAATGGGTCATCCTAGAAGAAATATGGAAGTCATTGGTGTTGAGGATGATTTGAACTGTGCAGACCTGGCCTAAGATGCTTCAGTGGAGAAGAATATAAGAAGGTGGCCTAGAGACCATGAGAAACCAACTCTTGGTTCAGACTCTATCTTAGAGAACCTGACCTAAGGTCGAACTCAAGTAAACTAACAGGCCAGTAACTAGGTCCAGTTTCCAGGCTACTCCCTGCCCAATAAGACCTGTGTCTTGCACCAGCTTCCAGGTTACCCCCTCAACAAGACTTGTGTCTTGCACAAGTATCCAGGTTAGCCCCCAACAAGACCTGATTCTAGCACCAGTTTCCATGCTATTCCCAAACAAACCTGCCCCCCCCAGGGTACAAGTGCCCCTGACACCCCACTTCCTATCAAATATGAATCAGGATGCAAGCAAAAGTTAATTTTATGGTTTGGCTCCCAGCACCAGCCAATTTTGTTCAAGTCCATAATGGCCTCACAATCAGATGTGTACCAGGCTAGATACCCTCTGCTTGCCTCTTTAAATGCTTGCCTGAAATTGGGCTCAGGTCTCCCTCCCATTCTCCTGTGGTAGGGCCGAAGCTTGAACTTGAATAAAGAGACCCCAATACAATGGCATCAGATTTGGCTCCTGGGTGGTCTATATTTGGTGTTCATGAATGTTTCCTGGCATAATTGCTTTTTGCCATTGTCCAAAGAGTCTGCCTGAGGTGAAGAAGAAGAGATTTAGATGGGTTGCTTTGACTAAGGAAACCTCAAAATAGCCTGGTATAAACTCGTGTGGTTATCGATGTTCAATCTTATGAAGAGTTTTTTTAATGAAAAGTAGCAACCTTAATTTAAAAAAAATGTATGTTTTTAAAGAGTAAATGGGCACCAGGAGGTGCAATGGAGCTAAATCCTGTGTCAAGGAGATAAACAGATTATTTGAGTGGTGGCTTTGGAGAAATATCCCACCTAGATAAATTTAGATCCAGGCATGGTAATAGAAGTCTTTAATTCCGGGAGACTGAGCCTAGATCTCTGAGTTCAAGGGCAAATTAGTACAGAGAAAATTTGAGGTAAAGAAAAGCATAGGTCCAGGCATGGTAGTATACTCCTTTAATCTCAGCATTAAGAAAACAGAGCCCTGCACATTTCTTGAGTCTAAGGTCAGTTTACAGAGCAAGTTCGAGGACAGCTAAGCAGTGTTAGGCAGTGAAGGAAACCACTGGGAAACAGAGAGCTGGTAATAATGTAATATAACAAGGACCGTATTCTAGCCACAGAAAGGAGTAGAACTCTTTCTAATAATGGCATCTTCAGCCATTTGGCTCTGGCTTTATAGTCAAAAGGAGAAGAAGATTACTGGGATTATTGATGTTGTTTAATTGGAGCTAAAAAATTAGCAGTGATTAAGAAGAGACCAGTATCACTGAGGTACAATCTTCTGGGAAGTATATTCTGAAAGCACAAAGAGACTATGCTCCAGAGATAGCCAAGTTTGTACCTCATTCTGCAGCTGTACTTGGTAATGTGTAAGAAAGAGTCAAACAGGTGATACTGGTTTTGAAGACATGAAGAGGTCATGAAGAACAGCGGAAGCTTGGCACAGTGAGAAGTCAGGGAAGGCCACTGGTGAAGGTACAGCCTCACGTGCAGTTGATAGCCCAAGACTGAAGAGGTCATGTAAAGAAGTTGAAGCTTGGCACCTTGAATAGAGCCTATGAGAAGCTATTAGTGAAGCCTACTTGTAGTGGAAGATCCTAGTATATTGGAGATGGCAGTACCATGGGATGACCACCAAGAACAGCAGCAGCAGTGGATCAAAATCAACCTGAGCCTAGAGTACCAGAGAAGGCAGAGCTGGAGAAGAGACCCAAGCCTTTTGAAGAGCCCAGAGGATCATGAATGGATCCCTAACATTGGGGCCAGAATTGGTAAAGTTGAAGTTGAATTGGAGACCTCAAGATGCTAGAGATGAAGAGATACTTGCCAAGGAAAACACCTTACAGGGAGTGGAACCGGCCCAAGAAAATAAAGTTTGTTGCTGCTGAATGGCAGATATGCCAACATCAGTCAACTAGAATGAAAGGAGTAGAGATCTGAAGCTTGCTTTGACCTTGGACATAGAGAATTGAAATCTGGAGTTTTCCGAGCTGGTTTTCTGCCTTGCTTTGGTCTGTCATTTCCTACCCTACATGTTTTGAAATGGTAATATGTATCCTGCATGATGTTGGAGATATGTGGTCTCTTTTCCGAGTTTGATTTCTTAGGTAATTATAGTTAAGAGATTGCATGAATCTCAGAAGAGACTTTGGACGTTGGACTTTTAGCATTTTTGAAACTGTTAGAGATTATGGACTTTTTAAAGTGTATTTTACATTATTCTATGGCTAGGTATGGCCTCCATGGACTCATATGTTTGAACAAGTCCTTTGGGGTCAGGGAATGGAATGTGGTGGTTTGAATATGCTTAGCCCAGTTAGTGGCACTATTAACAGGTATGTCACTGTGGGGGTGAGCTTTGAGAGACCCTCCTAGCAGCCAGGAAGTCAGTCCGCTCGTGTTTGCCTTTGTACCAAGGTGTAGAACTATCAGCTCCTCCAGTGCCATACCTGCTTGGACCGTTTTATCCTTTTTGCCATGACAATAATGGACTGAAACTAAGAACTAGCAAGTCATCCCAAATTAAATGTTGTCCTTTATAAGAAAAAAAGCACAATGAAACTATAATATGATTTTAAATGAAGAAAATCATTCAACTGAAGAGCATGTAGGGTCATGCATAAGAGGCTTTAAATATAAACATTCTCAAAAGGTGGATGAGGGAATGAAACTCTTTATGGAACTATAAGTGAAATCAAGTATCATGTGTGAGAGTTTCATTTTGTGTTTAGTGCAGTAACTCCTAATAAAGACCATATTTTACTATGTCACATTAATTTTGAATGTCTTAGAAAGGAACTCTCTATAGAAACAAAATGGGCAAAAACATAATTAGGGCATATTAAATCTATCACAAAAACATAAAGTTCTTTTTAGTGAATGATGTCTTATTTTTTTCCTGTCAGCACCAAATTTAACTTTGTAGACTTCTTAATTTCTATTCCTCATATCCTAAAAATTTCACTTATCACATTTCAGATAAAGTTTTAAAAAACTTACAAGTGGGAATTGTAGAGAATTATTTTATAAAGTTAAGTAGAGATGACATTCAATGTCAGGTTGGCTTTTTCAATAAAACCATATAAATAATACCTAAAGTAAATTTAAATATTAAAGATATTTTAGTACATTGGTTATTATAGATACATGAATATGAGTAATAATAATGGTGCTTGGATTGGAAACCTATAATATGATAAATTACAAAGAATCTATTTTTACATTTTTAAAGAAAAGTTAAAACACTTTAAGTGATGGGAAATGGTCATACTAATTAAGCAGCATAAGAAATACACAGACACACACATGAACACTTACACACTCATGGGCATGCATTCACATACACACACTGCTGAGAAGAATTTAGGGCTGGAACATATATATATATATATATATATATATATATATATATATATATACATATATGCTTCTGACTATGCTAGTAACACCCTCTACTTTGACTTCCAATTGTTGGTTATAACATTGCCCTTTTTCCTTACTATTCTTCTCCAGGCTGTAATACCCTTAGCTTAGGATCCTATTAAAAACAGCATCCTTTCATTGGTCAGGGTGAAGGTGCTTCCACAGTGAGCTTCTGAAAAGTACAAATTTACGTCCCAACACACACAATACTTAACAAAAGCATAATTAGGAAATATGCTATTTTGCCCCTCAGCTAATGTAGATGTATCTTCAAGAGGATTTAAGATTCTTTGAAGAGATTCATTGAAGAGTTCTATTTTCACTAAACTATCTCAACTTATTTGCTTAAACTGTAATTCCCTCTCTCCCAGAAACATTCTCTCTCTTGTTTCTTCATCCTGGAAAAGTGTGAAATCAATGGTAGCATGGAACTGTTGCTTCATCATGCATCAGATGTGGTCAATTTCACAGTGAATTTTCCTTCTGTATTTTTCCTTCTGTGTGCACAAAATCATTCTAATTTTGACATGAGTACTGACAATTATATAACATCTCTGTCCATAGATACCCTATATTTTCCATATTTTGAGATTTTTACCTCTAATAAGCTCATCTACTCAGTGATTCTCTTTGCATGTATTTTAAGCAAAAACCACTTTCCGAATTAGGCAGTATAAATAAATTATATAACATAAACCAATTCAGCAGAGAGAACTGGGCTGGCAGGCAACCTACAATGACCTTGGGAACAACCAGTTTCTTGTAAATTATATTTTGAGAACTATTAATCTTGTTCAGTGCATGTCTGTGATGTTCTATGCCTTTTCGTACCTGTAGCCTCTGTGACATAATATACTTCAGTCCAGCATTGTTCTGAACACTAAGGCACTAATACATTTACCATCAGAAGCTATTTTATTTCATGCTTCACATGCTCAATGGGTTTGACCTTTTAAACAGTATTAATAAATGTCATAACTGTCTTTGACCTCATCATCTTTAAGAGAGACTTTTAAAAGCACTGCTGAGAGGCATAAGATTAAAAGCAATAATTAGAAACAAAACCCGGCACTTCAGTTTAGAGAACGAAGCAAGTTGAACAGCAGGCTTCAGTTGTATTATCTGGAGTTTAGGTTGCATCAAGCTGTTCCTGTGGCTACTGTGGCAGAGAAAGAAGCAGCTGGTTCTTGGGCTAGACATGGCTCCCTTCTTTGGGTTTCTGCATCGGTGATGGCGCCCCACATGGGAACTGTGAAAGAAACACTAAAGCGAACTTACAAGTGAATGCCATGATTTTGAGTCTGTGTAATTTGGGATTTTCATTAAATCAATTGTTAGTCTGTACCATTTCTGTTTGTTAGAAGTCTTCCATGGATTCAACTCACTTACTGGAGTGTTTTATATATTGTTTTGGAACGTCTTTATTCTAAGAGCCTTCTGTTATAGTTGATGCCAAATGAACCTCAATTTTATCTCTATTTTAGAAGGACTAATGACTCAAAATGTACATTGGTTCCATCAATGTGTAGAATGCCAGCTTAATAAATAACTGTTTTAAAACTTATGTCTTATTCTACTTTTATCAACTTTATGTATGTCAAATAAAACTGCATTAGATTAAAGCCAAGTTAAGGAGAGGAATATTAACTACATCACCGTTTGAAAAGAAAACATAAAAATGGCAATTTCTGACAGTTAAATATTTCAAGCTGTGTTACAGATCAATCTGGAACTGAGCAGTGTAAATTGCATTTTAAGTATGTCTGATTCACTTAATCAGGGACACTTCAAGAAATATATATCTCAGGATACATTGCACTCAGGAACATTTGCTAAGACACAGCTGGCAAAAATACCTAAAACGGGTTATTCTCATTAACAAGTTTTTTATTTGCATTTTCAAACAATTAAGTGCAATTAATATTAATCTACATGATGGTTGCTACACCATTGTCTCTTTCAGAAGATAAAATACAAGAATTAGTGTTTCCTAGATGAACCAGAGCACTTCCAGAATGATGAAAAATATTCTAGCCCACTGAGTATAAAATTAGATTGCCGAATGACTGTGGCTGGCTCAGAGTCTGAGGTCATGATGACTCTTCCTTATGCTAAGCAGATGAAATGTCAGAATAAAATCATAGCCTGGCTTTAGTTATGAATCTTAAATTAGGTGAGATAAAAAACCTTTTGAAGTGCCATGTAGTATGATTTAAGTACATATCTCTTTATTCCTAGCCAGGGAACCGGAAATCTTATTATATACCATGAACACAAGCTGAAAGCACAGCTAACTTTATATGAGTTTGATTCCACCTAATGGCCTCTGTGAAATCTGCCCATGCCATTGGTTCAGTGTGCCCACATGAATGAACTCATATCTTGTGTGCCAGTCATTGCTAATATTGTAATTAGTAGACAGCCAACAACACAGAACCAACAAAAAGAAATTTATCTCTTGGTATATAATTACAGTGTTGTTTCTTATTTTCAATCTTCTCCCTAAATGTCAAAGCAAATTTCATTTGGGAAGATGATAGACCGAAGATCAATGAGACTTGAGTTTGGAACTTATAAATGAAAAATTCACCTGAAAAATTGAAGATAAAATATACTGTGCTATATTTAGATTTTTATGCTGGACTGATCAGAGGGTTCTTACTTTAATTTCAGGAATGCAGGACATGAAGCATTCAGTTTGTCAATATTAGCATGCCTGCTTTAGGCTTCAATGTTACGTGCGTGAAATAATCCTTATTTTTTGTTGTTCTGAAAATTGTCATTATAATATTCTTCTTTGTATTTAAACAATTATGACCATTATGTAGTCTAGAGTGATGCTAACATTTCATAGCTAAAAGTCCAGTAACAACATACATTGTCATAATTATACAATTTGACATACTTCTTTTTTAATAATAAGCACTTCAGAGACTAAACCAGGAATAAAATCTCCATAGTTTACTGTTCGATTATCTGAAAGAAAATCAAAACCAGAAGTTAACACGTATTACTTCGTTGCAATTACTTTTTCCATTCATTTTTACTTCTTTGATCCATTTATTACTTGAAATTTATATTAACATATAAACCCCTTGTGTAAATACATGTATAAACATACACTCATAATTTATGTATCAAACCAATATCACCTAGTTCTGATACTGCCCACTTTTGAAATAAAGAATGTATTTTATCAGGCATCTGTTCTATTTATATTTAATTTGATATTTTACAGAGATAGGTCAAGTCTATTCTTGTCCCTAAATAATTTTTATATTAATAGAATATTAGCCATGATTCCAAGCTTCAATTTCACATATCCAATTTTCCAAACTCCTAATTATATCTTTCTAATTAATTTCCACCATTTTCTTCTATAAGATTTTAAATGTGTTTCATATATTCTTATCCTGCCAATTAGTTGAATTTATTGCTTCTATCACTTAAAGGAAATTAATTAATGTTTCCATATATCATCCTTTGAAGGTCTTTTTAATAGATCTCTCGTTTCCTGTCAAGCAAGATCTAACATGCAATCTTGGGTTTAAAATAAATGATGATAACCAAATTACAAAATTTTGTGGAACAGAATACTTGCAGGAATTATAAAAATTATGATATTTAAAGCCACAAAACTTCTTTAAAATAAGATAGACTGTATGTCAGGCATTAATGAAAACAGAAACTTGAGGATAATTAATTAATAACTATAGGCTCTAAAGGTTTTGTCTTCAGCAATGTCTTCTATTTCTATCTTATTACAATGTATAGTCTTTTAATCAGATTACTGCTGCTACAGAAGTATCCCAGTGAGCTGGAAGTTTGTCTGCACACAAGGACACACAGAAACACACCATCCATAAGCCAGCGCAAGGGTCTTCCCAGATTCTAAAGTCACCATTGCTTTGAAGTTTAACTTCCAATTTTTAATAAATAAATTCCTGTTGTTTATAAGCCACATTTTATAGTATTTTCTACTATAAAGCCTTTACAATAGACTGTATGTTATATACAATATGAAACAAAAGTTTTTTCTCTCTAAGTTGGTTTTAGTCATAAGATCTGTGTCTAACTATAGTAACTTCTATAATCTAGAACATACCTGATTACATAATTACAACAAAGCACATTTCCTAAAACAACTAGTGTCTGAAACACAACATTTGTTGTGTCAAATCTAGAATTTATCCCCCCAAGAATCTTTGTTGATGTAATTGCATAATTATATCCTTAAAGTGAAAAATACTGGATAACAAGAATGTGTTTGATTGTTTATGGAAATATACATTGACACAAGGACATTAGACACTGGTTTAGGAACTTCATGAAGGTCTGTACTTTCTCTGAAAGATAAATATATATCCTTCTAAAATCTTTCCATGAACTTTTGGGAAGGGAAATGGGCTGCAGGTGGTATAAAGGGGGAAAGGGAACAATGGAGCAAGAAGAGTTAAATGGGGAGGTGACAGAAGGACAGAAGAGTGAGTACAGGAAGTGATAACTCCCATAAAATACCTACAAAAATGCCATATGAAAACTACTATTGTATAGTTTTTCCAACATAGATGCACTTACACGTATCTTAAAATTAGTTACCCTATGATGTGGGAAAGGGTTAAGTGCTTCCTCTAGACACCATAAACTATATATTAATAAATGACAGGCATGGATTGCCTCCTTTTGGGTTGTTGGTCAGTAGACCTCATAATCACCCACAAATTAAAACACTATAAGCTACTGCCATTGCTGCTAGTTACCCTCTAAAACCTTAAGGCAAGCCTCTGTTGCTGAAGGCACCACACTGAGTATACGAAATGGAGAAATCATGCCGGTGCTTACCCAGGAGCTTCCTTCCCATTTGGTAGTTTTTACAGCCTTAGAAGTTGCTGTCTAAATAACCTGAGGAGAAAGATAATCACCAATCTTACTAGCTGTATGCACTGTAAGCTACAGCAATGACTGATTTGGTGAGATATGCCATTTGCTTAATAGTAGTACAAGTGTGACAGAAGTAACATTCCCATTTGGTACTATATTAAATGCCATTCTGTAAGATGCAGTCCATGCCTGCTACCATCAACTCTTCCAATAACTGAGAGTTAGGTAAGTCATAGGCCCTAAGGAGACCCTAACATTATATTCTGCTAAATGGACATAGTAATATACGACCCTCTAAGTGCTTACTTTTACACATGTAGACTAATGCACCTCCTCATTTAGGTAATACATCCTTATTTAGGTAAATAGATAAAAAGTAGAATCACATTGTAGGAAAATAGAATTATCTAATTAAATCATATGGGCTTGCTGGACATACAAAAATTACATGAAATGTTACATGGATATTGCTTAAAGAATAAACTACATGCAAGAACAAATGCCACATGTAAGATTATGTACTGTAATATCTTAGTACCTTTAATGGCTGTTCTCTAGACATGTTGGCTTATAAAGTGAATATAAATTTCTTTTTGGTAGTTCTGGGAGATGCAAAGGTCCAACATCAAACTGCTAACAAATCAGAATCTAATAAGGACTTATTTCCTGCCACATAAATAGTCACCTTTTTCTTGGACCTCACATGGTGAAAGGAGCAAGGGATGCCCCTGGAGTCCCAGGACTGAGGACACTAAGAGAGTAGAAGACATATGCCACTTTCAAGACCCCATTTTGTGGCATTATTTTGGAATTTATCATTTTAACAAAAAATTGGTGATATACAAATTTTAAAAATAAAACATATGACATAAGAAGGAAAAAAATTACTTTTGTAGAAAAGGAAATAGTCAGAAAAAGAATATAATTAGAAATGGTAGCAAAGCAAAGTGGCAATAGGAGATTCTTCTAAAGTCTGTAATCTTACTATCCCAAACAACTCTGGCTAGTGTTCCAGTTCCAGGCATGTTCTTGCATTTGAGCGCGCCTTGAGCCCAGTTAGACAGCTGCTTTGTTTCCAGTAACCTGTGAATGCCACTTCTTGCACAATCTAAACATCTTTCCATGCTGATAATTTTCATAACTTCTAGATGTTGTGGTAGTATTTTATTCCTCTTGCCTTGGCAGCTTGCATTGTATTTTATAGAACCTTGGAAACTAGAGGTCAGGAAAAATGTTAGATCTTCCTTAAGTTATCTGGGTCTTGTCTCTTAAAAGCATGGTATCTTCAGCAATAGGTGTTGAACATAGATATCAGAAAGACAAGAAAGGGTTACATTATATCATTTTTGGAGTCATCTGGACTACTAAATTGATCAAACTCTTGAAAAGGTAGGTTTCTCATGCCTGGTAGTAAGTTATTATTTTATTTAATTTTTCATCTATGGTTCTTGTGGGGTGCCTGTCAACACAAGTGGCTTAATTTCATTTTTAAAGACTTATTTATTTACTTAATGTATATAAGCACACTGTAGCTGTCTTCAGGCACACCCAACCCCATTACAGATGGTTGTGAGCCATCATCTCTTTGGGATTGATCGCAACAACCAGTCTAAGAGGAACTACACATCAGTTGTTTTCTAGTTAATATTCTTGGGCGATTTAATCACATGGGCTAAGAATTTAGAACTAATTTATACATAGGGTGCTATGATTAAGAGACAATTAAAAATAAGTAATGAGGGTTTCTGAGAAGGATGCATGTGTTAGGTGGTACAAAATAGTTATATCATTTCGAACCAATATTTAGCTTATTAATTTAGAAAACAGTGCATATATATAAACACAATTTATGATCCATATGTATGTATAAACCTATGTCCATGCTCATATGTATATAACTGTAAGCCATCAGGACATAAAAGTAATAGCAACTCAATAGGAGTTGTAACTCTCTTGCAGAAGAACTCAATTGTTATTTTTACACATTACCTTTTAAGTGGTAAAACACAACTCTCCTGCAAATAGTGATCTCACTTGGAAGAGTACATCACAAAAGCAAGAAAAAGAGTATTTGGGGCATGAAAAAGTCTTTATTCTGCAAAATACTTTTTTAAAAAATTTTATTCACTCCAGATTTTATTCCCCTCTTGTTCCTCCCCACCCCTGAGGGTTCCACATCCCATACCTCCTCCCTGGCCCCAGCACTTCCCCAGTCTCCTCAAGGATGTCCTCACCAAGCACACCCCACCACACCTCTAAAATTCCTGGGGCTTCCAGTCACATGAAGGTTAGGTTCATCTTCTCTGACTGAACCAGCCCCAGGAGTCCTCTGCTGTATATGTGTTGGAGGCTTCAGCTCAGCTGGTGTATGCTGCCTGGTGGTGATCCAGTGCCTCAGAGGTCTAGTTTAATTGAGAGTACTGGTCCTCCTACAGGGTTGCCCTCCTTCCAAGCCTCCTCCAGCTTTCCCCTAATTCAACCAGAGGGATCAGCAGCTTCTGTTCTTTGGTTGGGTGCACATATCTGCATCTGACTCTTTCAGCTGCTTGTTGGGTCTTTTGGAGGGCAGTCATGGGAGGTCCCTTTCTGTGAATGCCCCATAGCTTCAGTAATGATGTCATGTCTTGGGGCCTCCTCTTAATCTGGAACCCACTTTGGGCCTGTCTCTTAACCTTCTTTTCCTCAGGCTCTTATCCATTTCCATCCCTCCATTTTCTTCAGACAGAAAGAATTATGGGTCAGACAGAAAGAATTATGGGTCAGACAGAAAGAATTATGGGTCTGAGCTTTGTGGATAGCAACACCATTCCTCACTTGATGTCTTGTCTTTCTGCTGAAAGTGGATTCAATAAGTTTCCTCTCCCCATCTTAAGGCCTTTCAGCTAGGGTTCCCCCACTTGAGTCCTGAGAGTCTCTCACTCCACAGGTCTCTGGTACATTCTAGAGGGTATTCCCAACCTCCTTCCTCCAGGGATCACCTGTTTCCATTTGTTCTGCTGGCCCTCAGGGCTTCATTCCTTTTCCCCCACCCAATACCATGCCATCTTCCTTTCTCTCAGGACCCTAAACCCCTTTCCCTCCTCTTCCCCCCTTCTTCCCTCTCCCTTGTGGTTGCTTTTTCTCCTTCCCAAGTGGAACTCAGGCATCCTCACTTGGGCTCTTCAGCTTGTTGAACTTTTTGAGTTCTGTGGTTTGTATCCTGGGTATTCTGTACTTTTTTCTTTGGCTAATATCCACTTATTAGTGAGTACATACATGTCCTTTTGGGTCCGAGTTACCTCACTCAGGATAAAATTTTCTAGTTCCATCTATTTGCCTGCAAAAGTCAGGATATCTTCATTCTTAATAGCTGAGTAGTATTCCATTGTGTAAATGAACTACATTTTGTATATCCATTCTTTTGTCATGGGACATCTGGGTTGTTTCCAGCTCCTGGCTATCACAAATAAGGCTGCTATGAACATAGTGGAACATGTGCCCCTGTGGCATGGTGGGGCATCTTTAGGGTATATTCTTTAGAGTATTTCGATGTCTTTAGGTATGTCTATTTCCAATTTTCTGAAGAACCTCCAAATTGTTTCCTAGAGTGGTTGTACCAGTTTGCAATCCCACTAGCAATGGAGGAGTGTTCCTCTATCTCCACATCCTTGCCACATCCTCAGGTTGTAACCTGAGGATATGATCTTAGCAATTTTGACTTGTGTGAGGTGAAATCTAAGGTTAATTTGATTTGCATTTCTCTTGTCACTAAGGACTTTGAACATTTCTTTAGGTGCTTCTCAGTCATTCGAGATTCCTCTATTGTAAATTCTTGGTTTAGTTCTATACACCATTTTTTGATTGGGTTGTTTGGTTTTTTGGTGGTAAGCTTCTTGAGTGCTTTTTATATTTTGGATATTAGCCCTCTATTGAGTGTGGGGTTAGTGAAGATTTTTTCCCAATCTGTAGGTTAACGTTTTGTCTTATTGACCATGCCCTTTGCTTTACAGAAGCTTTCAAGTTCATGAGTTCCCATTTATCAATTTCTGATCTTAGAGGTTGAGCCATCACACTTCTTTTTAGGAAATTTCTGCCTCTGCCAAATAGTTCAAGGCTCTCTCCTACTTTCTCTTCTATTAGATTCAGTGTAACTGGTTTTATATTAAGGTCCTTGATCCATTTGGACTTGAACTTAGTGCATGGCGACAAATATGGTTATATTTTCATTTTTTCACATACAGACAGCCAGTTGTATGACAGCTATTGTATATTTTTGGCTTCTTTGTCAAAGATCAAGTGCATGGTAAGTGTGTGGTTTTATTTCTGGTTCTCCAACTCTATTCCACTCATCAACCAGTCTGTCTCTGTACCCGTACCATCCAGTTTTTATCACTATTGATCTGTAATAGAACTTGAGATCAAGGATGGCGATTTTTCCAGTTCTTTGATTGTTAAGAATTGTTTTTGCTGTTCTGCTTTTTTCTTTGCCCTTGCAGATGAATTTGCGAATTGCTCTTTCAATGTCTTTGAAGAATTATGTTGGGATTTTAATGGGGATTACATTGAATCTGTAGATTGCCTGTGGTAGGATGGCCATTCTTACTATGTTACTTCTGCCAACCATGAGCATGGGAGATCTCTCTATTTTCTGAGATCCTCTTCCATTTCTTTCTTGAGAGACTTGAAGTTCTTATCATAAAAACTTTTCACAAGTTTGGTTAGAGTTACTCCAAGATATTTTATATTTTCTATGGCTATTGTGAAGAGATTTGTTTCCCTAATTTCTTTATCAATCTGTTTATTATTTGTATTAAGGAAGGCTGCTCACTTGAGTTAGTTTTATATCCGGCCACTTTGCTGAAGTTGCTTATCATCTGGAGAAGTTCTCTGACAGAATTTTTGGGGTCACTAATGTATACTACCATATCTTCTGCAAATAGTGATACCTTTAATTCCTCTTTGCCAATTTGTAACCCCTTGATCTCTTTTTGTTGTCTTGTTTTCTAGCTAGCACTTGGAGTGCTATATTGAATAGATATGGGGAGAGTGGGCATCCTTGTCTTGTACTAGATTTTAGTGGGATAGTTTCAAATATCTCTCCATTTAATTTGATATTGACCATTGGTTTGCAGTAAATTGCTCTTATTATGTTTATGTATGAGCCTTGAATTCCTAATCTCTCCAATACTTTTAACATGAAGGGGTGTTATATTTTGTCAAAGGCTTTTTCTGCATCTAAGGAGATAATCATATGATATTTTTGACATTGTTTTATGGTGGATTATGTTAATAGACATTCATATTATTGAATCCCAAGCTTGTATCCCTGGGTTGAAGTCTAATTAGTCATGTGAATGATGATTTTGATGTGTTCTTGGATTCAGTTTGCAAGAATTTTATTGAGTATTTTTGCATTGATATTGATCAGAAGTTCTCTTTTTTGTTAGGGTCCTTGTGTGGTTTAGGTATCAGAGTAATTGTGCCTTCATAGAATGAGTTAGGTAGTGTTCTTTCTGTTTCTATTTTATGGAATAGTTTGAGGAAAATAGGTATCAGGTCTTCTTTTAAGGTCTGGTAGAATTCTGAACTAAATCCATCTGTCATTTTTTTTTGTCGTTGTTGTTGCTGTTGGGAGGTATTTAATGGCTTCTTCTATTTCCTTTTCAAATATGGACCTGTTTAGAAAGTTTACCTGCTCTTGATTTAACTTTGGTATGTGGTATCTGTCTAGAAAACCATCCATTTCATCTAGATTATACAGTTTTGTTGAGGATAGGTTTTTGTAGTAGGATCTGATGATTTTTTTTTTTGTTTCCTCCATTTCTGTCGTATGTCACTCTTTTCATTTCTGATTTTGTTAACTTGGATACTGTCTCTGGGCCCTTTAGTTAGTTTGGTTAAGGGTTTATATATCTTGTTGATTCTCTCAAAGAACTAGCTTTTGGTTTTGCTAGTTCTTTGTATTGTTCTTTTTATTTCTCTTTGGTTGATTTCATCCCTGAGTTTGATTATTTCCTGCCTTCCATTCCTCTTGGGAGAGTTTGCTTTCTTATGTTTTAGTGCTCTCAGGTGTGTTGTTGAGTTGCTAGTGTAAGATCTCTCCAGTTTCTTTATCAGTGCACTTAGTGCTATGAATTTTCCTCTTAGCAGTGCTTTCACAGTGTCCTTAGGTTTGGGTATGATATGTCAACATTTTCATTAAATTCCAGGAAGTCTTTAACTTCTTTCTTTATTTCATCCTTGACCAAATTATCATTGAGTAAAGAGTTGTTCAGTTTCCACATGTATGTGGGTTTTCTTTTGCTATTGCTCTTATTGAAGACCAGCTTTAGGCCATGGTCGTCTGACAGGGTGCATGAGGTTATTTCAATCTTTGTATATCAGGTTTAATAGGGGTAATTGTTTCTCTGGAATCTTGTTTTTTGAGTTCTTTGTATATTTTGGATATTAGTCCTCTATCGGATATAGGGTTGGTAAGAATCTTTTCCCAATCTGTAGATTGCCATTTTGTCCTGTTGACAGTGTCATTTGTCTTTCAAAAGCTTTTCAACTTTATGAGTTTTCATTTGTCAAATCCTGAGGCATTGTTTTTCTGTTCAGGGAAATTTTCCCTGTGCTGATCTGTCAAGGCTATTCCCACTTCCTCTTCTACTTAACTCAATGAATCTGGTTTTATTGTGGAGGTCCTTGATCTATTTGGACTTCAGCTTTCTACAAAGAGAAAAAAAATCTATCAATTTCCATTCTTCTACATGCTGACTGCCAGTTGAACCAGCACTAGTTGTTGAAAATGCTGTGTTTTTTCCACTAGATGCTTTTGACTTCCTTATCATGGAACAAATGACCATATGAGTATGGGTTCATTTCTAGGTCTTCAATTCTATCCCATTGATCTACCTGACTCTCTCTGTACCAATATCACGCAATTTTTATCACCCTTTTTATCACTTGTTCTGTACTACAGCTTGAGGTCAGGGACAATGATTCTCCCAGAAGTTCTTTTATTGTTGAGAATAATTTTTGATACCCTGGGTTTTCATGAAATTTGCAGGAAAATGGATGGAAGTAGAAAATATCATCCTGAGCAATGTAACCCAGACATAAAAGAACACATATTAGTATGTACTTACTGATAAGCAATATTAGCCCCGAAGTTCAGAATACCCAGGATAATCCACAAACTGTATGAAGCTTAAGGAGAAGGAAAACCAATGTGTGGATGCTTCAATCCTATATAGAAGGGGAAACAAAATAGTCACAGGAAGTTGAAAAAGGAAGGGACCTGGGAGGGCGAGAGGAGGAGGAGAGGAAAAAATGGGAAGGAAGCATCAGGAATGGGCAGAGACAGCAGAGAAGTCCAGAGGACCAGGAAATTGAATAGAAATATGTGGCAGTGGAGGATGGAGAACTGGACTGGGGTAGCCGTTAGAAAATCTTAGATGCCAGGAAAGTGGGAAGCTCCTAAGACCCAACAGAAAGGACACTAACAGCAGCAAGAAAATAATAAATTAAACATGTCAAGACGAAAACAGAGCTGAGAATACAGAGTGGGTCTCTGGTCTCACGGTTCTTTTGTTCCTTTCCAAACCTGGTAATGTTTCTTTACTATGTTTGATGCTCTCCCCACAGTCTTAAATATAAACGATATGTTGAGTCAATTTCTTCAGTCTTTTCCTTAAGAAAAATTGGATAACCTATAAATCTAAATCATTCCCCAAGATATAGCAGAAAAATACCATTAAATACAGCACTTATAAAATACTTACAT
The DNA here is from genome assembly GCF_021556685.1 of Rattus norvegicus. Taxonomy (NCBI): domain Eukaryota; kingdom Metazoa; phylum Chordata; class Mammalia; order Rodentia; family Muridae; genus Rattus; species Rattus norvegicus. The sequence goes on along the minus strand of NC_141537.1, from coordinate 50,456,833 downwards.
TCAAATATTTTAAACATCCTATGAGGTTTTGTTTAATAATGTAAGCATCTATTTCATTTATATGCAATTTATAGTACGTCAGAGATTCCGATTATCTATTTTTATCTGGGAATAGCAAGAAGCAATTTTATCCAAGATATGGCATATCCACATCACCTGTATTGACCTATCAGACATTAATGGTTCATTTGTAAATCTTATATCCTAAGGGCTTAATAATTCACTGTAAATGCTCTAATAGACCTTGGCATGATAAAAATCTATAAAGGAGTCAGACGACATGCATAAATTATCAAGTAAATCATGGTCATTTGAAACAATATGCATTCAGTATCTGAGATTATGCAAATGGAAGAAAATTACTAACCACTTGTGACCTAGTTTTGATTAATGAGAACATTCGCTTAAGAGAAAGAATATGGAGACCAGTCAAGCTCCACTGCAGCCTCAGTGTCTCTAATATTTTTAAGTTTCATTTATTGCTATAATGGTTTTGCTTAAATATAGGATAATTTAAATAGTTTTTATAATTAATATTATAGGGTATTGAATTTTAAATACAGCATTTCTCATTATTTTTCTGCTTAAACTAATCAAGTAATTTGCCTTAACTTCATTATACATATATGCTACATATAAAACAGTAATATAAAGTCAAATTTTTGAGTGTCCTTGCCATAGAATATGTTCTAGGTATTTCTATAGTGGAAATTTCAGGTGATTCTCATTTTAGTCAGTGCTTACAGCTGAAGAAACTTTAAATACTTCACTCAATCTTGTAGCACATAGACCCACTTAACACTATCCAATTCATATAATCTTGTACAATACATTTCTATAAATTGAGGTTTCACATTTCAAAGTTGTGATACTTTTTGAAACAATAGTATAATAGTTCGTGATCTTAAAGGCATCCATTTGATCTGAAATAGAAAAATAAAAGTTGGTCAATGGAGGATAAAAAAAGAAAATAATTTTATTAAATGACCCCAATGAGGCATGAACGGAACGCTTGGCACTGGAAGCACTCACTGAGGTCATTACTCTTACCTTCTATAGCACACATGGGAAAGCTCCATTCAACAGTACAAAAAATATTCACTATCTTAAAATTTACATGAAATATGTGTGATAATGTCTTATTTTCTGGAGTAGAAAGCACAGATTAATGCATATTAAAGAGTAAATATCATGTAAAGTACATCCTTAAAACTCAATGAAATGAAGGAAGTCAACTATAGTAGATGATCTGAAAGAGCCCACATACTTGGGGATGAAATAACATACCTCTCACATAGGAATGGTGGAAAGTAATTAAAGGTATTTAAAATATCTCGAATGAAGAAAAACGGGAACATCAGTTTTAGACACTGTGAGATGTATCACAAGCAGTGTGGACAGGAGGAATTGTGTTGATGGTGGTATAAACAGCCAAGTGCAGGATGTTTCATCTGGATGTAAGCTCTTAGTAACTTTCCACGGAGGGTGATTGTCAGGTAAGTGATTTGGTAAGGATTCAGTGTAATTTGTGAGAAACTAACAAACTGTCTTCCAAAGTGTCTATCATTGTGCATCTCACATGTTTTTTGCTGTTTTGTCGACATGGATTGAGTAGGTCAGGGTACTGGATTTTGACTCTTGTCATAGCTACAAATAACTGGACTTCTCAGTTTCCATTTTGATTTTACTGATGACTTGAAATGGGGCTTCCAAGGGACGTTTTTCCATTTGTGTATCATCTTTATTGAAGCAGACAGTAGCTTTTCAGCATGGCTTACTCTTTTTATACTCATTTTTTTTGGTTATTTCATTTATTTAAATTTCAAATGTTATCATCCTTCCTGGTTTCCCCTTCACAAACCCCTCTCCTTCTCCCTCCCCCTAATTCGGTGAGGGTGCTCCTATATGCTCACCCCTTCTCGCCTCTTCATCTCCTATGCTGGAACATCTAGTCTCCACAGAACCAAGGGCCTCCATCCATTTGATGCCACATAAGACCGCCCTTTGCTACATGTGCAGCTGGAGCCATAGGCACTTCCATATGGACTCTTTGTTTGATGGTTTAGTCCTTGGGAGCTCTGTGGTATTTGGTTGGTTGATATTGTTGTTCTTCCCACGGGGTTTCAACCCCTTCAGCCCCTTCAGTCCTTCCCCTACCATCTCCTTTGGGGTTCCTGTGCTCAGCCCAACTACTGGCTCCAAGCTTCTGCATCTGTATTGGTCAAATTCTGATAGAGCCTCTCAGGGGACAGCTAACCAGGCTCCTGTCAGCAAGCACTTCTTGGCATCAGCAATAGTGTCTGGGTTTGGTGAGTGTATGTGGGATGGATCCCCAGGTGTGGCAGTCTCTGGATGGCCTCTTCTTCCTTCTCTGTTCCACTCTTTGTCTCTACATTTCCTACAGTCAGGAGCAATTCTAGGTTAATAATTTTGAGATGGGTTGGTAGCCCCAATCCTCAAGTGGGGACACTGCCTAACCTCTGGATATGGTCTCTACAGTTTTCTCTGTCCCATCTTGGGTATTTCAAATAATGTCATACCCACTGAGTCCTGGGAGCTTCTTGCTTTCCTGGCATCTGGAACTTTCTAATTGCTACCTCCAGTTTCCTATCCACCACTGCTATACACCCCCAATCGATTTCCTGACCTTCTAAGTAGTTCTCCCCTATCTCCTCCCATGCCTGCTCCTGCTCCCCTTTTTCTCTCACCCTCCTCATTTCCTCCCAGGTACCTCCCTCTCTCTACCTCCCTTGATTCTTTTGTTCCCCCTTTTAAGTAGAAGCAAAGCATCTACACTTTAGTCTTCGGTTTTTCTTGGTCTTCATATGACTTGTGAGTTGTGTCTTGGGTGTTCTGAGCTTTTTTCCCAATATTCACTTATCAGTGAGTGCATACTAGGCATGTTCTTTTGTTACTGGGTTACCTCACTCAGGATATTTTCTAGTTCTATCCATTTGCCTGCAAATTTCATGAAGACATTGTTTTTAATAGCTGGGCAGTAGTTTTTCATTGTGTAAGTGTACCACATTTTTCATATCCATTCATATTCATATCCCCTTTGTTGGGGACATCTGCGTTGTTTCCAGCTTCTGGCTATTTTAAATATGGCTACTATGACCATAGTTGAGCATGTGTCCTTGTTATATGTTGGAGCATCTTTTGGGTATATGCCCAGGAGTGGTGTAGCTGGGTCCTCATGTAGTACTTTGTCCAATTTTCTGAGGAACCACCAGACTGATTTCCAGATTGGCTGTACCAGCTTGCAATCCCACCAACAATGGAGGAGCATTCATTTTTCTTCACATCCCCACCAGCATCTGCTGTCACATGAGATTTTGAACTTAGCCCTTCTGAGTGGTGTAAGGTCAAAAGGGTTTTTTTTTTTTGATTTGCATTTCCCTGATGAGTGAAGGATGATGAACATTTCATTAGGTGCTTCTTGACCGTTCGAGATTCCTCAGTTGACAATTCTTTGTTTAGCTCTGTACCCCGTTTAAAGGACCTTTTGTATATAAGAAGTAAAAGATTCTTGCCTACTAATGTCATCTACCAGTCTATGATCTGCATTCACATTCTCTTAACACTGTATTTTGCAGACCACAGATTCCTAGTTTGAAAAAGTCCACCATGTTATTGGTTTCCTCCATGGTTTATCCTTTTGTGTTCATTGAAGTCTTGACTGTGATGATTATACTTAAGCAGCTAAATTATCCTCTAGATATTAAGTGGAACAGTCTTCAAATAAAGAAAGTTATTTCCTGGTTTCGAGTTAACCTAATAAAAATCTCCATTTTTTAGACAAGTTAGTAAAACCAAAGATATTTGGAAACCATCTGATTACGTTTATCAGAAAGTATAAAGAAATACCTTGGACGAGGGGTTGTGTATATAAGCCAATATCAGTGAACGCACATAAGGCATTTCTCAGTAAGAGAGAAAAAGAAAAGTATAAGAGAGGATTTCTTAAATATAAAAATGGAACAGAAAGAACTTTATTAAAGAAATGAGCTTAAAGAAATTGATTTTTATTAATGATAATAACCAGAAACGGTCCCAGGAAAGCAAGTTCAAAAGGTAAAAGTGTTCTTGAAACTACAGTACTCCTTTCAAAAATAATTTCAGCAATATTTCATAAGTGTTTATATAATATAGAAAAATAGAGCAAAAGTGGGCCATTTAAACTCAGAGCTACATAATGATGGGAAATATATTTAAATTAGTGAATATGGAAGTAGAAAAAGAACAAACAGGTCAAAGGTAGTTCAAAGACATACTGTTTCTGTTAGAATTCAAAACAGAAAAGCATTGTTTAATGATACATTCAACATTGACTCGGAAAGAAAGAAAACAAAATACTAGTAGCTTATCTGAAGGTAAAAGAATAGATTACACACCAACCTCTGTTGTCTTTTTCTTTTTTTCCTTTAACCTATGCTATACTTTTTAGAATGAAAATCAATATGTTCAACACACATCTAAGATGTTTTAACTTAAATTCTCTAAGTTTGACAACAGTGTATCTATTTGATTTGGAATTGTTTTGCAGGAGAGATTTGATTTTCTGTCTTACTATTTAATACAGAATTTGGCTACATACGTTGGGATTTATAGAAATTTCATGATTTAATGCTGATTTACCTGACTTCAAATAGTTTCAGGCTGGGTGCAATCATGTGTTTATTGGGGGTTCTTACAGCTGTCTACCATACTCTGTTGGGTTTGAAGATCAAATTTTACAGTTCTTCACATATTTCTTACTATATGGAGTTATGGGCTATCCTTGAATATTATCTGTCATGGCCTTAAAATCACCTATTTCTCTAAGAGGACTTGATTGTAGAGTAGAAGAACCTGGGGCTAGGTATAATAATTTATGTAGGGGCCACATCACCTCCAGAATAGCTTTTACCCCACAGCAAGGAAGTGCATGTGTCCAATAAAATTCAAGTAAATATATACAAATATCTGGACATCTTTATAGGTAGCAATTCAGCTATATATATTTTAATTATAAATTAATCTAAATTTTGCAGAGTTAATACATTGTCATATGGGCTGATAGAGCCCCCTTGTTTATCTTTAAATTCCTTCTGCAAATGTGTCAATGTTCTCACCAACCACCTATTCATTGGACTTTTAAAGCAGGAGCAGAATAACAGACCTGATGAAAGATACCTTTGTTTCTAAGAATTCAGTGGTCATATCACTTTCTGATGCTACTTTAAGAGATTAAATTAAGTCCCCATGTTAATCAGGTGAACACTTTTACACTATTCCTGCAACTCTAGTCACTCTGTAGTATATATTACAGAAAACAGCCATAGGATCCCTAATCTTAAGGGGAAACTGATAGTTGCTCACTATTAGTACAATGTTCATAGTAGATGTTTCTAAGAATGTAAAAGAAATTGCTCTTTAATTTTAAATTTGTTGAGTGTCTTGTTCTAAGTGAGTGCTATTTTTATTAAGTGTAATTTCATGTTGATGGGCAAGGTATGTTTATAAACACACACACACACTTATGATTTTATAACTAACTTATCTGTCTAAAAATTCCATTTGGTTTTAGAGATAATCAAAATTCTGTTTGATAATGATTTTTTGAAGATTTCTGTATTTATATTTTTAAAAGATACAAATGTGTACTTTGGGTTTTGCAATGTCTATATGTTGGCTTTATTAGCTATCAGGTCAATTAATTCAATGCTTATAGGTATCTCCATCTCTCTAGAGGTTTTTTGTTTGTATTTTTAGCTTATAAAGTTTAACTGGTACAATATTTTATCTCAACTATCAGGTATGAGAATACCTGTGTCTGTAGAAATACTGCATATAAAAATCTTTGTAGAATCATAATATTATAATCCTCTCTGACCAAAGAAATGACAAATGTCCTCTTTCATCATCTGTGCAACTTGTTAAAGTAATCTTATTTTATATTAATTGTGTTATTTTTAATGATTATTCTTTGTACAAAAAGATAACATTTCAAAATACTGAAAGTTATTCCTGGTATATATAAATCAGGAAGTCCAGGTATCTTCTCATAACATTTAAAAGTTTTTTTATTTTATTTTTTGAGAACTTCATATTTGGTCATCTCTATTCCTTGTGATTCTTCCTCTACCCATCTTCCTCCCCAATTTATCAGATCTTCTTAATATCATTGTTTAACACACACACACACACACACACACACACACACCAGTCTAATTAGTTAATCTCAATATGTACATGTGTCTAGGAGTTTTACAATTTATGTGACTCTCATTCCTGGAAGAACCTGCTTTTGCCTCTCTCAGCAGACACTACAATCCATAGTCATTCATCTAGAAATGGGTTCTTGGGTAATTATCCCATCACTTCTGCATGTCAACGGGTGTTGTTTTTATAAATGTCTTATTGAGTTACCCGTATTATTGAGAGTTCATGGGTAAATTTTCCCTGTCATGTTTGTCTAGGGGACACTACCTTACAACTCATATTCTACATCTCTGGCTGTTGCAATCTTTCTACCCCTCTCTTCTGTGACTTTTCCCCCAAGGCTTACGTGTAGGTAAGGATTGCATTACAGATGTATATGTTAGAATAAGAAAACTGCAATCACATATTCTCTGAATATTTACTAGCTACGGATCTCCAGATTTTGCAAAAAGATTCTTCTTTTATTAGAATAAGGTATCATGACACAACATGAAAAACAATATGTATGTTTCCCGGTGAAAAGCCATCTGGAAAATAATCTATATTATATAGTTCTAAATCTTATTAAAATGTACTTTCAAAGATACCAGATCCCTGTTTTGAACCATTTCAAGGTATTTGACTAAGATAATATCAAAATTTTAAAAGAATATTATATTATCATTATACTTCATTGCTTAAATCAACTTTTAATTAAAATATTTTTTATCATATATTTTCTTCCCCTTCCCCTTCTTCCTTCCCCTTCCTACTCATCAAACTTTGAGATATGTCTCAACAAAAACAAAAAGAAAACAAAAGAAACCACACACACACACACACACACACACACACACACACACACACACACACACAGAGAGAGAGAGAGAGAGAGAGAGAGAGAGAGAGAGAGAGAGAGAGAGAGAAAGCCGTGGATCCTATTTACTCATTCATCTAATGTTACTGAACAAGTGCCTGTCCTGAAGTGATTGAGAAACCCTATCAATGTTTTACAGAAAATTGATTTTCCCTCTCCTAGGAGGAGTAAGTGACAGTTCAGTGGGTAACCTTTACCATATTGGCTAGATATTTATTCCTGTATTTATTAAAAATATGGCAAAATAAATTACAATAGGATTAAAAAATCTATCAAAGTGAAGTTGATCAAGACAAACTAACAGAAAGAAAAGGGCCCAAAAAAGGCTAAAAGTTATCTAAACTTGTATTCTAAAAATATCTTTTAGCTATAAAGTAAACATAATTATGATTACATATAATTGAAAATCCTGGTAAAGCTGAGAATTGTGACCATAATATTATTTTTCTTTTTTTGTTAATCATTCCATTTGTTTACATCTCAAAAGATATCCCACTTACCAGTTACCACTATTCCACAACCTCCTATCCCACAACCTCCCTCTCCTCCTTCCCTTTGCCTGTATGAGGGTGCTTCCCTACCCACCCACCCTCTCCTGCCCCACTCCTTCCACATCACCATATGCTGGGTCATCAAACTTCCACAGGACCAAGGGCCTCCCCTCCCAGTGATGTCAGACAAGGCCATCCTCTGCTACCTATATTTCTGGAGTCATTGTTCATTCCCTGTCTACTACTTGGTTGGTGGTCTAGTCCCTGGGAGCACTGGATAGTCTGGCCAGCTGATGTTGTTCTTCCTATGGGGTTGCAATATTATATTTGTAATATCGTTTTTGATTCATTTAGATGACATGTGACTGCATTATGAAAAGTGCATGTGAACTATAGCAGTAGAAGCTGATTATAGTCTCCATGCTTAAAATCATTTTCAACAATTCATTCCAATATTTTTCTGATTATAGTGGCCTTATTTGTGGTAGCCAGGAAATAACCCAGATGTTCCACAATGGAAGAACGGATACAGAAAATATGGTTCATTTACACAATGGAATATTATTCAGTTATTTTGAATGAGGCCATCATGAGTCTTGAGGGCAAATGGATGGAACTAGAAAAAATCCTGAGTGAAGTAACTCAGACCCAAAAGGACATGCAAGGTATGTTCTCATTAATGGATATTAGCCAAAAAAAATCACAAAATACCCAAGATACAGTCCACAAAACTCAAAAAGTTTAACAAGCCAAAGGGCCCAAGTGAGGATGCCTTAATCCCAATTGAGGGGGAGAAGAAAACAAACACAGGGGGCAGAAAGAGGGAGAGACCTAGGTGGGAGAGGGGACAGGAAGGGGAAAGGGGGAAAATGATCAGGTATTGGGAAGACAGGAGTGAAGCCCTGAGGGCCACCAGAATGAATGGAAACAGGCAACTGCAGGATGTACAAGATAGGGGGACCCTCTTGAATGTACCAGAGACCTGGTGGGTGAGAGACTCACAGTACTCAAATGATGACCTTAGATGTCTGGCCCAACAGTGGGGAAAGGGAACTTGTAGAGTCCAGTAGAAAGCAGGGCATCAATTGGAGGGATGGGGTTGCTGTGCCATATTCAAAACTCTGACCCAGAATCCTTCTTGTCTAAAAGAACCGCAAGGATGAAAATGGAGAAGAGCAACAGGCTAAAATTGAGATCCAGCTCAAGTCTGGAGACTCTAAGGCCTGAAACTATTACTGATGCTATGGTATGCTAACAGAGAGGAACCTAGCAATAGTGCCCTATGAGAGTCCCAACAATCACCTGGCTAAGACAGATGCAGGTACTTATACCCAACACAACACAGGGACCCCTGTAGTTGAATTAGGGAAAAGCTGGAAGAAGTTATAGAGGAGGGTATCCCCATACGAAGACCAGCAGTCTCAACTAATCTGGACCCCTGAGATCTCTCAGACACTAGCACACACTAGATAGTATGAGTCCCTCTGACACATATACAGCAGAGGATTACCTTGTCCGGCCTCAGTGAGTGCAGATGCACCTAACTTTCGAGAGACTTGAGACCCCAGGTAGTGGGGAGGCCCGGTGGGCTGGCATGGTGGTGTCATCCTCTTGGATGTGGGGGAGGCAGAATGGGATGAGGAACTGTGGGAGGACAAATTAGGAGGAGGACAATGACTGGATTGTAAAAAGGAAAAAGGTTAAAGATAATTAAAAAACAGATATTCATCTTGAGGTATCTTACTATATATGTATTAGATTTTGTAATCATAACAGTATTATGAGTGTCAAAATAATTTTAGGTGAACAGAGGGGTGCAATCCTTTGGGATATCACATGTGTGAGACATAAATTATAGTGTATTAAGCCCTTGATATTTCTGTGTACTCAATTTAAATAGTAGTAATTAGAATGACTAATGGAAGGCTAAATAAGCCTATACTATTTTTGAGCAATATAAAGATTACAAAAAGTCGTATATTAGAATATCCATCCAAAAACACCTCTCTCAGTCTGGTCCTTATTGTCTCTTCTAGACTTATGATCTTTTGGGAAACCAATTCACAAATGAAAGCATATTATATTTATTTGTTAAAAAGACCATCTTAATACATAAGAAATCATACTAGGTTAGGGCCGGATGTGACTGATACTGGAGCTAAGCCAGGTGGAACAAAAGGGAGCTGGGAGTTGCCAGTAGTGCAGCAGCTCCCAGGCAAAGGCGATAGTGAGTTTTCAAAACTATAGGCAACACCACCTTATGAAATATATATATATATATATATTTACATATGTCTTTCTTGAAAGAAAATAGCAAGATACTAACATTGGATTTTAGAAAAGAGAGATTTATAAGATAGGTCAGCATTGAATATGTAACACTATGCCCTCAATCTATAGAGAACCAAAGAACCAAATAAATAAAGTTAGAATGCTTGACAGTTAGAAGTCTACTTCTTTTTTCCTATTGTCTTACACATTACATCCCAAATACAATTTTCCTTCCTCCTCCCTCCTAGCCCTACCCATCCATATCCCCTTTCCTCTACATACACTCCTTCCTTTCTGTTCAGAAAAGAGTTAGCTCCCTGCACAACTGAACACTGCATAACGAGATACAATAAGACTAGGTACAAATCCTCATACCAAGTCTGACACCACTCAGTAAGAGGAAAAGGGTACAAGAGCAGGCAGAAGAGTCAGAGTCAAACTGCACTCCCACTGTTAGAAAATCTACAAAATAGCCAAGCTATTCAACAATAACATACATGCAGCAGACCTAACTCAGGCCCATTAGAACATTACTTTCTCAACATACAATTTCTAGAAATGTACAGAAGAAATTTCAACCATAAATACTGATTTTTAGAAACGATCTTTTAATGTTTGACTATGGAGTTAAACTTCACAGACAGTGACAAAGCAGTATAGTTTCTTTAACAAGTTGATGACGTGATTACAGTAGTACTGAGGAAAATTAATTTTTCATTTACATGTTGAGTTCATTTCAGAAAGGAAGACAAAGGAAAGATGTTATAGCTGTGCATAAAAGAACAATGGAGCTGCAACTAATGAAAGAACTCCTGTCATAGTGTGGATAAATTAAATACTCAGTTGCTGCAAAGATTATAGTCTTTCTGTCTAAAAAGGACACAAATTATCATATTCATAAGAGTGAGAAAATAACTTGTATGAAATAGTCAAAGGACAAATTTAGTAGGTTTAAAATGTATGTTAATATTCAGATAATACTGGTCTATAAAGTTAGGGTCTAATATAAGAAAATAATTAATATTACTCATACATTGAATAGTTAAAGAATAATGGCTAGTATGTTAATCAATATAACATGTAACATTTATGGAGAGTTTAGTATTTAATTATTAATGTCATATATAATATATAAATTATACAAATATTTGTATTAATTTTACATGAATGTGGAAAAGATGGTATTGTTTTTACAGAGTTAGTTTTAATTAGTTTTCCTGGGTACCAGTAAAGGTAGAAAGTCTACATTCTCAGATATTTCCATTCGTTTTTATATTTATTCTAACCTGGTCTAAAAACCTAGCTCCCTCTACTAGAAAGAATTTCCTTTGCTTCCTGTTGTCTTTGTGTCCTGTGGTGATTTGAAATATTTGGCAGGTGGGAAGTGGTGCTCTTAGGAGGTGTGGCCTTGTCAGAGGAGGCATGGCTTTATTGGAAGAAGTGTGTAACTTTGTAGATGGTCTCTGAGTTCTCTGTGTTCAAGCTCAAACCAGTGTGGAAGCCAATCTTCTTTTGGTCGCTTGAGAAAGTTCCTTTTGGTGCCTTCAGATCAAGATGGAGAACTCTAAGCTTCTCTAGCACCATGGCTGCCTGGACACTGTCATGCTTCCCACCAAGATGATAATGGATTAAATCTCCTAAACAGCCTCAATTAAATGTTTGTTTTTATAAGAGTTGCCTTGGTCATGGTGTCTCTTCACAGCAATGAAGCCCTAACTAATGAAGGGCCATTCATCTTGTTAAGTAGCATGCAAAGTGTGATTGAGTAAGAACAATTTTATTTGTTTGGAAAGATGTTAAGGTAGAGAGCATTTTAAAGACTACAATTACAAAACCAAATTACAAGTGTAGAGAATTAAGGAAAGGATCTTTTAGAGATTATGCCTGATTTTATGAATGTTTTCATAATTCATAAACTAACATTTTTTTCTTTTTCTTTATTAACTTGAGTATTTCTTATATACATTTCGAGTGTTATTCCCTTTCCCGGTTTCTGGGCAAACATCCCCTCCCCCCTCCCCTTCCTTATGGGTGTTCCCCTCCCAACCCTCCCCCCATTGCCGCCCTCCCCCCATAGACTAGTTCACTGGGGGTTCAGTCTTAGCAGGACCCAGGGCTTCCCCTTCCACTGGTGCTCTTACTAGGATATTCATTGCTACCTATGAGGTCAGAGCCCAGGGTCAGTCCATGTATAGTCTTTAGGTAGTGGCTTAGTCCCTGGAAGCTCTGGTTACTTGGCATTGTTGTACATATGGGGTCTCGAGCCCCTTCAAGCTCTTCCAGTTCTTTCTCTGATTCCTTCAACGGGGGTCCTATTCTCAGTTCAGTGGTTTGCTGCTGGCATTCGCCTCTGTATTTGCTGTATTCTGGCTGTGTCTCTCAGGAGCGATTTACATCAGGCTCCTGTCAGTCTGCACTTCTTTGCTTCATCCATCCTGTCTAATTGGGTGGCTGTATATGTATGGGCCACATGTGGGGCAGGCTCTGAATGGGTGTTCCTTCAGTCTCTGTTTTAATCTTTGCCTCTCCCTTCCCTGCCAAGGGTATTCTTTTTCCTCATTTAAAGAAGGAGTGAAGCATTCACATTTTGATCATCCGTCTTGAGTTTCATTTGTTCTAGGGATCTAGGGTAATACAAGCATTTGGGCTAATAGCCACTTATCAATGAGTGCATACCATGTATGTCTTTCTGTGATAGGGTTAGCTCACTCAGGATGATATTTTCCAGTTCCAACCATTTGCCTACGAATTTCATAAACTCGTTGTTTTTGATAGCTGAGTAATATTCCATTGTGTAGATGTACCACATTTTCTGTATCCATTCCTCTGTTGAAGGGCATCTGGGTTCTTTCCAGTTTCTGGCTATTATAAATAAGGCTGCGATGAACATAGTGGAGCACGTGTCTCTTTTATATGTTGAGGCATCTTTTGGGTATATGCCCAAGAGAGGTATAGCTGGATCCTCAGGCAGTTCAATGTCCAATTTTCTGAGGAACCTCCAGACTGATTTCCAGAATGGTTTTACCAGTCTGCAAACCCACCAACAATGGAGGAGTGTTCCTCTTTCTCCACATCCTCGCCAGCATCTGCTGTCACCTGAGTTTTTGATCTTAGCCATTCTCACTGGTGTGAGGTGAAATCTCAGGGTTGTTTTGATTTGCATTTCCCTTATGACTAAAGATGTTGAACATTTCTTTAGGTGTTTCTCAGCCATTCGGCATTCCTCAGCTGTGAATTCTTTGTTTAGCTCTGAACCCCATTTTTTAATAGGGTTATTTGTCTCCCTGCGGTCTAACTTCTTGAGTTCTTTGTACATTTTGGATATAAGGCCTCTATCTGTTGTAGGATTGATAAAGATCTTTTCCCAATCTGTTGGTTGCCGTTTTGTCCTAACCACAGTGTCCTTTGCCTTACAGAAGCTTTGCAGTTTTATGAGATCCCATTTGTCGATTCTTGATCTTAGAGCATAAGCCATTGGTGTTTTGTTCAGGAAATTTTTTCCAGTGCCCATGTGTTCCAGATGCTTCCCTAGTTTTTCTTCTATTAGTTTGAGTGTGTCTGGTTTGATGTGGAGGTCCTTGAACCACTTGGACTTAAGCTTTGTACAGGGTGATAAGCATGGATCAATCTGCATTCTTCTACATGTTGACCTCCAGTTGAACCAGCACCATTTGCTGAAAATGCTATCTTTTTTCCATTGGATGGTTTTGGCTCCTTTGTCAAAAATCAAGTGACCATAGGTGTGTGGGTTCATTTCTGGGTCTTCAATTCTATTCCTTTGGTCTATCTGTCTGTCTCTGTACCAATGCCATGCAATTTTTATCACTATTGCTCTGTAATACTGCTTGAGTTCAGGGATAGTGATTCCCCCTGAAGTCCTTTTATTGTTGAGGATAGCTTTAGCTATCCTGGGTTTTTTGTTATTCCAGATGAATTTGCAAATTGTTCTGTCTAACTCTTTGAAGAATTGGATTGGTATTTTGATGGGGATAGCATTGAATCTGTAGATTGCTTTTGGTAAAATGGCCATTTTTACTGTATTAATCCTGCCAATGCATGAGCATGGGAGATCTTTCCATCTTCTGAGGTCTTCTTCAATTTCTTTCCTCAGTGTCTTGAAGTTCTTATTGTACAGATCTTTTACTTGCTTGGTTAAAGTCACACCGAGGTACTTTATATTTTGTGGGTCTATTATGAAGGGTGTCGTTTCCCTAATTTCTTTCTCGGCTTGTTTCTCTTTTGTATAGAGGAAGGCAATTGATTTATTTGAGTTAATTTTATACCCAGCCACTTTGCTGAAGTTGTTTATCAGCTTTAGTAGTTCTCTGGTGGAACTTTTGGGATCACTTAAATATACTATCATATCATCTGCAAATAGTGATATTTTGACTTCTTCTTTTCCGATCTGTATCCCCTGGATCTCCTTTTGTTGTCTGATTGCTCTGGCTAGAACTTCAAGAACTATATTGAATAAGTAGGGAGAGAGTGGGCAGCCTTGTCTAGTCCCTGATTTTAGTGGGATTGCTTCAAATTTCTCTCCATTTAATTTAATGTTAGCAACTGGTTTGCTGTATATGGCTTTTACTATGTTTAGGTATGGGCCTTGAATTCCTATTCTTTCCAGGACTTTTATCATGAAGGGGTGTTGAATTTTGTCAAATGCTGTCTCAGCATCTAATGAAATGATCATGTGGTTTTGTTCTTTCAGTTTGTTTATATAATGGATCACGTTGATGGTTTTCCGTATATTAAACCATCCCTGCATGCCTGGGATGAAGCCTACTTGATCATGGTGGATGATTGTTTTGATGTGCTCTTGAATTAGGTTTGCCAGAATTTTATTGAGTATTTTTGCGTTGATATTCATAAGGGAAATTGGTCTGAAGTTCTCTTTCTTTGTTGTGTCTTTGTGTGGTTTAGGTATAAGAGTAATTGTGGCTTCGTAGAAGGTATTCGGTAGGGATCCATCTGTTTCAATTTTGTGGAATAGTTTGGATAATATTGGTATGAGGTCTTCTATGAAGGTTTGATAGAATTCTGCACTAAACCCGTCTGGACCTGGGCTCTTTTTGGTTGGGAGACCTTTAATGACTGCTTCTATTTCCTTAGGAGTTATGGGGTTGTTTAACTGGTTTATCTGTTCCTGATTTAACTTCATTACCTGGTATCTGTCTAGGAAATTGTCCATTTCCTGTAGATTTTCAAGTTTTGTTGAATATAGGTTTTTATAGTAAGATCTGATGATTTTTTGAATTTCCTCTGAATCTGTAGTTCTGTCTCCCTTTTCATTTCTGATTTTGTTAATTTGGATGCACTCTCTGTGTCCTCTCGTTAGTCTGGCTAAGGGTTTATCTATCTTGTTGATTTTCTCAAAGAACCAACTTTTTGTTCTGTTGATTTTTTCTGTGGTCCTTTTTGTTTCTACTTGGTTGATTTCAGCTCTAGTTTGATTATTTCCTGCCTTCTACTCCTCCTGGGTGTATTTGCTTCTTTTTGTTCTAGAGCTTTTAGGTGTGCTGTCAAGCTGCTAACATATGCTCTTTCCTGTTTCTTTCTGCAGGCACTCAGCGCTATGAGTTTTCCTCTTAGCACAGCTTTCATTGTTTCCCATAAGTTTGGGTATGTTGTACCTTCATTTTCATTAAATTCTAAAAAGTTTTTAATTTCTTTCTTTATTTCTTCCTTGACCAGGTTATCATTGAGTAGAGCATTGTTCAATTTCCACGTATATGTGGGCATTCTTCCCTTATTGTTATTGAAGACCAGTTTTAGGCCGTGGTGGTCCGATAGCACGCATGGGATCATTTCTATCTTTCTGTACCTGCTGAGGCCCGTTTTTTGACCAATTATATGGTCAATTTTGGAGAAAGTACCATGAGGAGCTGAGAAGAAGGTATATCCTTTTGCTTTAGGATAGAATGTTCTATAAATATCCGTTAAGTCCATTTGGCTCATGACTTCTCTTAGTCTGTCGACATCACTGTTCAATTTCTGTTTCCATGATCTGTCCATTGATGAGAGTGGGGTGTTGAAATCTCCCACTATTATTGTGTGAGGTGCAATGTGTGTTTTGAGCTTTAGTAAGGTTTCTTTTACGTATGTACGTGCCCTTGTATTTGGGGCATAGATATTTAGAATTGAGAGTTCATCTTGGTGGATTTTTCCTTTGATGAATATGAAGTGTCCTTCCTTATCTTTTTTGATGACTTATAGTTGGAAATTGATTTTATTTGATATTAGAATGGCTACTCTAGCTTGCTTCTTCTGACCATTTGCTTGGAAAGTTGTTTTCCAGCCTTTCACTCTGAGGAAGTGTCTGTCTTTGTCTCTGAGGTGTGTTTCCTGTAGGCAGCAGAATGCAGGGTCCTCGTTGCGTATCCAGTTTGTTAATCTATGTCTTTTTATTGGGGAGTTGAGGCCATTGATATTGAGAGATATTAAGGAATAGTGATTATTGCTTCCCGTTATATTCATATTTGGATGTGAGGTTATGTTTGTGTGCTTTCATTCTCTTTGTTTTGTTGCCAAGCCGATTAGTTTCTTGCTTCTTCTAGGGTATAGCTTGCCTCCTTATGTTGGGCTTTACCATTTATTATCCTTTGTAGTGCTGGATTTGTAGAAAGATATTGTGTAAATTTGGTTTTGTCATGGAATATCTTGGTTTCTCCATCTATGTTAATTGAGAGTTTTGCAGGATACAGTAACCTGGGCTGGCATTTGTGTTCTCTTAGGGTCTGTATGACATCAGTCCAGGATCTTCTGGCCTTCATAGTTTCTGGCGAGAAGTCTGGTGTGATTCTGATAGGTCTGCCTTTATATGTTACTTGACCTTTTTCCCTTACTGCTTTTAATATTCTTTCTTTATTTTGTGCGTTTGGTGTTTTGACAAATATGTGACGGGAGGTGTTTCTTTTCTGGTCCAATCTATTTGGAGTTCTGTAGGCTTCTTGTATGTCTATGGGTATCTCTTTTTTTAGGTTAGGGAAGTTTTCTTCTATGATTTTGTTGAAGATATTTACTGGTCCTTTGAGCTGGGAGTCTTCAATCTCTTCTATACCTATTATCCTTAGGTTTGATCTTCTTATTGAGTCCTGGATTTCCTGTATGTTTTGGACCAGTAGCTTTTTCCGCTTTACATTATCTTTGACAGTTGAGTCAATGATTTCTATGGAATCTTCTGCTCCTGAGATTCCCTCTTCCATCTCTTGAATTCTGTTGGTGAAGCTTGTATCTACAGCTCCTTGTCTCTTCTTTTAGTTTTCTATATCCAGGGTTGTTTCCATGTGTTCTTTCTTGATTGCTTCTATTTCCATTTTTAATTCCTTCAACTGTTTGCTTGTGTTTTCCTGGAATTCTTTCAGGGATTTTTGTGACTCCTCTCTATGGGCTTCTACTTGTTTAATTATGTTTTCCTGGAATTCTTTCAGGCATTTTTGTGATTCCTCTCTGTAGGCTTCTACTTGTTCTCTAAGGGAGTTCTTCACGTCTTTCTTGAAGTCCTCCAGCATCATGATCAAATATGATTTTGAAACTAGGTCTTGCTTTTCTGGTGTGTTTGGATATTCCATGTTTGTTTTGGTGGGAGAATTGGGCTCCGATGATGCCATGTAGTCTTGGTTTCTGTTGCTTGGGTTCCTGTGCTTGGCTCTCGCCATCAGATTATCTCTAGTGTTACTTTGTTCTGCTATTTCTGACAGTGGCTAGACAGTCCTATAAGCCTGTGTGTCAGGAGTGCTGTAGACCTGTTTTCCTCTCTTTCAGTCAGTTATGGGGACAGAGTGTTCTGCTTTCGGGCGTGTAGTTTTTCCTCTCTACAGGTCTTCAGCTGTTCCTGTGGGCCTGTGTCTTGAGTTCACCAGGCAGGTCACTTGCAGCAGAAAAGTTGGTCTTACCTGTGGTCCTGAGGCTCAAGTTCGCTCTCGGGGTGCTGCCCTTGGGCTCTCTGTGCCGGCAGCAACCAGGAAGATCTGCGCCGCCCTTTCCGGGAGCTTCAGTGCATCAGGGTTCCAGATGGCGTTTGGTGTTTTCCTCTGGCGTCCGAGATGTATGTGCAGAGAGCAGTCTCTTCTGGTTTCCCAGGCTTGTCTGCCTCTCTGAAGGTTTAGCTCTCCCTCCCACGGGATTTGGGTGCAGAGAACTGTTTATCAGGTCTGTTTCCTTCAGGTTCCGGCGGTGTCTCAGGCAGGGGTCCTGCCGCTCCTGGGCCCTCCCCCACAGGAGCCCAGAGGCCTTACACAGTTTCCTCTTAGGCCAGGGATGTGGGCATGGGTGGGCAGTGTTGGTGGTCTCTTCCGCTCTGCAGCCTCAGGAGTGCCCACCTGACCAGGCGGTTGGGTCTCTCTCTCATGGGGTCTGCTCCCTCAGGGTCTTTGGTATCTGCACCGTAGTCCCTCATTTTACTAAGCGATTTTCTTAGTGTTGAGGAGGGGAATCAAGGGAATGCCTCTTAGCCAATCTCTTAGTTTCCTTTTCAAGCCCAACCCTTCTTTTTATTCAGCTGTAGGGTACCCCATGCTTACCTCTCCAGACCATGCGGCCCCACGCCTGTCCTCCTCCTAGGCGCCCACTTGCTCCCAGGTGGCCAGGAAGAAGTGGGTAGGGGGGAAGCCTGTGCACAGGTAGCAAGCAGCCAGACTCAGCACAGCCCAGGAGGTGTCCTCCATACAGGATCTGGCCACTGCTGTGACTCAAGTGGATGTCAGCCAGGAATGGGGTGATGGCTGGGAAGTCAGTAGGAAAATCAGCAACGACATATTAAGTCTCCCTGGGTAAGTCCTGGGTGGAGATGATCCCATTGGTGCCCATGTAGAGGTTGCTGAACTGGACACCGTAGAAGCTACTTCTAAGTACTGCTAGCTTCACCGCCGTGGAGCTTTCAACGTCGCCCTCCCGCAGCAGCCGGTCTCCCCACGACTCCCTGTAAGGAAAGAGCTCTTCAGGATGCAGAGCCCCGGCTCGTGACAGCAGCACCAGCACCAGGAGCAGCGATAGCGGTGATGGCGGTGCCAGCCGCCTGGCTGTCCAGTCCCAAGACATAAACTAACATTTTAATTCCAATGATCATCAAAGAATTACTAGTAGGTAAATTATTGGGTTATTATTTTAGTGAGTATATTACAGTTTAAGCCATTCAAACAACAGATAATTTAGAAGTATTTTAATAGCCAATGGCTGTTTGAAACCCAAAATTTAATTTTTCCAAGAATCTAATGTTGTATCTAATACATATCAAATGTACCTATGAGGTAGAATTATACTTTAAAATTATTATGTAGTTATATTAATACTTCCTGAAGTTCAGAGTACTGGCTTTAAAAGATTGAACATTTAAAGAGATTATAAAAAAATTTTTTTAGTATTTAAAGTATTAAAGTAGAAAGTAAAGTATCAATTTTAAATCTTGGTAATTCCAAAATAATAATGACAAAATATTTTCTCACCAAGTAAAAGAGAAAAGATGATTAATGAACTATATCTGCTATGATATATTTGTGTAATAAAATTATAATAGTTGTCAATTTTTAATTTAGCTTTTTATCTCTACACGTCTCTGTGGTGCTATTGCTCAAGACTATATGGGGCAAGACTTTGATTTCTTACAAAGTGGTGCTGTTAATCACATATCATAGTCATTGTACAATTGTAATTTGTCTTGTAATTAAAAAATCTTCATAACTTGCATGCTTACATAAGAGGGTTTAAAATTAGTTATGTTAAAAAGGGATAACAATGCTTTTATGAGATCACACATAGGAATATATTAAAATTCAGTTGGCAAGAATGTTGTACCATGTTTGAAGTTACTGGCTTGAGGGGCTATAAATTCCCAAGCTCTACAGGATATTTACCATGATCTTGTCTACCCTCTAGAAATTGCCATTAGAACTCTATTTACTGAGGACATCACATACTTGGGACATAGAATATGGATAAACCAGGCTTGGCCTCTTCTGGAAGTTTCATCCTACTGGGTAGCTTTTATAGTACTTGAAGATACTATGAATGATATTGTTTTAATTTTTTCAGTATTAACCAACCTGGCAAGACATGCCCACTGATTAATCATGGAATTAATCAACCACTGTCTTTTTGGATTTAAGACTCACTCCAAAAGATTAAATATCTACATGACAGCATTATTTGACTAAAACCTTCTGGGTACATAGGTCATAAACTCTAGAGGAGAACCTACTACTATTCTGCTAAATGGATAGCATTGGTTTTTCAAGGAACATATCTATTCTACTATTTATAAGGCATTTTCCCAGATCCTTCTTTGGTCCTGAGGAAACTATTTTCAAGTGCAAATGTGCTTAGGAATCAAATAATAATCATGCATGATGGTGCACACCTGTTACCCCAGTATTCAGAACCGGGAAGGAGGGTTATGGGTTTGTGATTAGGTGGGCTACACAGGGAAACTCTGGCTTCTTACTCCCCACTCCACAATACCCAGCAAATACCAGGAAAGTGATGGAGAAAAGCACTGCAACTATTGCAGAAAAAATACAGTGAATACACGTGTGTCTGTGTGTTTCTTGGCTGAAGGTGGAATATCTCAAAAATATTAACAATATTTAAACTTCATAATAAAGGATGCTCATTGATACCTTTCAAGTAGAAAGGAAAATCTTCATAGTTCATTCGTTGGACAAAGGGTAACTTTTCAATATATAGAGCTGTACCCAATTAAAAACCTCACACAAAAACTTAAAACAAGGCAAATCCTTTACTCAGATTTGACATTTTTCATAGGAACAAGTTCCAGGTAAGAGATAGAAATATAAAATATGAAGCCATACACTAGAAAATAAGTAATATAAAACTCATGTTCTGCATTGATATTTTAGATAAAACATTTGAAGCATAACCCATAAGAGAAAACACAAGTTGGATCTCAGTAAAATTAAAAAAAAAATCCCAATGCTGTGAAAGACACGGTTTAGAGGATGAAAATAAAAGGTGTGGGTTGGGTTGAAATACTTGTAAAATAGGTGTTTGATAAAGGGTAGGTATTCAATGAAACAAAAATATTCTTAAATATAATAAAAGAAAACAGACTCACATGGGTCAAAAAATCCTGAGAAGATACATTAAAAGGAAGTGCTCAAATGGAAAATAAGCATATTGTACTAAGTTAAAAAAATACATTGATGTGCTATCGCACATCTTTTCACCTGCTCATAATCTAAAATAATGACACTTTGAAATCTTGGCAGAGTTATAGGGCAATGTGAATTGATGTTCAAGGCTGATGGGATTGGTAATGGGTACAGATCTTATAAATGATTGATAGTTTCTTCTAAAATAAACATCTTACCATAAAATAAGGAAACAATTTCACTTGTTATTTACCAAGTTTTGTACATGTATGTCAATAGCATCTCAACTATTTTCTTAAGTGGAAGTAAATAAAATTTTCTTCAGTAATTTAATACTCAACCTGTGTTAGATTTAGAGATGGTTCAGCCAGTAAAGACCAGCCTCATAACCAGAGGTATTCATGGCATAGTATTAATAAATTAATAGTAATTAATAATGAGTATTAATAATTAATAGTAATTAATAGTAAGTAATAGTATTAACTCAGTCTTAATGAATGTTCATTATACCCATAGATAAATCATCTCACACCCTCATCAATGAAGCGTCTATTTGCAGTAGATGCCAATTAACCCAGAAAATCGCAACTGATCTAGGAACAGAGAATAGAGACTGTGGATGTTCATATCTAAATACAACATCTAAATCAGAGCTCTCCTTTAAGGTTCAGGGATCCTTACAGAAAAGTGGGTGGAAAGTTTGCAAGAATCAGAGATGACAGGCTACTTCAAGGAATGCGTTTTCTGGACACAGGAGGTCAGTTGTTAACTTCACTGAGGACCTGACTGTCATGAGATCTAGAATTAAAAGTGTTCTGCGCGTTTGTTCATTGTGACAATTGGGAGAAGCAGTGCCTTTCTCCTGGGGCTTCAGATTTCATGAAAATGGGGAAGGTAACCAGGAGCATGACGTTTCACGATGCTTCATAACTAGTGCTAGCCCTTTGACAGGTGGGATGACTATGTCTTCTTTCAGAACATTGCAAGCATTTCCACCTCAGCTCATTTCACATTACAGTTGTGTGGAACTTTGTTCTGATGCTAAAAACAAGTTTAAGGATTTTTAAAAATACTATAGCAACCTACTTGCTGACTTTGGTTTGTCTCATTATCTGTAGTTTACTTTTGATGTGCGTTTTATATCTTATGCCATTTTCTCTGCAGTCTCACTTATTTCAGTTTTGCATGGCACTCTCAGATCATGCCTTCCATTTATCCTACTTTAGTGTCTAAAGATTTTCAGCAGGTCTTCAGAGAACCATTGGTGGTCTCATTGCTGGAACTCACTGGACCTGAATGTTGGATGTGAGCTGATGTTAAGATTGTTCTGCCTACTCTTTGTTCTTCTCATCTCTGCTCTCTTGCCCTCTCCCCTTTGTCCCTTTTCTCCTCATTCCCCTCCCCCCTTCCCTCCATGTACTCATGGCCGGCCTCCTTTACTTCTCCCCTCTTCTACTCTTCTCTCATTAAACCTCTCCACGTGGAAAAAAAAAAGATTGTTCTGCCTGTATCCTAAAAGGCACAAAGGGGAAAGAGTTATCTAAGTCTTATTCTATTGAAAGCAGACAGAAAAGTTACTTCTCATAAAACTGTTTCAGTGCCCTACTAAAGCAAAGTAAAATGACCAAGGAAAAAGTTAGTGTAAGGTAGATATTGTATTCTGGAACAAAGTAATGACTAAAACAGGGAAGAAAGTATATGTCATGGATAAATGAAGCAGTTTACATGATGAATGATGCATGTAAATGCTTTTGGTTTTTTCATGTTTTTTTTTGTCTATAATATTTACAACTATATACCTGAAGAAATTGAAATGATTATCAAGTTAGCTAAATTGTTAAATTTAATGTCATAGACTTAATTACCATTGGTTTTCAATATACAATTTTAATCTCTACATAAAAGAAAATCATAAAAAAGATTGATGATTTTGATGCAAACACTAGGACAAAATTTACCAAATACTAACTCTACTTAGTTGATAAATATTTAGTGCATAACAATATGTCTGTCTAAGTATGGTATATTTAAATAACAATATTATCTGGCTTCTCAGTTCCTCAACCATGAACTGTTTTGTTATCCTGTGTTTGGAGGTAGAAGTGTTGGTATTGTTATCTCAGGGGTGTTTTATGATTCCTTATTTTCTTGTTAGTTTTACTAACAAGTACACATAGCCTCATTAAAGCTCGTTCTCTACTCACTCAGTGATGTTCTACTTGGAGTTTCGTGACAAGAGAAAAGTATTTGCTACAACTGCATTCTCTGTACTTTAGCTTTTGCAAATACTTACTAGTATGAATTAGATGGACATTGCAATCATCCTAGAATGAATCTATGCTCAGGTAGTTAGACTCCTTGCATGAGTGTTTTTCTCTTAAACTTTTGTGAATCTGATAGGTGTTTTAGCCCATTATTGTTTGTATAACAAGATACTTGAGCTTAGGTAACTATAACAATTGAGACTTTTATTTTCTCACAGTTCTGCAAGTTAGGAATCCAACTTCAAGGTGACAGCATGTTTATCTATCTGATGAGAGCTGATCTTTACTTACAAGATAATGCCAGTGAAGATTATCTTCATAATAATTTGTGATTCCACAGTTGCAATGAGAAGGATCAGGGAGTTGAAATACACATAAGGGTGTGTCTATCAGATTAATCCTATTCTTGATAGGGGAGGCTCCATGTCCTGATCAGTGCTTTATTGTCCTACTTCTCAGCCCTATAAAATTGGACATTAAATTTTAACAACTAACTTATACAAATTACACAGCCCAGCTGTATTAGTATGCCAGCTATTGCTTCTCTTCAGTGTATTATTAAAGTATATTATAGAGTGAACTTAATTCTATTTTATAAGTTAAGGTTTTAGTTTTAAATATTGATTCATAGATATCAATAAAAGACCACAGATATGAACACTACACACAAAGACAGGTACACACAAAAATAAACACGGGGTCTTTTAAAATTTCACGCAATTATAAAATTATAATTATAATGTTATAATTATATTATAATTGCATGAAATTTTAAAAGAATTTATAATTATAATTATAACATTATAAAATTTAATTAAGCATTTACTATTCTATCAGATATTTAGATACAATCACTTATTAAAGAAGTGGAGTAGTAGTCTTAAAAAAATGCAGCATGACATTTTTCCTGTAGTATGATCAGATTATAATTCTCCATCCTTTTGCATCAGGATATGACTAAATGACTGCAAACATTGTGGCCTGCTGATATTTTTCACCTTCTATTCTTATAGTCAAAATGGAAGTCATAATTATTTTTATAACAGTAGAGTGTACAGTCATTCATTTCTGACTGTTGAGACAAAATAAAGGCTTTACCAAATGTAGCTGCTACTTGATGAAAAAATTAGTTTCCTTTTTTTCATTTTTTATTGGACTTTTTAATTTACATTTCAAATTTTGTCGCCTTTCCCAGTTTCCTAGCCATAAACACCTCCCCGTTCTTCTATGAGGGTGTTCCCCCACCCAACCACTCATGCCTTCCTGCCTCCCCACCCTGACATTCCTTGACACTAGGGAGTCCCGCCTTGGCAGGATCATGGGCTTCTCCTCCCTTTGGTGTCCAACAAGGCCATCCTCTGCTACATATGCAGCTGGATCCATGGGTCTGTCCATGTGGTTTAGTCCCTGGGAGCTCTGGTTGGTTGGTATTATTGTTCTTATGGGGCTGCAAACCCCTTCAGCTCCTTCAATCCTTTTCTAACTGCTCCAATGGGGACCTCTAATGCTAGTGTAGAATAGACTTGTCCTGTTATCATTGGCTTGGCTATTGATCAGGGTAGTCCATAAAAAAATAACTTTCTTTTTTCATCCAATCACTATATTATGAAGCTTTTGTACTAATATCTACAAACTCATTGTGGTCATTTGATTTATCATCACAACAGCATGATTAATACCATACTTTTTATAGTCAAACAGAAATACAACAGGCCAGCCTTCTTTGGATATAATTTCATTAGTGTTTGATTAAAAAGACTAACTAAAACTTTGCTTCTTATAATGCAAAGGATTATAAGCCTCATTTTACATTATTGTACCAAACTTCACACAAGGTTGAATGCAAGAAACATCTGACAGAACCATTTCTACATAGTGTATTTAAAAAGTATGCTGTACAAATTTCCATTTAAGATGAAATGATTTATTCTTGTATCATCTTGAGTTTTTATTCCATTTTAGCTACTCACTTTACATCGTGCTAACTGCACCCCTGTCCCCTGCACCCATGCTGCCCCATAATCTTTCCCCTTCCCTTTCTCATCTAGGGGCCAGCTTGGGTATACTCCTCACCCTGGTGTTTTAAGTCTCTGTAAGGTTAGGTGCTTCCTCTCCCACTGAGGCCAGACAAGGGTGCCCAGAGAGTAGAACTTAACCACATACAGGCAACAACATATGGGATAACGCCTGCCCTGATTGTTCAGAACCCACGGGATGGCAAGCTACGTATCTGCTACGTATGAGCAGGTCCTTTGCTTGGCGGTTCCGACTCCGAGAGTAATCATCTTGACTTTTAAAGTTTGGCTTTTGCCAGGTGCTTGAACTAGAATTAAAAATTGACTGAAAGCAAATGATATTCAAAATAATATTTGGAAACTTTCTGTAGGAAATACTGCTAAGATATATACAAGAATATACAAATATTTCACTCTTTGTTTACGTAGGACTTATTTTTAAGTGCAATGAAAATCCATATCACTTCCTAAAGACACAGCTTACAATCCAGAGCACACAATCAAACATGAAATATTGCCATCTCCTCTGTTCATGATGGGATCCACTTTCCCATTTAAGACCAGTGACAGGAGCAGAGGACTGGGCACTAACATAAAGCATAAGATCCAACACGTGTTTCTGTATGAAACACATGTGAATCATGTTCTAAGTCTAGCGTTCATTGATGTATTGATCTCAAAAAGTCATAATGCAGAGTTTATTGACTCTAAAATTTGTTTTGTTCTCGTTTCAGACACATAAAATGAACAGTTAATTCTTGTACAATTTCCCATTAACCTCACTGTGGTGTGATAGGAATTTCCCAGGGGAAATAGCATCTGTGATGACTTTTCATGGTAATACTGTGGATTCTGTCACCACACTCCTGAGGCATCTAAGTAAGGATGTGCTAAAAGTGAGAAAAAAATGAAGATACGAATGCTGTTCTAAACTAAGTGCTCCTGGGGTTTGAGCCTGCTATGACTTGGCAAGAGTAGGTGCAATGTTGTTATAGAAACTATGTGGCTAAATATGACTTTATGTGGCCCAATGCAAATGTCCTCTTATGAACATTTTAGTTCAGTTAGGGAAACAAACAAACAAACAAAAAAACATCTGGGTCATTAGTATGACTCAGCAGATAAAGGAGTTAACAGCTTGAATTTGATTCCTGGAACTTGCCTGGCACACACAGCAGAATCCATAAAATTGTTCTCTGACCTTTAACCATTGTAGTATATATGCACTTACACACAAATACACATATGAATAAACGTAAATGAGTTTCAAGTAAAACAATGAACCAGTCAGTGATTATAATTGATGCAGAGAATAAGATTACTATATTGTTTATATGTTTATATAAATATATACATATATATATTCATATCCCAGGTATATGAGAATGATAAGAGGTAGGTTTCAGTTAATCAAATACAAATTTTATACCAAAGATTCTGGCAGACAGTAAATTGTAAGTTTATTATTATAATAGTTGTAATAGTTTCATGTATTAAAATATACAATTAATGTATCTATGAGCTATATGACATGATAACTAATATATTCTCTTATTTTGTGAGAAGTACAAGTATATTTAAAATTATTTAAATATTTGAATGTTTGTCCCTTTACCAATATGTATCAACTGTAAAAGCTTCTTGGTATACAGAAATAAATATATATGCACATACATGTATTTATGAATATGTATATGTATGTATTTGTAGAAATATAAAAATAAAATCTGATGATTCTAGTTTTGTCATTTGTGTTTTTATAGTCAAATAAAGTTAACTTGAGTTTTGAGCTCCTTCAGTCCTTCCCTTAACTCCCCCAACCTAACTCCTGTGGGTTATTAGGCCCAAGTGCTTTGTCCAATGGTTGGTTGCAAGCATATGCATCTGTGTTGGTCAGGTTGCGGCAGAACCTCTCAGGTTATAGTTATACCAGGCTCTTGTCAGCAATCACATCTTGGTATCAGCAATAGTGTCTGGGTTTGGTGTCTGCAGATGGGATGGATCCCTATATGAGGTGGTCTCTGGATGGCCTTTCCTTCAGTTTTTGTTCCACTCTTGTCCCTGCATTTTCTTTAGACAGGAGCAATTCTGAGTTAATAATTTTTGAGATGGGTGAGTAGACCGATTACTTAACCAAGAGCCATGCCTAACCTCTTAAAATGGTCTCTACAGGTTCTCTTTCTCCTTTGTTGAGTACCATTCAGCTCTTAAAAATAATGAGTTCATGATATTTACTGGCAAGTGGATGGAACTAGAAAACATCAACCTGAGTGAGGTAACCCAGTCACAAAATAACACACATGTTATGTACTTACTCATAAGTGGATATTAGGCAAAAATCTCTGAATACCCACAATACAACTCACAGACCATGTGACGTTCAAGAAGAAGGAAGACCAAAGTGTGGATGCTTCAGTCCTCCATTGAAGGGGTAACAAAATAATCATAGGAGGTAGAGGGAGGGAAGGACTTGGGAGGGAGTGAGGAGGGGTAGGAAAAGTGGGGGCAGGACCAGTTTTTGGAAAAGATGGGGGAGATGTTCTGTCTGTCAGGAAATTGAACAGAGGTGTGTAGCAGTGGGAGATGGGGAACTGGGAATAGTGACCAGAAAGTCCCAGATGCCAGGAAACAAGAGATTTCCAGGACCCAATGGGGATGACATTAGCTGAAATAGACAACACTTTCAAACATGCCCGTATCCTTACTTCCTTACTTCCATTGTTAAGAATTAAGGGTGTACACTAAGGACACATCTATATTTCAGCCATATGAATTAAAGGCATGTCATTACAGTAGATCACACAGGTCTACATGGTCTTTAAATCCCGTGCCAAAGTAGCCATGTTTCTAGATTAAACTACACTTGCCAATTTGCAAGATTAGATACTACTAGAAGCTTCAAGGCCTATGCCTATGGATAGATAGAATAAAGAATTAAATGCTCTGGGCTCAACCCAACCCTTGTATTCACAGACCTTGAGTGGGATTTTATCTCTTTAGTTCATCTGAGGGAGTAAAATCAACACTTACGTCTGCTTACCAACATGATGAGAGAAGAAGAGCCCATAAACATTTCAGAAAGCAGAAGTCATCTGAAATTCTGTTAAAATCCAAGATAATAAGCATTTTGTAGAATCAATAGTAACTTATGGAACACATTCACTGTATTTGAGACAGATGTTAAATACCTGGGCTACCCAATACAGAATTATTATCATCCCAAGATTGGAAAGATTTAACAGCAGATGTACTGAAAGCTCATTCTCAATTACAATGGCTGACATAGTTGCAAGAAGAAGCTATAACTGTAGAAAATCATAATGTGTCTGAATGTGTTAATATTATGAAAGACCAATTGTTAGGTGAAGTCAATTTGCTGACTTAAGATAGCAGGTGCAACTGTACTATTATACAGTGTACTTTAGTAGCTTTAAGAGCTTGGGTTAAAGTGGAAGAATAAGGAAGAAGGTCTATGTCATATACAAAGATTATTCAAAGAGCCAGAGAGACTTACTAATTTATTTCATGGATTAATACCTACTACAAGCAGGACCATATCAGATACAGAGGCAATATGGGTATTAATTGAAACTTTAACTTTGAAAATGCAAATGCAGAGTGTAATAAAGTTCTCAGATCTTTAAAAGCTCAATAAGCACTCATAGATGAAAAGATAAAATCTATTGTTAATACTGATCTTAATGACTAATAAATTAGATGAACAATGGCCAATAATCTTAGATATCAAAATTTCCGTTACTTTGACTATAGGAGATGAAGTCCTTTGAATAGGGATTATAGACAAGGTGTTTCTACAGATTTCTATAGAAGACCTCAGCCTTGTAGTAGGTATGCTAAGGGTGGTCAATGAACTAATGAATGCTTATCATTAAGAGTTATTTGAAGTAGTTCCTTACCAAAAAGAAACTCCCTAAGCAGTTAACTTGTACCCAGGAATAAACAAGATGAGTCAGGTATTTCCTGTCGGCAATCCACAGAGCAACTAGAGAAAACTAAACTAGGCATTTAGTACATTATGTAGCTACATTTTATGTAATATGACTTGTTATTTTGGTGTTTAAATGGGTGAACATCCAGATGCTTGCATGGAGCTGGGAATGGAAAGCAAGTGGCCACGTCTAGCTTATGTGTGGGTTCATAAAGATATAATTGTACCTCTATAAACAGTAAGGGAAAATATGATTTCTTGAAATACTTTAAAGATATTTTAACATCTGGGTTCGATCAAAATTGATAAAGATCTGATTCAAGTAAGGGAAGCTTCCACATGAAAGCCATGAAGCAAGGAAAAAAGGCATGGAAAGACAGCAACACAAAAGATACAGAATGTAGATTCTTTCTTTATGAGAATAGCTCGGCTAACTAGCTGAAGAAGGACAGACCATTCCTCAGCCTGGCAGATTAAAAACCTTGATACTAGAATGGACAGTTGCTGAAGAACAGATAATCAGGACTGTAGTTATGAAGGATCGTTATGTCAATGGATCTTCATAAGGACATTTGGACTGTTAAGTTTGTGAGATTAGTATTTGTTTCTGTTATAATAGTTAAACTGTATGTAATTTTCAGCTGAAACAGATAAGGAAAGACACACATAAAATTTAAACTAGCAACATGGCCACTCTGGCAATGGATCACATTCAAAGATCTTATAAGTCCCTGTTATCCAGCTGAAATGACACACCTTTAATCCATCCAGCTGGAATACAGACACAGCCTTACTACACACATTTAATCCCAAACAAGGGAGGTAAAATTAGTTTGTAGAAGGAATCAGTTATGTTTGAAAGTGATATCTAATTAAGGAGCAGACAAAGTGATGAATCAGAGAAAGATTTGGCAGAATGAGTGAGAGATAGGATATGTAGTGCACTTCAGTTGAGATCAGGCAATGCAGTAAAGATTAGTGAGGTCCTTTAGTAGTGATCCTCCAAGACTACAATTACATCTGGCTTATAAACTTTTACAATCCAGTAAGGGCATGGTTCCTATCACTGAATTAAATAATGAAAAGCTAAGAGATAAAAAAAAATAAAATCTACCAAGTCTTTCTTTTCTACAGCTAATGAGCTAAAATTAATCATTTGAAGATGAGTATAGTAGGGGGTGGGAGGTAATACTTTGTTGAGTTGTAAGTGTACGTAATTGTACACACAGAGAAATAAAATCAAGCACATGAAGTACAAGGGCAAATTGTTTGTAAGCACTTAACATGCATATTGATAGCCTTAAGTGGATAGGAGATGCCATACGTAATTTACCTCTTCTTTAATTAAGGGCTAAAGTCTGCTACTTTAGTTTGAGCTTGCTCACATCTGCTTCAATTTATATACCAAACCTTGCTTCATTTCTCATAAATATAACAGGTGTATGGCCCTTCTGAATCCCCGTGTTTCCCCCTTAAACTGCTTAATTAACAAGCTGAGGAGATCATACACCAAGGTCCTAAATGAAAGAAAATGAAGGAAATAGATGATTACCACTTAACATATTCTCTGCTCCAGAAACTACATCATAAAAGTCATCACAAGTCATGAACAAAGTCATGAGCAAAGTCATCAGAGCCATCAGCAGTAGGTCAGCTGCTAAGTAAAATTCAGATAGTCTCTAACTTGTCATGATTTTTTGACTTTATAATGTTTCAAATGTATATCACTAAGTCAATATATATATATATATATATATATATATATATATATATATGTTACACACACACACACACACACACACACAACCACACAACAGGTCTTTTCCCCCTCCCGGCCCATTCGCTGACTGTTCCCCATCCTAAACCTCCTCCCTACCCCAACACCCATCTCCCCAAGGACGTCCCACCCCCACCCACCCCACTAGACCTCTAAACTTCCTGGGGCATCCAATCACTTGAGGGTTAGGTGCATCTTCTCTGACTGAACCCAGACCCAGGAGTCCTCTGCTGTATATGTGTTGGAGGCCTTATCTTAGCTGGTATATGCTGCCTGGTTGGTGATCCAGTGATCAGGGGTCCAGGTTAATTGAAACTGTTGGTCCTTTTATAGGGTGGTTCACCTCCTCAGCTTCCTCCAAATTTTCCCTAATTCAACCAGAGGGGTCAGCAGCTTCTGTCCATTGGTTGGGTGCATATATCTGTATCTAACTCTTTCAGTTGCTTGTTGGGTCTTTTGGAGGGCAGTCATGATAGGTTCCTTTTTATGAACACCCCATAGCCTCAGTAATGGTCTTGGGGTCTCCCCTCAAGGTGGATCCCACTTTGGGCTTCTTTTACTCAGGCTCTTCTCCATTTCCATTCCTACATTTCTTTCAGACAGGAAGAATTATGGGTCAGAACTTTGACTATGGGATAGCAACCCCATCCCTCACTTGATGCCCTGTCTTTCTGCTGGAGGTGGGTTCAATAAGTTTCCTCTACTCACTGTAGGCTATTTCATATAGGGTCCCCTCCTTTAAGTCATAAGGATCTCTTGCTTCCCGGCTCTCTGGTACATTCTGGAGCATCCTCCCAAACTCCTTCCTCTAGAGGTCTCCTGTTTCCATTCTTTCTGCTGGCTCTCAGGGCTTCAGTCCTTTTCTCCCACCCAATACTAGATCACATTCTCCTATTTAGTATAATGTTCTACTAATTTCATTTGATATTCATTATTTAATTTATATCAGATGTTTTTAGATAATTTTGTTCAACCATAAAATATTATTAATATTCTGAGAATGTTAGGGACAATTATGCTAAGCCATGATATATGCCAGATTAAATATATTAAATGCTGTCTTAACTTAAATAGTTGAAATTTTATTTTGAATGAGTTTGTGAGAATGTAACCCTAGTCTGATTTGAGTGTCATGTTTTCTAATACCATATGCTATGAAAGACTCAGCATAGCCTTGAATATGTGTGCGAGTCACAAATGTTGAACTACATTAAGATGAGTGTTGTTTAATATTTGAGTATCCATTATTATCAATAAACTAAATATCAGGTCCTATGATCATGAAAAAGACAATATTGCTGCCTGTAATTATTATAAGTAATGTGCTTTTATACATTACTAACAGCAAGTGCCTATATAAGCAATTTGGACTAGAGTTTTGTTTTTGTTTTTGATTTTTTAAACCTACATAAATTTGACCTGAAACAGTGAAAGAGATGATAGTTCTGTAAGTCACCTCCCTGCAACATTCTCTGACACGTATTTTGTTC
This sequence comes from Rattus norvegicus, assembly GCF_021556685.1. Lineage (NCBI taxonomy): Eukaryota > Metazoa > Chordata > Mammalia > Rodentia > Muridae > Rattus > Rattus norvegicus. The sequence continues at coordinate 50,424,414 of NC_141537.1, read as the reverse complement.
TTTCCTTTGCTTTTTAAAATTTTGCATAGAGAAACACTGTTAAGACAAGAGAGTCTTCAGATAAATGAAAAGGGTAGAATCAGTTGGGTAGATGACAGTAAAGCAAATAGACTATGTTGACTCGGGATCAAGGCTGTAAATAATGCACACATAGCTCTCCAGCTCTCAGTCGCCGAGCTCCTGAAGCCATGATATATCCTACCTTACTAACTCCAAGTTCCAGCTTCCTTTCAGTCCATATTTCCACAGCTCTCTGCTCTGCCACAGTTGTCCTTAGGCTTCAGTACTCTTGGAATAAACTTTCCCTTGGTCTGTTTCTTAAAAAAAAAACTGTCTTTCAGCATTTAAAGAAATAAAAGATGCTTGGAAGTCAATTATATTCAGAAACAAATGTGAGGAATAAACAGAAACTGCAAAGTTGGCAAGAAATATTTAAATGACTAACTCAAAGTAGGTAGACGTTTTGAGATTTATGAGGTTAGTTGCCCAAAATGGGTTCAAAAACATTTATTCTTCTACTTTCTATGAATATGTAATTGTCCAAATCCTTCATTGTGTTTTGAAATAAAGGAAAAGAGTAAGTTATAGTGTGTATCATTGTTATGTGTGGAGCAAATTTTGGGTATATGCCCAGGAGTGGTATGTATATTTTTAAATTTTTCAAATTCTTTTTTTAATGATGATTCTTAAATGCTTTTACCTTCCTTGTAGCCCACTACCGACTGGTGAGAGCAGAGAAGCCAGGATATGGGGGAAGTAGGCATGTTTAGAAAGGTTCTTTGATACAACTCCTGTCTGTGAGGTCTGGAAATGAGCAGTTCAGTTTACAGGTCAGCAGGTAATGGCAGCTCAATTTACTCACAAACACTTCTGGGATACACAAGCCGTTCATTTCAGTAGAGTTAGGTTAGCAAGAGTGGTGACAGGACCCAGCAGAGACAGCCAGGCCTCAGCCTATACACAAGTCAGCAGGAGGGACCAACAGGAACACGAGGAGAAGTTCTTGGCTATGCCTCTCTCAGGGAAGCAAAGATCAGTGAAGACACAAGACCCACCAGCTTTGCACAGCTAGCTGTACCAGCAAGGCAAGCTCTCTCTCCATCACTCCTTGGAGTTCCATTTACATCTTCCAAACGTCACATGTCTTCCACATGCTTTGCTCAGAATAGCTCTTGCCTCAGCACAGGTCTTCCCTCCGCATATTCAACCAATCAGTCTGGGTCTTTGGAAATGGCAAGAAACTACAGTACACCACCAGAAGTTTTGTGGTGTGCATTTCTCTTTAGCTGGCAAATGCAGCTCAACTATGCAGTGTAAGCCAGACAAATACATGTGTGTTGTTAGCAAAGAATCTTTCATTATGTTTCTTTTCAAGTGCTTGCTTCAGCAGAACATCCTCTCTCTCCCTTGTCTCCTTCGGTGGAGATAAGGAAAAGACAGGATATGAAACATTCCTTCAGGATTCTAACTTAGCCTTTCACACATTTGTCAACTATAATGAAATGTGCTTTCATGTATATGCCCTAGCAAAACACCACCCAACCAACTTTCCAAAGAACCCCTAAGTTTCCACTTCAGTAATATAGCTGTGTCTTCAGTTACAGCTATTCCCAATTTTCTGAGGAACTGACAGGTTGATTTCCAAAGTGATCGTACCAGCTTGCCAACAATTGAGGACTATTCCTCTTTCTCCATACCTCACCAGTGTCTACAGTTGCCTGAGTTAGGTGGAATCTCAGGGATCTTTTGATTTGTATTTCCCTGTGTTCATAGGAGACTTATTTATAGCAGTCAGAAGCTAGAAACAACCCAAATGTCCCTCAATGGAAGAATGGATACAGAAAATGTGGTACATGTACACAATGGAATACTACTCGGCTATTAAAAATGAGGACTTCATGAATTTTGTAAGCAAATGGACAGAAATAGAAAATATCATCCTGAGTGAAGTAACCCATGCCTAAAAGGGCATACATGATATATACTCACTGATAAGTGAATATTAGCCCAAAGCTCAGAATATTCACAATAAAACTCAAAGACAATATGAAGCTTAACAAGAAGGGTGGCCAAAGTGTTGATGCTTCAAACTCACTCAGAAGGGGAACCAAATAAACATGCAAGGGAGGGAGGGAATGATCTTGGAGGTTAAGGGTAGGGGGAGGAAAAACGAGGGCCAGGACCAGGTATGGAAAGAGACAAGAGAGAAATCCAGAGGGCCAGGAGAATAAATAGAAATATGTAGCTTGTGTGGTTGGGAGCTTTGGGAACTACTACAAAGTCTCAGATGCCAGGGAGAGGCTCTCAGGCTACAATGGGAATTGCATTAGCCAAAATTCCCAATAGCAGGAAGATAGGACCTGAAGAGACTATTTCTAGTAGATAGACATTGGATGGATTGCGCCACCCACCCATCTAAAAAAAAATTAAAACAGAATTGTCCCTGTCCAAAGGAAATGCAGGGATAAAAATGGGGCAGAGGCTGAAGAAAAGGCCATCCAGGGACGACCCCACTTTGCAATCTATCCCATTAGCAGACACCAAACTCCAACACTATTGCTGATGCTAAGAGGTGCTTACAGACAAAAGCCTGATTTTGCTGTCCTCTGAGTCTCTGTCAGCACCTGACAAGACAGATGCAGATACTCACAACCAATCATTGGACAGAGCCCGGGGAAGAATGCAAAGGGCTGAAGATCACAACCCTATAGGAAGAACAACTGTATCTACTAACTGGCTCCCTCAGGACTCTCAGGGACTAAACCACCAACCAAAGAGTATACATGGGTTAGTTCATGGCTCCTGGTACATATGCAGTAGTGTAGCAGTGGGAGGCTAGGTGCTCAGTCCTGTGGAGGTTTGATGCCCCAGAGAAGGGGGATGCTAAAGGGGTGAAGCAAGAGTGGGTACATGGGTGGATAGCAGAGAACTAACTCTCTTAGAGGCAAGGAGGAAGGAGATGGAGTGGGGAGTTCATTGAGGGGAAACATAGAAGGTGGGTAACGTTTGAAATACAAACAAATAAAATGATAATAAAAAAGTATAATGTGTAAGTATCTCCTTAAACCTGTCAGTGTATGCTGGCATATTCCTTGAATATCAAAATAAAATAATTCTTAAGCCAAGCAAGGTCATATTCTTTTTTAATTTTAGCAATCAAGAAACAGACATGTAAATCCCTATGATTGTGAAGCCAGCTTGGTCTACACAGTGAAGCCATATCTCAGAGACCATGTAAATACAATAAATAAATAAATAAATAAATAAATAAATAAATGTAAATATATTTACAAATACAAATACAATATGGTTATAAATAAATAAAATTTTGCCTGAAATAAGTGCCCAGATTCAACAGTATTTCATAGTATCTTTCTATGTGACCAAATGGTTTAAAATTTATGCAAAATGATTTTTCATATTTGATAATCATATAAACAGAATCTGGACTGTCACAAGACAGAATTGGTACTTTCCATTAAAGTAATTGGTGGGACCATGGAAACGTCAAATTAGTCTTGAAACCTTCTGCCTTAAATGGGCAGGCTAGAAGTTACCAAACACCAAAATCTTAGATGATTTTCTGTCACCTATTGGTGTGATTGAAAAATCTTGTATATTTAAATATTCTTGGAGTGAGTCTCTTTAGTCTCAGGAAGTTAAAAAAAAACAAAACACCGAACAAAAAGATGAAATCATCCTTACAAGACTCAGGAAGTAAAGAATCCACAAGGTAGTTAGGAATTTCCTAATAGAAAGTTTTACAACAGCCTTCTCCATGGTCAAAAGCAATATCAATCCTCTGGAATGGCAGACCCTGCACAGTTGAGCTGCCTGGGTTTCACCCAAGGTAACTTATTTAAAAATATGCAGGCTTATTCTCAAACACTTGCCATTATTACACTTAGTATTTTACACAAGCAAAATTACTTAATGAGTATAGCAATCATTTGCTGTGTGCTTTTGCATTAATTTTAAATATATTCCATGACAAATTACCTCATATTTCATGGCTTATAGAAACACAGGTTTACCCATTGTTTTGTTGTATAATATGGCATAAAGATTTATATTCCTAGAACCAAGTACTTGTAGGCCTATCATTCTAATTATCATCTCTTGGAAAGAATTTACAGATTTGGGCAATCTGTTGATTCATTTCCTTACTTAATGGTAACCTATTTGCGAGAGTCTTTCCCAGCATCTCTCTAGAAGCTGCCAGTATACACAGGGCACTTTTCTCCATGATGCAAACAGCTACCTCATTCAAGTCTTGTATACCTAAGCAAGCATGAGATCTTTTACTTTTCTTTTATGTTTTCTTTTCTGATTTATCTTAAGACAAGTATCCTTGACCAATTTTCCTGCTGCTTTATGAGCGAGAAGTGGTTATACTGGCCATCTGGATCATTCAAGATCATTTTTAATCTTCATATTACGTATAAGGAACCTTGAGTCTCTGTATGAAATTGTTTCAGATCAGTAAGTAGGCTGGCAGTTGATCGAACAACCAGGGATGAAAATCTTGGTTGGTCATATTTATAAAATTTCTTATCACATTAGTATCCCTATTTTTATATAAAAGCAGGCTAGATGCTAAGCTTTCAAACATTCAACAATGATATAAAATCTAAAGTAGGGTAGCTGAATATTCAGGCATAAGACACTATGATAATTTCCATTTTATCATAAGGAATTGTGCTTAGAAACAGATGGTAGCATAGTATTCCTGACATTCAAAGGGCAACATAAATTAAAAAAACTACCAGGATTCACCAATAGTAAATCTAGAGACATTAAATATTTAAGTATAAAAATAGCATATAAAACATATTTTAAAAGTCAGTGGGTTTCTACCTCCAATTGGAATCATAACCCTATAAGAAAGTCAGAGAAAACAATGCAGCAGAAAAATTACTGTCTACAATAGAAACATTATAATCCAAACCCTATTATAAAGGCAGAAAATGTCTTTACAAGATTCAAATCATATGTAAATCTCTTAGGAATATAGTATTCATGGGTTTTTTTTTCCAGTCACAGTCTTCTCACAAGCTTACAAAAGACTTAACACTTAAAGGTGAAATATTAGTCTAATTTCTTTTTTGGAGCAGCAAAAAAAGAATGGTTTCCACCTTGCTTGTATTAAACTGTGAGAGGTCCTAATTATCACAGCAAGTAAAGCAACAGAAAGAAAACATGCAACCCAAGAAGAAGAAAGGGGCTTGTCATGGCTTGCTGACAAGATAATTCTTTAAATACATTTGAGATAATGTGACTATAGCGTATGCATTTTTATTAAAATAAAACTGGGTATTCATGAAAAGAAAATTAAATCAGGCACTGGAAATCAAATGTATATGAGGAATTATCATCATGGGGAGTACCCGAGAATTCTGAAATAAAATAAAATAATAGAATAGAAATCAATATACATCCCTAAACACCATCATCTAAAACATCACACCTAAACACCTAAAACATCACAGCTGAACAAGCAGAATCTTCCAGTAGTCTGAGACTTAGGGTAAAGTTACAAGGAAGAAGACTGTGACAATTGTTTATTTCCTTGGAGAAATATTTAACCTAAATTGACTATATCCCAGATCATGTTTTGTTATAGTTCTAGACCCCTGAACTCCTTAATCTCAAACCTTTTATGTTATCACACCCGCAGGTGTTAATCTTTTGGGGATGCAAATATTGTAAAGTGTCTCCAGAGTTTTGAAACTTGGTAGAGTTTTTCCAGAACTTGGGTGGGGGTTCTGTGGGAGTGGGGAGTGGTGGTCATCATTTAGTGCACAATTGCCACAGAAGACAGGCCTGTTCTCTTATTTCTGAAATGGTGTAGGATCATAACTTCAGGGGCACGACTTTCAATTATGAAAGTAAGTGAACAGGTTTTCTGAACATGTTGGCTGAAGTCCAACTCAGGCGACCATAGAGTCTCCCTTGCATATGCTTAAAACCTCTCTAGTCCGTGTCTCCCTCATACTCTATCTGGAGCATAGACTATCACATTTTGCTTGGTTTTGTGTGATATTTGCCTTGACACTGCACACAGGAGATGGAAGCAGAAATTATGAGTCCTTTAATCTATTTGTCCTGGTATAAATCAACCACAAACCACATGTAAAAACAAGGAGTCCACGAACTTCCAGTCAGATGTAAATTTTGATTTGTTTTCCCACAGACTCTTCACTTTATCCCCTGAGAGTGAGTTAGAATTACGGATATAAACCATTTTACATCTATTTCATATGTTTACCAGTTCTTCAAGAGTTTCATAGAACACACTTTGATTGTAATTAACTCCCCTTAAGTCTTTTTTTTTTGTTTTCTTTTACTTTCTAATTCTTCAAGAGGCATATTTGTGCTGTCCAAATGTCTTTGGATATCTGGTATTTTACTTGGAAAATGTTGACTAATCAGGGACATACTTGCAAAGAAAACTGCCTCCTCTTCAACAGAGTAGCTAAAATTGACAATAGCTCCCTGACCAGGGATGGGATTTTGTGCCCATCTTTCATTTTAAATGCTGGGATATAATTCCATTTGTTCTTTAAGGTTTTGTGAACGGGGTCAAAACTGCTGTGAATTTCTATATGCAGCTTCTGCTGTATCCACAATATATTTCCATTATCTCTGACTCAAACATTCTTTCAAATCCTTCTCCACTGATTCTCTAGTCTTGGAAGGAAGTGTGTGATACATATTCCTTTTTGTTTTGTTTTGTTTTTTAAATACATTCCAGTCATTTCCCCCACTCCCTTAGAACTTCCCTTCCACAATTCTTCATCCCATTCCTCCTCCCATTTGCCTCTGATAGGGTGTTCTCCCTCCACCCCCAACATGCCTCCACTTATCCTGGGACCTTAAGTCTCTCAAGGATTAAGCACTTTTCCTCCCAATAAGGCCTGAACAGGCAGACCTGTGCCAGAGGCCTCATACTGGCCAGTATATGTTCCTGGTTGGTGGTTCAGTCTCAGGGAGCTCCCTGGTGTCTGGGTAAGTTGAGACTGCTGGCCTTCCTCTGGGGTTGCTCTCTCCTTCAGCTTCTTCAGGCCTTCCCCTAATTCAGCCATAGAGGTCTCCAACTTCAGTTCAATGATTGGGTGTAAGTAACTGATTCTGTATCAGTCAGTTGCTGATAGGAACTTTCAGAGGCTTGCTATGCCAGGCTCTGGTCTATAAGCACATCACAGCATCAGTAACAGTGTAAGGTCTTGATGCCCTCCAGTGAAATGGATCCCAAGTTGGGCCAGTCAGTGAACCACATTTCTTCAATCTCTTCTCTATTTTTGTCCCTGTAGTTCTTTTAGACAGGAACAGTTCTGAGTCACAAATTTTGACTTAAGGGTAGTAACTCTGTCCCTTCTCTTGAGGCACTGTCTACCTACTGGAGGTGAACTTTTCACCAATGTTGGGTATTTTGGCTAAGGTCTCCCCCTTAGAAACCTTAGAGTCTCTCAGTTCCCAGGTCTCTGCTACTTTCTAGAGGAGCTCCCTTCCCCATGCTGCTTTGGCCGTCTGGGCTTCTCTGCTGTTTCCCACCTACCCGATCCTGTTCCCAAACCTCCCCTCTTCCAGCTAGGTCTCTCCCTCCCTTGGCCTCCTGTGATTATATCTTCCAATTTCTAAGTGGAATTGAAACATCCTCACTTGGATATATTTCCTTGTTACCTTTATTATGGTCTGTGGGCTGTATCCTAGGTATTCTGTACTTTTTAGCTAGTATCCAAGTGCATAATAATCCGTGAGTATATATGCCATGTATGTCCTTTTTGGGTCTGAGTTACATCATTCGGGATGATATTTTCTAGTTACATCCATTTGCCTTAAAATTCATGATGACTTTATATTTAATTGATGAAAGTATTCCATTGTGTAAATGAACCACATTTTCTGTACCCATTTTTTCGTTGAGAGACACCTGGCTGCTAAGAACATGGTAGAGCATGTGTCCTTGGGGTGTGGTGGGGCATATTTTGGGTACATGCCTAGAAGTAGTAAAGCTCTAGCTTCAGGTAGAACTATTTCGACTTTTCTGTGAACTGCCATATTGATTTCCAGAGTGATTGTACCAGCTTGCACTCCCACTGCAATGAAGGAGTGTTTCTTTTTCTCCACACCAGCATGTACTGTCACTTGAGTTTTTGATCTTAGCTCTTCTGTTTGGTGAGAGATGGAATGTTAGGGTCATATTTTGATTTGCATTTCCCTGAAGACTATGCACTTTGAACATTTCCTTAAGTGCTTCTAGGCCATTCAAGACTCTTTTATTGTGAATTTTCTGTTTAGCTCTGTACCTCATTTTTAATTGGGTTCTTTGGTTCTTTGGAGGATAACTTCTCTATTAGCCCTCTATCGAATGTAGGGTTCATAAAGATTTTATCCCAATCTATAGGTTGCTGATTTGTCCTAATGATGGGTTTCCTTTGCCTTACAGAAGCTTTTATGTTTTGTGAGGTCCCATTTATAGGTTTTTGATCTTAGAGCCTGAGTCACTGGTATTCTCTTCATGAAATTTCTCTGTGTGCCACGAGTTTGAGGCGTTTCCCACTTTCTCTTCTATTAGAGTCAGTGTATCTGGTTTTATGTTGAGGTTCTTGACCCACTTGGACTTGAGCTTAGTGCAAGGTGATGAATATGGATCTATTCCCTGCCACAGTGTCCTTTCTTCCTGTTCCTGGGTGCTTGGGTAGCTTCCACAGAACTATGGGCACTTAGAAGTTGGGAAGGGGCAGATTCATTATGAGAAGAAAGTAGAATGTGAGTACTAACCTCCTCACCCCTTTTAATGTCTGCAGTCTGGGCTGTGGCTCCCTTCATGGATAATAATTTATTCATCATGACTCCCGCAACAGTAACAATCATACATAAAAGAGAATCATCCTCACATAATACCACCTCCAGCAACATAAAGAACAGGAACTAACAAGCATCTGTCTTTAATATTTCTCAATATCAATGGACTCTATTCCCCCCAAAAAGATACAGACTAACAGACTGTATACATAAATAGAATTGAGCTTTTTTTTGCATATAAGAAACACACCTCAGTGATAAAGACATACCACCGCAGAAGAAAAGGATGTAAAAATGTTTTCCAAGCAAATGGTCCCAAGAAAGAAGCTGGAATACCCATTCTAATATCCAATAAGATAGACTTTCAACCAAAAGTTATCAAATGAGATGGGGAAAGACAATTCATATTCATCAAAAGAAAATTCCAGCAAAAGGAAGTCTCAATTCTGAACATCTATGCCCCAAAGGAAGGGCACCACACTCACAAAAGATATATTACTAAAGTTTAAAACACATATTGAACTCCACACAATAATAGTGGGGAACATCAACACCCCGTTCTCACTGATGGGCAATGCATTGAAACATAAACTAAACAGAGACACAGTGAAAATGTTAGAGGTTATGAACCAACTGGATTTAACAGATATTTACAGAACTTTTCACCCCAAAACAAGAGAATATACCTTCTTCTCAGCACCTCATGGAACTTTCTCCAAAATTGACCACATATTAATTTTAAGATTGAGCATTCTGCTGTCTCATATTCTTTGCACTTTGGCCCATTGAAGGTCACTATGTTAATCACCATCTACTACACAGAATCTTCTAAGATTCAGGATAAATAATGTGATGATATATGAGTATAATGGTAAATCATTAGGAGTCAATTTAATGTTTTTTCCATTTATCAAAATAATTAGTTGCAGGTTTTTGGCTGAAGTTAAGCACCTATATAGCCATAAGTTCTTTGCTTGAAAATGGAGCAAAATATATGTTCCATTTGGTGATGTAAGACTTAAGTCTAATCATAAAATGCTTGCTTACTCTGAGATTGTTCATGCCTCTTTTTCACTAGTGTACATGTCTCACGAGGCCAGTCAGTATTGTAATTAGGAAGGTCGTAGCCAGTTATTATTGATGATTACTTTCCTACTTTTGTAAGTTGTGTAGAATAGTCTATAATTATGAAAGCTAGCCAGTAGTGAGTAATCAAACTTGTCCAGAACAGCTTGATTTCTTTCTTTACTATAATTGAAGTATGTGACATCTTCAGCAGTGAATCTTACCTTAAAGTTCTGTTAGGTATCAAAGAAAAATGACAATATATTATAATGTTCCAGGTCATTAAGAATCACTGGCTAACAACTTCCAAAATGGTAATATATTCATGTTACTAAGATTTTATTAGCAGTAGACAGTTTGTAAAATATATATGATATATGATATCATATATATATATATATATACATATATATATATATATATATATACATGTGTGTGTGTGTGTGTGTGTGAAGTACGAAGCAAAGACTGAAGAAAAGTCCATCTAGAGATTGCCCCACCTGGGGGATCCATCCCATGTACAAACACCAAACTCAGACAACATCGTGGATGCCCAAAAGTGCATGCTGACAGGAGCCTTAAATAGCTGTCTCTCGAGAGGCTCTGCCAGAGCCTAACAAATACCGATGAGGATGCTCACAGTTAACCATTGAACTGAGAACAGGGTCCCTAATGGAGGAATTAGAGAAAGAATTGAAGGAGCTGAAGGAGTTTGCAACCCCATAAGAAGAACAACAATATCAACCAACCAGAACCCCAGAGCTCCCAAGGCTTAAACCACCATCCCAAGAGTACAAAGGGATGGACCTATGTCTCCATCCACATATGTAGACAAGGATGGCCTTGTGGGACATCAGTGGGAGGAGAGGCCTTTGGTCCTATCAAGGTCCAATACTTCTGTGTAGGGAAGTGTCAGGGCTGGGAGGTGGGAGGCAGTGGGTGGTTGGATGAGGGAGCACCTTCACAGAAGCAGGGAGAGGGCGGGGTCAGATAGCGGGTTTCTGGAGGAGAAACAGGGAGAAGGGGATATCATTTAAAATATAAATAAAAAATCCAATAAAAGAAGAAACACACACACACACACACACACACACTCACACACACACTCACACACACACCTTACATGTCCTCTGTTAGTAAGTATATATTATGGCTTGGTTTCTGTTTTCTGTTGCTTTGTGGAATTCCCATATGTGGGAATGTGTGTCCCGCATCTCATAGAAGTTTCCTGTTCTCTTTCTTCTGTTTGCTTGTTTTGTGATTCCACCGTTTGTCTTTGTTTCAGTTTATTTTACTATTATTCTCAAGATGCTTGATTGCTTTCTGACAAGAGACAGAAAGGAAGTGGATTCAGTTGGGAGGGGAAATGTACAAGATCGTCTCGGAATTGGGGTGGTGGTGGAGGGAAACCCTAATCAGAATATATTGTATGAAAAGCAATCTATTTTCAGTAAAAGTAATAAAGAAAAATTACATCAAAATATAACTTTTTGCTGTAGTCTTCAAAGATTGACATATCTATTCTGATCTTTAATATCCTTTTAGTGAGACCCGATTTCAAGTATTTACAAATATTTTTAAGAAACTAAAAATGTTTGTATCAAACCAATTCAGGATCTTGTTTTTTAAACTTAATTAAATGAAAATTATGTGCTAAAATATTTTATTAGAGTACACAGCATTGGTACACATCAATTATCCTCAGATATACCTTTAAATTTGGAAAGTAAAGTTTAAAAAGTTGTTTAACTTACCTGTTGTTATATTATTTTTATCATTATGTAACTTGTGGGATTTAAGAAGCAAATGTAGAAAATAAAACTTATGGGATACATTTGTAAGTGGAGGCTTTTTAATGTAACATATAAGTACAACAAAGCCTATAGGGAGTTACTGACCAAATGTGATGTTTGAAACTTAAAACGTTAGTCAATGTAATATGACAAGTTGAAATGAAGAGCAGAGACTATGTGAATCCAATTCCATGTACTCCTATGTGTGCCTATGTCTCCAGTGTCTGCACCTGAAATCATGCCTCAAAGATTAATTTTTTGTTGTTCTTACATTAAACTAATGTCTATTCATGCATTACATTTTATCTTTTCTATTCTACCTAGGGACCTTATTCTATGCAGGCTTTCCTGTCTCGTGTATTCTGATATGTTCTCATGCCTTTTTCTCTAGTGAACTGTTTTCACTAGTTTAGAAATATGTTGCATTTCTCAAAGTCTAATTGTGAAGCAAAATACAGACTTTGCCTTGAAACTCTTTCATGGCTTCTATTTTGGCATTGTTTTGTTCCCATGTTGTGGCAACAGTCCTGAAATGGCTTGCCTATCCTCATCTGCTCTGCCAATCTCCTTTAAATGCAGTCCAATTGGGCCTTGGTCCACAGACCCCGTGCTCATGACTTCCTTGATGTTAAATCTGTTCATACTTGAACCACCAGCAGCACTCCTGACCTTTCGTTGTGCTGGGCTTTTTCCTCCACATTCTCCAGCTTCTCCTGATTCCTTTCATGTCTCAACTTTTACCCTTTCAGTATGTGCTGTGTCTCTGTCTTTGGAGGAGGGCCACATTGTGCTCAGAGTATGTTCTTTTTGCCATGTTTGCCTTTTGAGATCTCATTTATTCCTAATCTCCTTGCCAGTAGATCTAATTTTATATCTGTAGGCAAAATTGTTCCCTGAAACACACAAAATCACACACATACAATAGATGTACACATACACACAAACATACAAAAATAAACACATGCACACCCTAAACATATATACATATATTACACATATATACATATATATGCATATGCAAATACACACATGTGCACCTAGTAATCACATGTCTAGTCTACTGTGCTTTCTGTTGGATACCTGAGAAACATAACCAGAATACGACCATATTTTTTTCTCTTCCTATTCACCTACTTCATACAACATTGTTGCTCCTCTGTATCTGTAGCAGCCACCCTCATGATGCCATTGGGAATACAGAGTCATCCTTTAAGAATTAAAGCATGGTGTTTGCAGAAACCCCCAAAGCTCTCCTCTTGACACCAATTCTCTATTTTCTCTACCCCTTCACAGTGTCCAAATCTAGTCTCTGTCTTAGTTAAGACTCTACTACTGTGAACAGACACCATGACCAAGGCAACTCTTATAAGGACAGCATTTAATTGGGGCTGGCTTACAAGTTCACAGGTTCACTGCATTGTTATTAAAGCAGGAGCATGGCAGCTCCTAAGAAGGCATGGTACAGAAGGGACTGAAAAAAAAAGAATCAAAGCTTAATTTGGTGACTTCTCTCTTCAAATTCTGCAGTGCTCCTAGTTTTGCTCTGAGGGCACCATCAGAATCTTTTGTGATCCTGCCATATCCAGAGCACTCTCAGTGCCCTATGGTAGGTAGGCATAACTCCTAAAGCTACATGTGTGCAGGTTGTCAGTTTTGTCTCTCCAACATAGCAGGCAAGTATTTAAAAATTAATTCGAATCACTGAGCTAAAACATGAGTTAAAAAAAAAGCTCCATTTTTATAAAATATAAGTGAACTATTAGAATAAGTTAAAATCCTTGTGGTAGTGCATCCCTCAAAATCTTAAGGGTTGTTTTATGATTATAAGAAGCTATGTTGTTATTGATTTTATTGATAGTCTTCAAGTAATGATTTCTCACCATGCATATTATATGTGAAAATGATAACCTATGTCCATAAAACTTTTTGTAACAAAACTTATCACTGTTTTGTTATGGAGCCAAATTATATTAATTGTTAATTTGTAAATAACAGTAATGTAAAATATATTTACCAGCATTCAAACTAATGTTTTAAAGAACATTTAGTGAGTCATATTTTAAAATGAAAATATAGAATGAATATGTGTATGCATGGAAGAAAGTATATAATTCTATCTTAAAGACACTAAGAATACATTTAAGAATGAATAATTACTGACTCTAAGGAGTGGGGTTAATTTTATTTCAAGACACATTGGTCGCCTTAGTATTGTTTGGATCTGTGATGGAAACTTTGTATTCAGAGCAAATTTCCATTCATGATCATAAATTTATTAAATTAATATTAACATTACTAGTGGTTTTGTCAGGGGTATGTTTTCATTGGTGCATGAACTATTGTGTTACTCATATGTGCACAACATTGTTTTAAACACTGAGAAGACAAGAGTGAGTAACATATCTCTGTATGTCACAGGGCTTCAACAGTGGTGGCATCACACCCAGGTTATATCTCTCCATAAGCTTACTTCCCTTCACTTTGCTTCCTCCTTCAAGTAACATTTGAAACAACAGTAGCTTTTCTTTATAAGTTCATATCTGTCCCCTCATAAAGTATTTAATCTATAGAACTGCTGAGCCAAAACAGAACTTATACATACTGTAAATTCAAATACTGTCTAATTCATTTGGATAAAATATTTCTCCTCTATATTTCAGTTTGCTGTAGATATCCGTCTACCCCATAAACAAAAGCCCCCAAATCAATTCATCCTTTCACGTGGTGAAAGGGACACTTTTTAAGCCATTACTGTTAACAATGTGCTTTGTCTTAGCATTAATTTTAATATAGTAATGATTCACTTGGCACCAGAATTTCATCTACCAACCAAATATTTCCAAGTAAGTACAAACATTAATTAAGCAGCACAATAGCTCTGTAAGGAAAACTATTACTATAATCCTGGATTTGAATAGGTTATTGAAAGGGAAAACAGAGCAATGGGTAATTCATTGTTTACTTATCAGAAGGGAGGATATTGTTGGCTGCAATACCTTCAGTCCATGACTTTACTCCAAGTGATAGTAAAAGCGTGGAGGAATGGGTGGGACACTCTAGAAGAGAGAGTATCCTGCATCCTGAAATTAGACTGTACCTGCTATATTATCCCTGAGTTTAGGATATAAAAGGAAAGAAGTAATTAGTTTGAATAGTGTTTGAATAATAGCTTATGAAGAGAAATCTATATGGTTAAAGTGAGAAGAAAAGAAAAATCCCTAACTCAAATACAACCATTAAAAGGAGAGGCATTCCTTAGTTTCTTGTTGTTCTATATGTAGGGATGAGGTAGCTTGAGGTTTCCTCATCCATGTTAGATTGTCTTTTGGTGTTGTCCTTCCATTAGTTATCCAATATCAAAGGGGCAACTCTGAAACCATACACATTCAAGGAACAGTATGCACAGTATGCAGACTTGGCAGGTTGTATTTGTGTGTGTGTGTGTGTGTGTGTGTGTGTGTGTGTATGTGTATGTGTGTGTGTCGGTGTGTGTATGTGTTGGTGTGTGCATGCATGTGTGCATGTGTGTGTATATTTTTTTTTTACGGAGCTGAGGACCGAACCCAGGGCCTTGTGCTTGCTAGGCAAGCGCTCTACTACTGAGCTAACTCCCCAACCCCATTTGTGTGTATATTAATAATTAAGGAATACATTAATTTAAAGAAAGCAGAGAGAGCTATGGCTACATGCATTATATGAGATGGTTTAAAGAGAACAAAGAGAAGGGAAGTGATCTAATTTTAATTTCAAAAATATCAAAGAAGTAGTTTTTAACAAAATGAGATGGAAGTGACTAGTTATAAATCATTTCTCAATTGGAAAACAGTTTTATGCCTACCGAAAGTGCATCAAAATCCCTGATCTTTTGAGATAAAATATGAGGTATTTGCTTAAGCACACATTTTGCATCTGATACTGGGTGTATTTGTTCTAAAGAACAAGGTGGTCAGGAAAGAAGATCACATACCAATAAATAAATAACAACACAAAAACGGGTACTGAAGTTTTCATTTTAATAACAAATCTCTTCTGTGAGATGGGTATTCTAAATATTGGACAAGGGAAATTTGTTAATCATTATGCATTTGGCATGGAAGCATTTGAATCTTCAATATCCCAAGTTCTTTACCTGAAACAGGAAAAATATAAGTAAAAAGGCCCCTCACTCTGGTCATAGGCTATGTACACCCTACACCCTACAAGTGGACGAATAGTTTTATAGGGAAATAAATCTTATTTTTATGGAGCTTTGTTGTATTTAACATCATCTAATTTTAATAGCTGTCAGATTCTGTAGAGTTACTCTGTGAAAAAGATTTCACATTTTGCTGATTTGTAATTGGCAATGCATTCTGCAGGTAAAGCTGTGAAAGACATTGGAGTTAAAGGGCTTATCCCCTGCTCAGGAAGCTCATTGCGTTTGCAGTTTCCATAGCTCTCAGAATTAGGAGAGATATATTGTGTTTGCATGAAAGATAGTTTCCGAATTACTTACTTCAATCCTTTTAAATACAAATGGCTGAAAAGTCCTGAATGGAAATGAGATTGGCCATTAAGCTGTGGAATATGTGGAGGATATTATAGTGTGTTTTTGCACTGGGGCTACGTCATCCATAAAAAAAAGTCTTCTCAGTTACTTTGATTACCTTTTCAAAGGTTGACAGCTGCCTGCTATGCTAATAGATAAGGTTTGAGGGGTGCGCACTTTGCTGAATTATAATGAAGATCATCTTATAAAATACTAATGTATACTGTACTGGAAACTCCATACTATCTATTATAAGCTAACCTGAATTTTAAAAAAATGAAAACAGTTAATGTTTTAAATGTACAGCACCTACACAAGAAAATAAAGTTAATTTTATGTCTAAAACTTAAAGTTCATAACCTCTATCCTTTAGAAAATTTTTATCAGAAAAATTTAGCGACTCAATATTTATCGTACCTGCTTTAATGATTTAGCTTAAAAATTTACAGATAGAAAGCTGACAATCTAAATATTATGTCTTATGATTCATTTATGCATCATACAGAAATTATGCTAAAACAAATTAATATATTATTAATGTGTTATTATAGTAGATCATATTAATTATATTTTTATAATACAATTAACAATTGTATTATTAATGTAATTAATATATTGTTTTTAAAATCAATAATGATTAGTAATAATAAGGCAAAAGCTTTATTTTCAAGCACATAATAAGTGCCATGTATTTACTTATTTGATCTGTGAGGAACTCTTTGAGATAGGCAGGCTGTGAAAATGTGACTACATGTGCCAGTATTTAAAAAAAAACAATTCTTAGATCTGATCTTGACTTTAAAAAGCAGGCAGAAGTCTCCATATCTGAAAAGAGCTGGTGAATTTGAAAAGAAACTAATATTGACATGTGTCCTTGGTAATTATATTTGTCAATGCTGTTTATTAAGTATCTCTTTTTGCTCCTATTTTTCTGAAGTATGTGTTTTTCATATTAGCACCCCCTGCTACATTTCATTATAATCGGTTATCTTTTATTTCTGTTTATTTTCTTCCACACAATATATCTGGACACCATCCTTCCCTTCCTCCACTCCTCCTAGTACCCCCCCCAATACACACACACACACACACACACACACACACACACACACACACACACACTTCCCTCACCTCTAGATCCATTGCTCTTCCATTTCCCTTCAGAAAAGAACAGGTCATGGTTGGGGATTTAGCTCAGTGGTAGAGCGTTTGCCTGGCAAGTGCAAGGCCCTGGGTTCAGTCCCCAGCTCCTAAAAAAAAAAAAAAAAAGAAAAAAGAAAAAAAATAAAGGAACAGGTCTCCCACTGAAATCAGTTGAACATGGCATGTCAAATTCCAATGCAACTAGGTAGAAACCCCCATATTAAGGCTAAACAATAAAGCCCAGTAGGAGGAAAAGTGTCCCAAGAGTGAGCAGGCAAAAGAGTAAAAGAGTCAGAGATACCCCCACTCCCATTGTTAGGACTCCCACAAAAATCCCAAACTAAACAACTACAGTATGTATTCAGAGTACCTAGCACAAACCCACACAGGCTCTGTGCTTACTGCTTTAGTCTCTGTAAACCCCTATAAGCTTGCTTAGTTGATTCTGTGGGCAGTGTTCTACTGGTGTCCTTATCTCTTTGATCCTACAATCCTTTTTCCCCTTCTTCCTTTTGGTTCTCCGAGCTCTGCATAATGTTTGATTGTGGTTCTCTGTATCTGCTTCCATTAGCTTCTGGAAGAAGCTTCTGGTGATGGTTGGTCTACCTATCAATCTGTGAGTATAGCAGAATATCATTAAGAAGAATTTCAATGACTTTGTTTTTGTATGTTTGTTTGTTTGGTTGTTGTTGTTAGTCGTGTTTGGTTCTGTCCTAGATCTCTGAGTCATTCAGCTTCCTCTCAAGCTAGACCAGTCCCACATAAGCTGAGCCACCATCGCACCATCTTGTAGGCAAGACAGATTGCGGGTCAAACTTTTGTAGCTGGGTTAGTGTCCCAATCCCAACACTAGGAGCACAGTCTGGTTAAGAAATAATTTCTGAAAATAAAAACAAGGTAAATCAAATCAAGTATCACATAAGAAAAACAGCATCTAGTACTATCAAATACCGTGCATGAGATGATGCATCCATCTGTCGTCCCCGTCTCTGTCCCTCAGAAAGGAGCGACACCACGACATTCTTCTCAAAGCACTTTATTCAGGAACCTTTCTTTCTGCATGCAAGCAACAACCTTTCTTTTCTTCCCTTCTCTCCTCCTCCCAGCCCCCAGCACACTCCCTTATATCCTCCCTCAACTCTGCCTCCTCAGTCCAGACTGCCTAATCTCAGTTCATAGGTCCAGGTCACATGGCCTGATCTTGCGTCATGGTATGCCTCCGCAGCTCTCACAATGGACATGGCTAGTTTCAGGTGTGTGAGGAAGTCAGGTGCTAGTCATGAGACTTAACTACAGTCATGGGCGCCATCTTGGGACTGTCGCCACACCCGCTCCCCACATCCTTTGTGACTGTATAGCTCAGAATGGCTCCCTATATCCATCCAGTCAAAGATTGGATTTCAAGAGGTATAAGGCCACCATGAGTACCAGTCACTGAATAGCCCAGCTGTGAAACACACTTCAAGATAGTCCCCAACATTGATAATGATATTGCCTCTTGACTGTAAGTTCATCTTCCTCTAGTCTTTGCAATCTTTTCCAACAATCAGACAGTCCTTGGTTTCCCTCTAAGAATTACTTGTTTACCCATAATCTTAATGAGTGTTCCACACAAGTTTAGTATCATAACCTGGGATTCAATTGCAATGTAATTTAAATATTCCATCAATAACATTATTATTAGCTCACACTGTACACAGTATAATCCTGTATATTTTATTAAGATGATCGATTATTTTTTACTGCCGAGTAATACTTTATTGTATAAATGCACTGAATTTCATTTATCCATTCTTCAGTTGAGGAATATCTAAGTTATTTCCAATTTCTGGTTATTATGACTAAAGCTTCTATGATCATAGTGGAGCAAGTGTTTTTGTGACAGAATGGACTTCTGGGCTTAGGCCAAACAGTGGTAATAACATCATGAAATTTGCAGGCAAATGGGTGGAACTAAAACACCATCATCCTGAGTGATGTAACTCAGACCCTCAAAGACACAGATGGCGTGTACTGAACTATAAGTGAATACTAGCTTTTCACTAAAATCTAGTTACACTTCCATTTGCATACCCAGAAAGCTAAGTAACAAGGAGGGATTTAGGGGGGCAAATGGATCTCCTTTGGAAAGGGAATTTTGCAGGTGGAAGGGAATGAATGGTGACTGAAGTAGACTTTATGAGATGAGGGGAGATTGGCAAGAGAGAGTAAAATGAGAGATGTCTGAAATTGGGAGGCATTTGTAAGGCAATATGGAAACCCAGTGCAGTGGAATCTCTTACTTATCTAAAACAGAGACTCTAGGACTTCTATAAATAGAGGATTCTGAGCCTGAGCCCAACCATCATTTTTTAACTACAGATGGTTTCCTTCAACCTGTTGCTGTGGTCAAGATATATTTTCTGAAAGAAGAATAATGAGAAAGAAGAAGACAAAAAATTATATTTTGGTCATGGTACCTGTAGGGTTGATTGAGGAAGGTGGGACAGTGTCAGTCACAGAAAATCTTGTGAAATGCAAAATGTTGCTTATGGATGTAGTGTTATTACGCTGATTAACATATAAACATTAATTTAAAATAAGATAATTTTTTCAACCTTGCTTCACTAGAACAATTGAAAATATAGACTTGATACAAAATATTTTGATACTACTTTCTGTCTTCAGTGTTTCATATGGCTAGAAGATGGGGTAGCTTTTTGAAATATATAATTATGGTACTCGTTAAACGCTGAACCTCACTATGGCCCCATCGTATCAAGCTTCTCAGCTCAAGGGAAACTCCAGTGGTTGAGGGCAATAGATTGATGAGCTATCTCCCTGTCATAGCAGCTTCTCTGACCAAGGTCAAGAACAGCCCATTTGGTTATAATACTGAGGCCACTAGACAATATGAGAATTTAGTGAAAAAATATCTGTAGGTTTTTCCATAGGACCTCTATTTTCAGGAATGTGTCTTTGACCAAGTTTTGATTATCAGACATGGGACAGTTCCATGAGGTAGGTATCATATTCAATCAGACTATTGTTGGTTCCTCCAGTTCATGCTACTATTGGACCTGTGGGTACAAAGTACATGGTGATTTACTATCATAACATAGAGAGTTCAGTGTTAGACTTTTTGTCCCCACTATCCTGCATATCATATCTTGCATACTTCTACTATGATGAAAGTTAGACAGCATTAATAGAGTTTCTTGGACAGTTTCAGATAGATTTCTTAATGTCCTGTAATCAGAGTGGATACTTGTTTTCAGTGATATGGTATTATCATTTAGGTATCATGTGTTAGGTACTAGAAAAAAGATTCCTACGCTCTGTCATGTAAGCGTTTTTAATTTTATTTGTTGAACACCTTAATCTATTGAAGTAGTATTTTTAAAATTTGTTTTAGTTCTTATGATGCAACTGAGTTCATCCATTTATTTTTATTTCCTTTATAGTTAACACATCTAGCAAGATTGTTTGGATGGGTCTTTTTGATGTTGTGTAATATTTCTAACTTATTTACAAAAAGATAGTCTGGACTTAGTTTCTGTTACAATTTGTGTTTGGAAATATTTGATTTTAGGATGAAAGCATCTAAATTCTGAGCTATAAGGATTCATGAAACAAATATAGAGGTTATCAGATTCTAAAATAAATTCCCTAGATATGTCACCAGTGTGTAGTAACAATGCAATAATAAACAATCTATCTGAGAAGAAATGCCTTTGTCATCTAATCAAAATTAATGATCATTTACTAATGGCAAAGAGTATACTCTGCCCTGGAATATGCAATGTGTATTCTCTAGGCATTACGTTCCTGGAGTCTGTAATGTAGTTGGGAAAGTTATGTTTCTGGCAGATCAATATGCTTAAAATATAAAGCACAGATTACAAGGAGCAAGCCATACTTGGGAACATAGTTCAGTTAGGAGATCAAGCATCTTGGGATCTGAAGATTGATTGCAGTAATTATCTAAACATTGTTGAGTCAATTGTTAGGGTAATTGAAAACGTATTGTCCAAACATGTAGCATGACATTTTCAAGAACTGCAAGAGAGACCAATAAGGAAAAAAAGAAAGCTCTACAAAGCATATGAAGATTCTTCAAGGTAATTGAGGACATACTACTAGGGATTTTACAGCCTCTGACAGATCAGACACAAGTGTTTGAGCTTTGTTCACATCTGCCAGGTAGATAGAGAAGCTTTGGGAGCAGGGACTGGAGAAGACCACTGTGGTAAAAGATTACGCATCGCTTCCTTGTTCACTCTTCTGTTGCTCATGTCTTCGCTTGCTTTGGGCACTTCTTTTCAGGAAGAGCAAAGTCATTGAGCCATGACTTCTCTCCATAGCAAAATGATCAAGAAATTTGCTGTTTCAGCTGCAATACCTTGAAGCTTCTTTCACACAAAGAACCGGTTCCTGCCTCCAAGTCTTTGCCCCTATATTAGAAATGTATTAAATTTCTTGGAAATGATAAAAGCAAACCTTGATTCTGAAATCAGTAACACATACATCACAGGGCAAAAGCTATCAGTCCTCCATAGGAGAGCTTCCCCTCCTAAGGACACAAAGCTAAGTTCTTCACAAACTTTTTTTTTCCATGTTTGAAATGCCCATGAAACTATGCTGTTGCCATGACCTTCTTTACTGAGCGTTATCTGGGGTCTCTTCTCCAGGTTTCTTCTTCATTTATGTCGCTATCACTGTCTTTGACTCTTTTTATAGGAACTGTATGTTGAAGAAGTGAGAACCATTCCTCATGTGGGTCATTACTGGTTACTCCACTTCACCTCATCCCCTAACCACCTTACCATATAACACAGCTTCACTCATCAATGCTAACACCTGATCCCTGAACCATCACTAAAATAATTATATATTTGATAGCTTAACTCTTTATATTTTCTTAAGTGTTTCATCTGTCTATTTGCTATTACTTCTATTTGCTACTTCATTTTAAATTACTTTACTGATTCAAAAATCTCAATATTACCATCTACCTTAGGAAGCATTCATTACAAGAAAACATATGTTGTTATGCTTGCTACTTGTTAATATAGCTGTCCTTTAATCAGTTAAGGTGCCATGATAAAATCAAGAGTTAATCTTTAATATATTGCTTCCTCTATAGTCAGTGATGTTTTACATATGTCCAAATAATTCCTGCAAGCTTTGTGAGATTATTCTTAGACCCAGGGGTAAAATAGTGGGGAGGTCTCTTCTCAGGTACCTGAGTGATTTAAGTGTCCCATCCCTCTAATTTGAATGTTTAAAATGCATGAAATCAAGCTTTTAAAGCGCTTTTCTATAACTCTTCAAATAATAATTCCAAGTGGAAAGATTTAATTTGAAACTGTAATTGTCTCTTTTCTACTTCAATACATTTTATAATCCATATGATGGAATTTAGTACTTTGTTCTGAAACATAGTTATCATATTTTCATATGAAAATTTAAACATTAAAAAAGATAAAACCTATTTAAAAATCATAGTACTATATATTTTTAAAATATATGTGTACCTAATTAGAAAGCTAATACTAATCATGATTACAATTTTTCTAAGGTATTCTGTAGGAACTCTGATTTTTAAGGCTGTCTAGACCAGAAACAGAGTAAGGTACAGAACAACCTTTCGCGTAGCTCACCACATATAAAAGGTTTCTGTGTCCATCCTTCCATTGAGGGACATCTAAGTTGTTTCCAGCTTCTGGCTATTATGAATAAAGCTTCTGTGAGCAGAATTGAGCAAGCGCCATGTGGTCAGAAGGAGCTACCTCTGGATATATGCCCAGGAGTGGTATAGTTGTGTCTTGAGGTAAGTCAATTCCCAATTTTCTTGGGACTATCATATTAATTTCCATAGCCGTTGTACAAGTTTGCACTTCTACCAACCACAGAGGAATGTTCCTAATGGATAAAGAAAATGTGATGAATTTACACAATGAATTATTACTCAGTTGTTAAAAAAAAGTAATAACGTCATAAAATGTTCAGACTGGAACTAGAGAAAAATCATCCAGAGTGATGTAACTCAGACCCAGAAAGAGAAAAATGGCATCTACTCACTTATAAGTAGATATTAGCTGTAAAGTAATAGATAATCATGGTTTAATCCTCAGACTCAGAGAGGCTAAGTAATGAGGAGGGCTCAAGAAGGGGATGTGTGACTCTTCCCACAAAGGGGAAAGAGAGAGGATTTGGCAGGTGGATGGGGAGGAGGTGAGGTGAATAGAATTGAAAGCAGGCAGGATCTTGTGGGAGGAGGTTGGAGAGAGAGAGGCGTGTATAGTTCTGTCCTAGTCCCTCTGCATACATGTTATGGCTATAGAGCTCAGTGTTCTTGTGGGACACCTATCAGTGAGAGTCAGGAATGTCTCTGACTCTTTTGCCTGCTTTTGGGACCCTTTCTCCAACTTGCCTTGTCCAGCCTTAATGTGAGGGATTATGCTTAATCTTATTGCAATTGGATATGCCATGTCCATTTGATATTCTTATAAGGCATGCCTCCTTCTGCAGGGAAAAGAATGAGATGTGGCATGAGGACACAAGTGTGCAGGGGGCCTGGGAGGAGAGGAGGGAGGGGAAATGGTAGAAGGGATGCAATATATCAGAGAAAGATCAAAAAATTAAAATTTAAAAAGATTTTTATGATATATCTCTGAAATACAGAGACAAAATTATTTGCTCTCTTATTTTCTATTTGACAATCATAAAATAAAAAAGTAAAATCACAAAATTTTTACTTTCATTAATATAGTAAAATTATTAATATATCATAATACAGCAAATAAATTTATAACTGGTACTTTTCTTGATGCAAAATATTAAAGTAGAAATAAATCTTGCTATGAAATACATTTCATTCATTTTGTTTTCTTTTATTTCTTATTGAAAATATATTTTTCATGTAACATATTTTGATTATGGTAACCCATCCCTAACTCCTCCTCACCTCCCATCCAAATCCACATCCTTTCCAACACAATCAAGCATCTGAAGAAAAATAATGAAATAAAATAGGACAAAACAAAAAAAATCCAGAATAAGACAGAAGAGAAAAAAAAATAGAGAGACAATGAAAAATGTACAGGAAGCACATACAGACACGGAGCCACACACAGGAATATGTGCAAGTATCCCATAAAATACAAACTGGAAGTTATGTTATATATGCAAAAGGTCTGTAAGAAAAAATGCCCTGACTAAAACATTTTCCCACAAACACCTCTAAAAATGTCATTGAGTTCATTTTGTTAGCCACCTAACGAGTTGCTGACGAGTCTGGCAACTCTGATGAATGGTTTGTATTCCCAGTGATAATTCCTTGGAGAAAAACTTTCATTTGAAAGTGGTTATCAATTAGAGATAGTTTCTGGGTTAGGGATGGGGACTTGTGCTCACAATTCCTGTCTGCATTGTGATGTCATGTAGGACCTGTGTGTGACGTCACGGTCTCTGTGAGTTCATATGAGAGTTGGTCCTGCTGTATCTAGAAGTCCTTGTTTCTTTTACTTTCTTTCTGCCTCCTTTACTGAAGGGTTCCTTGAACCCTGAGGGGAGAAATTTGATGACGACATCCTGTTTTGGACCAAGTGTTCCAAGGTTCCTCAGTCTCTGCGTATTGCCTTGCCGTGGGTCTCTAGTCTTCTATCTACTGCAGATGGAAGCTTCAGGTTCAACCAATGATGGCTGAGCAAGAAACTGATCTGTAGCAGAATGTCACGGGAGTCTTACAGCTACATTTCTTTAGTAGAACAGTAGTATTTATTCTTTCCCTAGGTCCCTGGACTATCTGTTATTAGGTTCATGGCTACCCAAGAGGTGTCAGTGTTGAATTCTGTCTCATGAGGTGAGCTTTAAATCAAACTGTATACTGGTTATTCAGTCCCATAAGCTTTGTGGCATGACGGCACTAGAATATCTTGTAGACACATCAGCTTTGCAAATTGAAGAATGTGTAGCTGGTTGGTGTTTACTTTTCTTCTTGGCAGCAAGCACAGTACCTTCTTGTCTATTATGATGGCGGTTAACTTTTTATGTAACTTTTAACTTCCTTTTTTAAACATATTTATTTTTCTTGGATATTTCATGTATTCACATTTCAAATGCTATCCCCTTTCTCACCTCCTATACCCCCTCCCTGTCCCCTGCTTCTTTTTTTTGACAATCTTAATGTTATTTTCCTAAGCAATGATTTCTTCTCATACCTTGAATTGAGTTTAGGATGAAAAAAATTCTTGATGTTTATAGACATTGTTCAGAATCTTCAATATATAGCCTGTGTGTGTGTGTGTGTGTGTGTGTGTGTGTGTGTGTGTGTGCGTGTGTGTGTGTGTGTATACATGTGTGTTTACATATGTGTATGTATTGTACCAATGCTTTGGTATACATGTTCATGCATGTGGATGACAAAGGTCAACTTCAGGGGTCAAGCCTGAGGAGATATTCACTTTCTTTATGGAGATAATGTTTCTCATTGGTCTATAGCTTACCTAATAGGCTCTTGTGGCTGAAAATAGTCTGTAGGGATTAGCTGTCTCCACCTCCTCAAAGCTAGAATAATAAGTCTGTGCCAGCATGCTTGACTCTTTTTATGTGAGTTCTTATTATTTATCTCAATGAATGTAACTTGAATGTCAAGTTCTTATTTAAATTAGCTATTTTTCTATGTACTTTAAAATATATTTTATTAGAAAAGAGACTTTTAAAATTCTCAGAAAACAGTATGGGCTGTAATTTTCTGCTTGTTGAATCAACTGTTCATTATTAAGTCCATGTCAATGACCAAGTCAAGAGATTTCTCATTTTGGAACTAAACCAAGAATTCTAATACACACACACACACACACACACACACACACACACACACACACACACACATGCAGTACACAATAGTTTTATGTATGGCATGGAGTTATTACCCATCAATACATCACCAATAGCCTATTAGCTGAGGCAGGAAACAGGAGGTTCTAGTAGGGAAAGAGGAACTCTGGGATAAATTCAGATGTGGGAAGAGGTATGCCCTGAACCTTGAGGAGACGGACACATAAAACTTAGAGGGTGTAACAATGTTAGTTGGAAACAATCACAGGAATTCCTGCAGGAATAGACTGTGTTTGGTTACTTATAGGGCTCAGTTCTGAATCATTTCTTTCGTATGAAGGAAACATGACCTGTAATGCAAATCAGTATGCTTCAATGTTTTTTTTAATATTCCTAAAACAAAATATGTACCAATGCACTCACATTTGTGTTTCTTGATTTCTACACTGATAAAGTACTTGAGAGCGTACATAGGGTTATATGAAATGGTTATTGATATTTTACTACAATGGAAAGATTGAGCAAAATGTATTTATCAATAAAACATATATATGTGCTGACTTTCTTATAGCCATTACATTCAATGCTGTGTGGAGATGTAAATCAGTACAATGGAAAAGCTATGTATTGATTGTAACACTGTACATAAGTGTTAAATTTGCCAAAGTTCACTGAACTATCAACTGTATATTTTATTGTGTGTTGTTTTATATCAACAATGAAAAAATAAAAGAAATAATAGTTTCTGGTGTGAAGAAGTCTTTACTATTATTAGAAAAGGAGCAAGATAGGAATTGATAATACCTATAAAAACAATCCATTTTATAAATGAACTATGGCATTGCAGAATATATATTTTTCTTCGTCATTGATCCTGGCATGAATTATCCAAGAACTTAAAATAATATTATTTTGTTTTGAGAATTCTATATATTACATGTTGTCATTGGACTAGGTCTGGCAAAAGAGTGCTGTCATACAAAGTTAAATTTTCACTTGTTTTATGTGATATCCAGTAGTGAGATTCCCATTGATAGCTTCAGTATGGGACTCACCTTCGGAAAGCCTGAGTCTTGACTTAGCTAACAGTGGGAGAGAAAAATGGCGGGAGATTTATATTGATTCCTAATGATTAATGATGTCATGAGTAAGACCTATATAATGAAGCCTCCTTAAAGATCTCCAAAGAACTATATATTAGTATTTTCTGGATAGCTCAATGTGTGGATTCTGTTAGAAGACATGCCTGGAAGGGATGGGAATTGCCAGAGTTCTTTCCAAATGCGCTATTCCACTTTTCTTTGATGTGAAAAAAAATTAAAGGAAGTATTTTAAGTGAGAATATCTTTTGGGTTTTGCTTTGAGAAGTTTCAGACCACAGACTTTTTGTGACAAGGCTTCTGGGCCCATGTGTGAAGGGACAGGACATCCTCAGAGGAGAATGTAGTGGAGGAAAGGTTGTCATTCCAAGGCATCTGGAAAAAGACGATCATTGATGAATATATGGTGACAAACTGTTTAGTTACAGGACACTTGGCAGGTGTTTGGTA
This sequence comes from Rattus norvegicus, assembly GCF_021556685.1. Taxonomy (NCBI): domain Eukaryota; kingdom Metazoa; phylum Chordata; class Mammalia; order Rodentia; family Muridae; genus Rattus; species Rattus norvegicus. The sequence continues at coordinate 50,396,704 of NC_141537.1, read as the reverse complement.
TTTCCTTGGGGTTTGTCTTAATTGCTGTGTTATTTATTAAGTGACTATTAACATATTAACATAGGGTAAAGAAAATACTTTGGTTTTATTCAGTATTTCTATACATACATGAACGTAGACATACATATTCAATATGTATATATTATATATATACATTGAAATCCATGGATATTTTCTATAAATGAAACTAGCTCTCTATTAATATATTTACATCTATATTTTTATGGGTTATTACTTTGACATCACAATTATTTATAATTATTGGCAGAAGTTATATCGTAATGGGGAATGAAACATTAGAGAAATTGAGGTCATCACTTCCTGATAAATACATTTCTTTTAGATTTTTCATAAGCATCCATTCATGGGGCATTTTAAAAAGTCAACAATGAAAACGGCACAGGGAAAACAACCACATGGTGAAACAGACAAAGAAATGTGAATATAGGATTTCTCTACATTATGTCCTTTATAGTACCTGATACTTTAAGCTAGTACCACAAGCTAAGATGTACTGGCCTCCAATCCATGGGTGCATATTGCTACTCATGTCTAATTATGATAGGAAAACTGGTCATAAATGGTCAGTTTTATTACAGCCGGTTCTATTCTGTAATCACTGGATGTGTTGTGGGAAATGGACATAACCCATAGCAGGATGCCTCTCTCATGAGGATGCGATAAAATCTGGGTATCAAGATTGGAATGTTCTCTAGCAGATCCCAGGAAGTCTCTCTGGAGTGCCTTTCATGCTGCTTAATATTTTACCCTCTGGTTGACCTCAATTACCAGACACAGGCACATTGCCACTCTGTGAGTTGAATATCGTGGCTAGGCCTTGTCAGTTTCACTGAACAAACAGAACAAAATGTCTACAACACTTAAAGCAAACCACAGACCCTGTAAGATTTGGTGAGATGTACTTAGATACAGAACTAGATTTTAGGAAAATACATTTAGTATACAGTTAGATATTAACAGAATGTCAGTTTATTATATTGAAGCCTGAATATAAAGAGAGGAATGTCATACAACTAGCAAGTTGGATCAAAACTCAAAAATTAAGTGTGTATTAGTGTTAAGAACCAATCTCCCATCCCCAGACAACCATCTGCAAGGATAGACTACAGATTTTCAATGACAATGCTTAATTTTTAAGAAGAAAAACAATACAAAACAAAACATAAAAATCAACCCAGGGACATGAACTGGTTGCCATTGCAGAGCCAGAAAAAGGCCCATTTGGTCTGCTTGTAAGTCAACGCCACTGTTAGCCTTGTCATAAGATTTCATATCCATGGTGGAAGGACTAAACTCTAGGGATTAAGATAAACGCACAGTGTTAGAGCCAACAGATAAGCTGATTGATTACCATGGATGATTTAAAACAAGACTAAGTGAAAAACAGAGGACTAACCATCTCTTATTATCAGCCAATGTGCACAGCAGCTGCTGCTAGTCTCCAGTCACAACAATCAGATCAACAGGAAAGGAATGCCCAAATTCTGAATCTTGGCATCAAACTGAATTTAACACAAAGAGCATCAGCATGAATTCAAATATGTGTGAATGACGGTAATCACACAAAGTGCTAAATCACACACTTCATGGTTTATCCAAGGTACCAAAACTGTGTTTGCTATGGTAGGAATTCTGTGGGGCTTTGTAGAGTCAGACTTACTAATGACTCAGATTTAATACACACACACACATACACACACACACACAGAGAGAGAGAGAGAGAGAGAGAGAGAGAGAGAAACACACACTTATTATTTTCCATAATATACTGTAATATCTATAAGGTGAGATATTAAAGAAAAAGTAGCCATTTGGATTGATTAAAGTTATTAATAAGGGTTTAAAATAAAAAGTTGAAGAGGAAGACCTTGCCTATGCATATATATTCATATTTTTCTGGAATAGTTTCAAGGTCAGCTTTTCATTAATATCAAATTCCAGTTTCAATTAAGGATTGTGGAATGAAAGGTAAGGATCCAGTTTTAATTCACATGTGGTCAACCAGGTTTTACATCACTACTTTTTAAAGTGATTTTGTTTCTTTTTATACATTATTTTAAATTAATTAATTAACTATACATCCCAACCATAGTTTCTCTCCTGTCCTCCCATGTCTTCTTCCTCATTTCCATCCCTCTCCCCCATCCACTACTTCTCCATCTCTCTTCAGAAAAGGGAGGCCTCTCATGGATATCAACCAGCCTTGGTGTATCAAGTTGCAGTAAGACTATGTGCCTCTACCCCTATTGAGGTTACATGAGTCCGCCTAGTTAGGGAAGGGATTCAAAGTCAAGCAAAATCAGAGAAACTCTGTTACAGCTGTTAGGAGTCCCACTTGAAGATCACATTACACAACTGAAACATGCATGCAAAGGGCTAGGTCAGTCCTATGCAAGCTCCTGGGTTGGCGGCTTAGTCTTTGTTGGCCCCCATTGAGTCAGGGAAGTTGATTCTGTAGGTTTTGTTGTGGTGTCTTTGACTATTTTTGCTCCTACAATATTACCTCCTCCTCTTCTACAGGATCCCTCAAAGTTCCACCTACTATTTGGCTGTGGGTCTCTGTATCTATTTTCATAAGTTGCTGGGTAAAGCTTCTCTCATGACCATTATGCTAGGCTCCTCTCTGCAAGCATAGCAGAGTATCATTAGGAGTGTCAGAGGTGGGCTCCCTCTCACGTCATGGGTCTCTAGCTGAGACAGTCATCTGTTGTCCACTCCTTCGATTTCTGTTCAGTCTTTACTCCAGCATATCTTCCAGGCAGAATAATTTGTAGGTCCAAGATTATGGCTGGGTTGGTGTCCCTATACCCCCACTGTAAGTCTTGCCCAGTTAAAGGAGATAACCAGTTCAGGCTCCGTATCTCAGATTTCTAGGAGTCTTAGCTAAGATCACCCTTGTAGATTCTGGGCAGTTACATGCCTAGGTTTCTATCTCATTTCAGAGATCCACCTCGATTCCAGTTGTCTCACCTAGTATTTTCTCCCTACTTCCACCTGATCTCTCCTGTTCTCATTCCCCTCCTAACACTGAGAAGTCCCTTCTCAGGTCCACCCATATCAACTCTATTTCTCCTCAGTAAGATTTATTCTTCCTTTTTGAGCCCTCCATAGTACTTAGCATCTTTGGGTCTGTGAATTGTCACATGGTTATACTTCACTTTGTGGCTAAAATCACTTATAATTGAGTACATACCATGTTTGTCTTTCTAGGTTTGGGTTACATCAAATTTAGATGATTTTTCTAGCTCCTTCCATTTGCTTGCAAAATTCATGCTGTTAATGTTTTTAATAGCTAAGTAATTCTAATTACTTAGTGTAAATGTCATTTCCATTCCTCAGTTGAGGGACTTCTAGATTGTTTCCAGTTTCTGGATTTTATGAATAAAGGTGCTATGAATACAGTCGAGCAAGTGTCCTTGTTGTATGGTAGCACATCCTTTGAGTATACGTTCTAGAGCGGTATAGCTGGGTTTTGAGTTAGAACTATTCCTCATTTTCTGAAAAACCAACAAGTTGATTTTCAAAGTGGTTGTAAAAGTCTGCAAACCCAACAGCAATTCAGGAGTGTCCCCTTCCTCCATATCCTTGCCAGTATGAGCTGTGACTTGAATTTTTGAATGTAGTCATTCTGAAAAATGTAAGAATTTCAAAGTCCTTTTGACTTGCATTTCTATGATGACTAAGAATATTGAACATTTATTTCCTTTTCTTATTGGATATTTTTATTTACATTTCGAATGTTATCCCCTTTTCCAGTCTTCTGTCCATAAATCCGCTATACCCTCCCCGTCCCCTTTCTTCTATGAGGGTGTTCCCCCTCCCCAAACATCCTCTTCCCACCCTGACATTCCCCTACACTGGGGACTCCAGCCTTGGCAGGACCAAGGGATTCTCCTCACATTGGTGCCAAATAAGGCCATCCTCATGCAGCTGGAGCCATGGGTCTGTCCATGGGTAGTTGTTTAGTCCCTGGGAGATCTGGTTGGTTGGTATTGTTGTTCTTATGGGATTGAAAGCCCTTTCAGCTCCTTCAAACCTTTTTTTAACTCCTCAATGAAGACCCCATTCTCAGTTCAGTGGTTTGCTGTTAGCATTCATCTCTGTATCTGTCATGTTCTGGCAGAGACTCTCAGGAGACAGGTATATTAGGCTCCTGTCAGAATGCACTCCTTGGCTTCATCAA